>NC_083773.1:31063721-31428721 GCF_963514075.1 Conger conger | reverse complement strand
CATGTTCCCACCGCTCCGGTCCTGACAAACGGAGGCAGGGCGCTGGAGGCTTCCGCCGTCCCGCTGTCCGGAAAGCTGGCGTTCCTGCTTCCACCTCCCGTCCTGTTTGTCCTGCTCGGCCGGTGGTGCGCGCCCGGAACGTGGGGAAGCGAGGGGGGAATAGACCGGAGGGAGATTTAAAGAAACGATAAAAGGATTCATTTTAGAAGAGGGGAAACTGTTGCCCCTACGATGCTTCTGGGACTGGGGGGGGTGGAGAGATGAGCTGGAGAAGCGCGGTGAAAGAAGCTTCTGGAAGCGGCCGTGAGCGAGGCCCGCCTGACTGGGGTCGCGCAGACCAACCCGTCCGCGGCTGTCACCGCGGGACCCCATCCTGTCGCGCGAGGAGGGGGGCGGATTAGCCAGACTCTTCTCCAGCGCTCCAGTCCCACCATCTGTCCCCCCGGTCTCGCCCGTACCCTACCCCGTTCCCTCTTCTGCCAGGGACACGCGACGCAGCCCGCTCTCACACCGCTCCCGGTCTCCGAGCGAACGCACTGGAAAACTACACTTCCCTGTTCATATTCACTTGCCACGAACTGAACCGTAAACGGTGAACTCCAACACAGTGGGACGTTGTAGGTTTTTACAGCTGACAATGCCTCTCTTTTCTGTTTTTGGAGGAGGGAGGTGCACAGAAGAATGGAACGCTCTCATTACCGGGAGAAAAGAAAGAGCCCCTTCAATATTAGGTAAAATAACTCTGAGGAATGCGGTGGCTTATCTGGGGCTGGTGAACATGGGGGGGAGGTCAAGGGGGTACATGTAGCTCCACGAAAAGGTCTGACCGGTGAGGAAGGGTACAGCTCGGGGCCAACGAGCTCTTATCAGCGATATCAGATTTGGCTCGTCTAGCTCCACACACTCCACCTCCTGACCTTCACTCCTCCCCTGCTGACCTCCATGTGAAATCACATTTTCTTCTCTTGCTGTTTGGAGGGGGGGGGGGAAAGAAAAAAAAAGAATCTGATTTCTGCTCCCTGCCTCATCACACTTGTATCAAGTGTACAATCTGAGTTAATCATCTCTCCCGGTGGCCCGTTGGTATTTGTAATTAGTTTTACAATAACCCTCAGGATCTCGCCGAGTTCCGTCTCTCAAGGGAGCCGGAGACGTGACCGGACGCCGAGGGGCTGCTCCTTCCGTATCTGTCCGTTTATCGGACTCGGCCTCTCTGGTCCCGTGCGGAGAACGCCCTCGGGTAGGAGCGATACGGGGGCGGAAGAGAAGGGCGCTGTCGTGACGCGCTCGCTCCACCGCCGTCCATTAAACACGCCGATGTTCGTCTGGCGTCGGCGTCACCGCTGTCCCGAGTGCAGACAACCCTTCCTAAAG
Source organism: Conger conger (assembly GCF_963514075.1). Classification (NCBI taxonomy): domain Eukaryota; kingdom Metazoa; phylum Chordata; class Actinopteri; order Anguilliformes; family Congridae; genus Conger; species Conger conger. Next base: position 31,427,347 of record NC_083773.1, on the reverse strand, counting down.
GCCTCCCCAGCGGCAGGTGTGGAGTCCCTCACGAGAAAGGGGGGGGGGCGCGACGCGACGTGTTCCCCCCCGAAGAAAGACAAATCAACCTGACAGAAACGCCGGACGGAAAAAGTGATTTGGAGACTGGTGGCGTCCATTCTCAGCCTTTTGGATCTCATTAATCATCAAGGCTGATTGTTCTGAAGCAGACACAAATCTCCACTTCAATGGGCTGGCACATCAAAGGCAGGAATCCGGCCTGTTCATTATGCATGGGGAGGCCTAGTTATGTCAAGTGCCACCGCGCCGCAGAGGAGCGATGTAGCGCTGGGGCCGGCGGGGCGGGGCGGGGTGGGGGGTAGGTGCTGTTAAAATCTACCCATCAAGGCCCGGGAAGATTAAAGGCTGGAGCGGAGACATCCCGGGCGTTCCCTGAAGTCGGAGCGTCGGAGCGTCAGAGTGCCCCCCCCCCCCCCCCCCTTCCCGGCTCAAAGCGGCGGTCTGACTCCCGTGCTCACGGATTCTCTTCTGAGGTTGGGGGAACAGATGTAGCGCTCGTCTGAAGGAGCCTCCTTTCCAGTTATGTTTATTCATATCTGTCGCCCGCGTGAAACCAGCCCGCATCTTATTAATGCCTGAACCGATGGCTCCCACAAAGACATGGGGGGGGGGGGAGGGGGGGGTCTGTTTTGCATTAGCCCCACGCTGGGGATACGATGATTAATACATCATCGTTTTTGTTTTGTAGTTTGATCGCTGAACGGGCATTAAGGGCTCCTGACGTCGTTCTCTGAAAAATGATCAGTAAGGTCATGAGTCATGACAATATTGTGTATGTAATGATGCTTCTTTATTAACAAGAGCTGTCTGTTCGGTCCATCCAGGCCCCGTTGTTTAGACGGTATCCAGTGCCATGTAACGATCCTATTTCTCTACTCTTTCATGGTCTGTACTCTCCTATTTTCACATGGAAAATTGTTTTTGGGATTTCTTGATCACAGCATCAAGTTTAGATTTTTGTTATATTGTCAGAAGAGAACAACTTATAAACATTATTCCTGTTTGGTTGGGTGTGAGAATCGGTGTAAGTGTGGTTCGGAGAGCTGTGCTTTCTCCGGGTTCGGAGAGGTTTGTATTGAAGTCTTCTGAATGCAACATTGTGCTTTCACAAAGAGAGGAGCTGCCATGTCTACATGGGCGGATGTAGACTCAACAAACCATGTCAGTTCAAAATGTTATTCAAAACCGTGCTTTGCAAGAAGGCCTAATCCTTCAAATAATTGAAGGTTTTATGATACGAATGATTGTTTATTTCTTCAAATGTTTACTTCATTTGAAAGCAACTATCAATTTAGATCCTCATGAAATATTCAGCATTTGCCAATCTTTGTATTGCGGCACATCGTCACACTGTGTTTTTAAGAGGGATTTTTAACTGACCTTATTGCTCTCACACTGTATATATCAAAACATTAGTTTTTCAGGAAGGAATTTTAGTTTTAATTTTAATTTTAGAAGTTTTTTAAAATCCCTTTTCGTTGAGTTTATGTTAAATGCAATCAGAAACTGTTGAGCTAATGTCAGCATCAGCATGATGTCGTCTAATTGTCCCTCAATTAAGATGCACGTTTCCATGGCTGCTATTCCCGCTTTTAAACCCAGACCTGCGTGGCTGCCATAGCGTTTTAAAATCCAGATCTGCGCGGTTGCACTACGAGCTTCGTAATTTAATGGCTGCAGGACGAGGTCTGATTGAAATCGATCAAGACACTTTCGTCAGAAAAAAAAGAAGAAAAAAAAGCTGTTGTTATTGTATTATATTTTTTCTCCAAAAAGATGCATAAATAAATCACGCGTCCGTGCTGAAGTTAACGGATGATAATGGCCGGCAGAGAGGGGGACGGAGGAGCGTTATCGAACCCGGGCCCCGTCGCTGGTCCTTCGCCTCATTGATCAGGCCCCGGGCCCTCAGCGCGGGGAGACGGACCGCCCCGCCCCTGACACGCCGCTTTAATTAAACGGGGCATGAGTCGCGTCTGCGGGAAAGAGAAAAAAAAAAAAAAACCCGCGCCGTGTTTGATTTAATCAGCCGAATGTTTCCATCCCTCCAATAAATAGATTTCCAACAACTGGGATTTGATTGCACTTTACTGATTCGGGCGCAGCGGGGGCAGACGCCGCCAGGAGCTCCAGAGCATCCGCTCATCCGTGCCCCGCGTCAGGAGCCCCGCTCGAGGTGCCGGCGGAGCGTGCTCGAAGCGCGCCGCGGCCCAGGAAATGAGGCACGTCCTCGGTTAAGGATGTGAAACCGGCTGCCCTGCTGCCTCTTTTCTCGGAAAAGAGATTTCTATCTCAGTGAGAATCCGTATAAATCAAGGGTAGATTAATATAATAAAACTAAGGTTGTTCCTGTTCTTTTTCCGCTTGCTTTCCCTCCGCTGCCTTATTGCATCGACGGGTTCTGGGGTCGTTGCTGTACAGCAGGGGAGGCAGGCTCCAGTCCTGGTCAGCAGTGCCGGCTGGTTTTCGCTCTAATTTAAGTCATCGGTCGGCTAAGATGTCCGCGCACCTTCTTCCCAAGGCCTTAACGGTCCGCTGATTGAAAGGAAGCCTGCAGAGTTTGACTCCCCTGCTTCTACGCAGACTGCCCGTTCCTCCGTCCTGGAGCCAGCCCAGGGAGGCGCAGTGTACACTCCTGCTCTGTCAGGCTGGATATCCTCTGCATGGCCGACTCCGCGGGGTTAGATCCGGGGGGGGAACTAAGGGGAGGGGGGGGGGGCGGTTAAAAACAAGCCTGTTGGATTGAGTCCCTGGGTGAGTTCATATTGACGAGCGGCCATTAGCCGTCCGTGAGACGGGACCCATTAGGCCTGTGGCAGAGAACCCGGCAGCACTGCCCGCATCACGCAGGTGGCTGCACTCGCGTCCCCATGCGTACGTTGGTCTGAATAGAGCGGAGATAAGGGGAAAAACCCTGTATCTACACTGTAGATCAGCGAGTCGCGGGTTTGCAGTTAGGACTTGGGCTCCGTGCCTCCCTCCCCGCGGTGAGGACGGCGGCCGAAGCCAGCGGAGCGCCGGGCTGAGTTACGGCCGGACGCTGCCGCTGCCGGAGTCCCTGGACGGGGTACAGCGCCGCGCGCTCTCCAGGAACCGCCCAGCCGGTCCGCCGCCCCGGGACGGAGCGGGTCCGCTTTGTTTTTGTTTCGCCGCCCGGGCGCTTCGTCTTTCACGGGCCCTGGCGGGGCCCCGGCGCGAGGCGCGAATGATCCGTAAACAGATCGACGACCGGGCGACCGGGACCGGCTCTGGCACAGGGAGCGCCCTCCTGCTTCTGGGAGAGACGGGGAAGCCAGCGGAGGAATAGCCTTCCTGGTCTGACTCCCTAGTCCGTTAGGTTTGAGAGAAGGGCCTGCCGTTAGCGTGGGACGGCTTGCAGTTCAGGAGTCATTCCGCGGGTCGCTGGATGGTCGCCAAGTGACATTTCCGCGTGAAAACATGAGGGAAGTGGGGAGGGGTTACGTCCTGTTTAGGCTGCTCTGGGTTCGTCGTGGCTTAATTGACAGTTTTGAGTTTGTAAGTGAATGATAACTGGAGAAAGACACTGCAGTGGGCAGCGCAGCCTCCCCGGCTGGTGACGGTTCAGTCGAGCTTCCCGCTGTAGGCCCAGCAGTGAGAACGATCTCTCCTTGTCCTCCTCCTCTGACTCGCCTCCTCCAGCCAGGAGAACCACGCTGGGCCCGGTAGAACGCGGGAGCGCGGACTCGCCCTCCTGATAGGACGGGATTTGATATCCGTTCTGCAGGGGAGTGTGCCGTTTCCATGGCGACGGGCTCCGCGCGCCTCTCCGAGAGGCCCCGCCCCGCAGCGCGCGCGCGGGGGAAGGAGAGGGCATTACACCGCCGTCATCTGCTCGTCTCTGCGCGCAGATAAACAAACAAACCGCCCGAAACGTGTTCGGTCACAGCTGCCCCCCTCGCTTCCCGCGGTGGAAGCAGATCGGGCAGTGCCACCTCGCCCGCCCCCCCCCCCCCCTCTCTCTCTCTCCCCGCGCGGGCCCCGGCCCTCTTCATTAGCGCCGGCGGGGCCGGGGAGCCCAGGTGTATCCGCGGCGACGCGCTGGGCCGCGCGGCAGTCTGGCGCAGTCATTAATCACCGCGGCCTACCCCAGGCTGAGAACATCATTAGGTTCTCCTGCACAGGGACGCGGGGAGGTCACAGTGCCCCGACCTCGCCTTGGCTGCAGTGAGGGCAGAGCTGGGGGGGGCGGGGGGGGGGGGGGGGGGGTGTTTTTATTGTCCAAGGTCCATTTGCTCAAGAGGGATAGCCATAACCCTCCTCTCCTTAAATAAAGGCACACATTAAACGCTTCTATTATTTTCCGGGTCCTTAGCTCTGCAGGGGCATTGACTGAAGAGGGAGGCTTGGGACCGGCCCCTCAGGTCCTACGCGGTTTGTTCCGTTACGGAACCCAGGGGGGGCGAGCGCAGCGCTATTCGGGGACATTCCAGAGCCTCGCGCGTTCGGTAGCCGCACTCGCCTTGGGTGACGTTCCCCGCATCCCGCTCCCGCAGGAAATGGTTAACAAGTCTTCCTCCGGGACTCGCTAGTCCGTATTTAAATGATCTCTTTTCCACCGAGCCGAATTCTCCTCAATTTATGTTGGGCGGCGGTTGAAAAGAGGCTACAGTCTCTCAGTGGCAGGTTCCATGATTGAGGTGCTGGTTGAGCCGCGTTTGCTTATTCACATTATGTGGTATCTGTGGTTTTTATGAAATTTTAATACGGAGCTGCTGCCCGCTCGTACCAATAGGAAGCTGCTCCGTCGCTCCGTAGCCCCTCCCCCTCGGCCCCGCGGGGTCGATCCGGGCCCCGTGGCCCCTCATTTGACAGAAAATTGGAGCGGCGGTGCTCAGTGATGGGGGGAGATGGATGTTCCGGTTCCCGGGAATCCGCAGGCATCCGAGAGCGCGGAGCTGCCCTGGCTGGTCTGACAGCCCATTTCAGCTCCAGAGAGCGCAGACGGATACAAAACAAACAATCTCGCCTCTCGTCCATGCAAACACTTTGTCTTCATTTTCCAAGTGAGTGCGCCTGTGCGTGTGTGCACGCGCACGTGTGTGTGTGCATGAGTGTGTGTTTGAGATTAGATTAGATTAGATGGGCAGAGTTTTTCTATTTGTTTGTCACAGAGATGTTTATGACCGCCTTGCTGTGCTGCCATTCCGATACACAAATGGGATAATGAAGCCTTTGTTATTTGACATGTTGTCGTTGTTGTAACTCGCCCTGTGTTTTGTGCCCGTGGCTCACTTGCATTGAGACCCCAGTGTCTCGTGCTACTCCCTGGGTCATGAGGAGAGGACTAAGGGTCTTGGCCCTCTTGTGTTTCAGATCCTGGTGAACTCGGCCATCCCCAGTCAGCCGGCCCTGCTCTACGAGAACGTTGTGGTGACTGAGGGGAGCCCCATCCTGAGAGACCTGCTCTTCAGCCCAGACCAGCAACACATCTACACCCTCACCGACAAACAGGTAGACCAACACATCTACACCCTCACCGAGAAACAGGTAGACCAACACATCTACACCCTCACAGACAAACAGGTAGACCAACACATCTACACCCTCACAGACAAACAGGTAGACCAACACATCTACACCCTCACCGAGAAACAGGTAGACCAACACATCTACACCCTCACAGACAAACAGGTAGACCAACACATCTACACCCTCACCGACCAACACATCTACACCCTCACAGACAAACAGGTAGACCAACACATCTACGCCCTCACCGACAAACAGGTAGAGACCTGCACATCTACACTCTCACAGACAAACAGGTAGAGACCTGCACATCTACACCCTCACAGACAAACAGGTAGAGACCAACACATTTACGCCCTCACAGACAAACAGGTAGAGACCTGCACATTTACACCCTCACAGACAAACAGGTAGACCAACACATCTACACCCTCACCGACAAACAGGTAGACCAACACATCTACACCCTCACAGACAAACAGGTAGACCAACACATCTACACCCTCACAGACAAACAGGTAGAGGCCAGCAGCACATCGGGTAAGGATGGACGGGGGGAGGGGGAGGGAGTGGGAGGGGGGTCACGGCCCGCCCGCATCCTGCCGGACATGCTTCTGCCTCACGACCTCCACCCGACCCGGTCGGACCTGTCTCCTCGCCTGCACATCTCCCGCTCCACCGAGCGGAACGCTGTTTACGATCTGTAACTGCCGCTCAGGAAAGATGCTCTGTGTGAAAGCCACAGAGTTCAAGGTCACTTGGAGTTGATCCCTGAAACTGGAAAAACAAGTACAAAAACAGGCGTGATTGGACTCCTGGTCTTTATTCATGAACTGAACCGTCATATTTCTCTTCATAATTATGAGAACTCATTTTCTATTTCGGTTTATCCATTTACCGTACCTCTTAAAGGGCACTGGGAAAAGTAGGTTAAGCAGCTGATCATTTTTCACCTGATATGCCTTAAACTTTCAGTGTCCTTTTAGTATCCTGCGTGTGTGCCGGTCTCAAGCCCGTGACTGTTCAGAAACCTTGGCCCGGTCTCGTTTGGATGATGGTTCAGTTCAGCGTTCCGGTGATCAGGACCAAAGCTAATTATCATCCTTTCTTCCCCCCTCTGTGTACGCTTTGGTTTTCGCTCATATCTTCTTGCTGAGAATGCCAATGAGCTCCCGTCGATAGCTTCTCTCCACCCGCGCCTCATCTCCACGCGCCCGTCTTTCACCAAATAAACCCGTCGCAGTGTCGCAGAGGGGTTAACGACGCCTCATTACCGCACGGCTACACACCTTCAATTATTCCCGTCACTCTTCCCCTCCCCGTCTCCTCCCGCCCGGAGCCCCCCACCCCCCCTCCCTCGCGGGCGGAGTCGGAAACCGCGCTCGCTCCAATTAAAAACGCCCGAAAGGTCGCAGGTCGCCGGTGTTTTCGGCGCAGGCGCTCTGCGTTCTGCGGCTGGCGGTGTTTGCGGCAGCCTGCCGGACTGACTCTGTATTCCGAGCGGGCAGCGCCGGGCCCCGCCGGGCCCTGGTTTGTGTATTCACGCCGGCCGGCGCGGTTAGCGGGGGTCACCGACTGTCAGAGAGGGGGCGCGCTGCCATTGGCCGCCTCTGATTGTGGCGATTGAGCGCCCGTGGCGCAATCTCCCGGTAATATATCGGCCCTCATCAGGAGAGAGCGGCGGGGGAGGGCCGGGGCGGCCGGTGTGCTCACTGGGCCTTAAAGGCACAACCTGGCCTCTCTACAGCCCTAATGAATAGCAAGTAGAAAGGGTATTCTCCCTGCTCGTCTCCCATCCCAACCCCCAATCATTCTATTCTCTCGCCCCCCCACCCCCCACACACACCACCCCCCGCACCTCCCCCAGGCTTTTATGTGCAGCCCTGGAAGGTGTAATTGAGTGATGTCCTTTCCAGCACAAAAGGTTTAAGATTCAGCTTTCTGTCGATTTGAGCCCACCCCCCCCCCCACCCCCCCCACCCCTCTCCACTCCTGTCCTTCCCTGCTCCAGCGAGGGGCGAAATTCGGCGGAAACGTGCGTGCCCGGCGGTCCGGGCCGACGGGGGTTTTTTGACGGCGCCCGAGCGTGCCGTGAGGCGTGAGGCGGAGTGGGCGCCGCGCCCCGCCGGGAGCCCCCGACATGCCCGCCGCATTAAGGTGTCAGCGGCCGCGTCCACTGACGCGTTCCCGCGGGCGTTCCCCCGTCCGAGCGGAGCCGGAATCCGACAGCCTCGCCGCTAAATCATTTCGGCGAGGCCGAATCAGAATGACACCTTCGATTCACTGCCATTCCCCTCCCCCCCCCCCCCCCCCCCCCAACCCGTGTTGTGTACCGTCTCTATCAAACTAACTTTACACACAAAATGGCCGCCTGTCTCACAGATCCATATTAATGCACTGACCGTGTATATAAATGGACGCTGTTCTATTCCTGTTCTCTGCAGGAGATATAAAGACAGTATTAGGTTTGGAAAGTGAAATTAGGAGAGAGGCTTTAGCGAGAGGTTTTGGGGGCCGGTTGTTACAGCCACAGAGCAGGGTTGTGCATTATTGACACCAGCAGCATAGCTTATAAATAAGGGAGCGCGGGCGCAGATGAGGGAAGCCATGACTGAATATCAATAGCCATTTTCTCTCGAATGATTTGGATGGAAAAATTCGGTCAGCTGTGACGGACTTTGCCCAAACACCGTGCGGTCCGCCGGGGCGGGGGCGGGGGTGGGGGGGGGGGCGCGAGTGGAGCAGCTGCCGGCTCACCCCAGATCTGAGATGAAAAAAAGACTAAGAAGAAAAAAGGAGAAATGGGGACGGGAGGGATGGTGAAAGGGGGGTTTTGGCAGTGAGGGAGGTGTGCAGTGTGGATTCGGGACCCTGGCCATCGCTTAGCTTCACCGTGCGTAATCCCCGCTCAGTGTTCCTCAGTGTGCTAATTGCCTGCATAAATATTCATTTTAGCCCTTATGGATTGTGGCCTGTTTTTTCCCTATTAAAAAAAAAACCCCTTTTACTGGAAATGCATTTGAATACGAGTGTGATTCGTGTGGGGGGCAGATACGGTACGGGGAAACTGCTGATCTGATGCACCCTGCCCCCGCCTCCCCCTCGTGAGTTCGGTATCATCTGTCTTGGTCTTGGGCTGCCGAGTCCGGATCATTCCGGGTCAGGCCCGACTCGGCGGTGGAAGTTCGGGCCGCGGCCAGACCGGGCTCAGAAGGCTGTAAATACGGCGCCCGCAGCCTCTCTGCTCTTCCACAGAGCTCAATTACCCACAATCCACTGCCGCTCAGGTCAGGAGGTCCAGCTTGTGTACGACGTTATCATAACTTCCAAGTTCATGAGCGTAGCATTTTGGATGAAGCAGTCACTCGCATACAGTACCCTCCTCTATTGAGGAATGTTTTGGACTTATTTCGGTTTTTCTTGACTCCTGCCCTCCAATAAAGCAACCGCCGTGTGGTACAACAATTGCAAGGAAAAGACAGAACTACAGGAATTACTGAAAAGCGGTATGAATTGATGAAGTTTGCTACACTAAAGAGCGAGGGATAGTATGTTTGACCCAGACCATTAGATGGAAAGGTTGGGTCACAGACGAGATAGTGGCCAGTATCCACTCACCAAGCTCTAAAACCATTAGAAGCCCACCTGTGTCAAGTTTGTAGTTTCAACTGCATTCAAAAGAATGGAATTCTAATATTAGTTTTCTTGTTATTATTAAATGCTATTTTGCGATATTAAGTGTCGCATTGGGAGAGAACCTGTTTTAAATTATTTTGATAATCCTGTGATAATTCACTATTTGTGTCCTGTTGCGCACACATACATCCACATTCAGACACACACACACACACACACACACACACACATACACATTCAGATACACACACACACACACACATTCAGACACACACACACACACACACACACACATTCAGACACACACACACACACACACACACACACACACATTTAGACACACACACACACACCTCTGGGTATCTGATGATTGTTATGTAAATGTTAATGTATTGTGGCCAGCGAGGTGAGGAGAGATTTAAAAGGCCACAGATGGGGGGATGGGTTGCCTGGCCAGGGTGTACTCACACACACACACACACACACACACACACACACACACACACACACACACACACACACACACACACACACACACACACTCACACTCACACTCACACTCACACTCACACTCACACACACATACTCACACATACTCACACATACTCGCACATGCACACGCATGCACAGACACACACACAGGCACACACACACACGGGTTGTGATGTTAGTGGCAAACAGGTCATTCTGGATAAGAGCTGTGGTGAACTGAAAGGCTTGAAGCCACCAGTGAAGATGAAGGTGATTTATCTTACTGTGCACCTAATACACTCTGTTTGTACACTCACACAACCACACACACACAGACACACACAGACACAACCACACACACACAGACACACACAGACACAACCACACACACCCACGCATTATGCAGTTGCCGAGAGTTTTATGGAGGACGCTCTTCTGGAGCCAGTTCTCCGTATTATCCTGTTATTGGTGGGGACTGGGCCAGCAGTATTCTTTGCGTGCCTATTGGTCTGCATCGGGCCCCGTCCCTGGCCCCGTCCCCGTCCCCGTCCCCGGCCCCGTCCCTCCACAGGAACCTTCCGGTCCCCGCCGAATCGCGCGGCTTCGCGGCGCCACCGTCGCAGGCGGCCCCTGCAGGCGCTCAGAGCCCCGCCCGGGAGGGCCCGTGTGATTGGAGCCAGGCGCGCGAGCGCTTCAGGGGCCTTCAGCCGCTACACGTTACCCATTTATTCGCTTTTCCAAGCAATTGCACCCCCCCCCCCCCCTCCCCCAGCGCGCTCAGAGAGGGGAGCGGTGAATCAGCTCTTGATGAAACGGAGTCTGGCCCACAGACAGAGCCGGGCTCAGCTTCTTTACAGCACAGACCTGCGCCGGGGCCCGCTTTAATGGAATCCCGGTGAAGTCTGAAAGCGGGGCGGGGGCGGGTGGCGGGGGGGGGTAAGCGCCCGGCTTTGAAGTCCCCCGTCCTCCTCCACCCCTCCTTTTAAGACGGTGCGCTCCTCCGCTGAAGGAGTTAATGGGATAAGATCCCCAGGTCATCCATTCTGTGACGGGGAGGCCTCTCTCCCCCCGGGAGGAGCCCAGGTACGGGGGCGTAAAGGATGGCAGCCCCCTTTGAAAGTGACATCTGCTGAAGGAGATACAGTCAGATGGGGTAATTTGCCCGGCGACGGGATGGTTTCCGCGCGTCGTCTTAATCTGGCGAATCGCCGCGCGTCCCCCCCACCCCCCCCACCCCCCCCCACCCCCCCCACACCCCCTCATATCCGCTCCGATACCACGGAGGAATGTTCAGAACCTCGGGTTTGTGTTGATGCTATCGCCTCTAATGGAAGCCCGCCTGTCACCAGATACCCAGTTTTGTGAGTTTTTCTTCTTGTCTTTTTTTTTTCTCTCTCCCCTGGAGGAATTCAAATGGGGGTGCGAGCCGTGCATCGGTCCTCCGTGGTGTGGCGTCGGGCGTGGTTCCGCCAGCCCCCGCGTCTGTGATTAGTGATTGCCGGAAGGTTCTATCGGTCGGGAGGAGAGGCGGCTCGGACCTTTTTGATTTGTCGTCGCATTAAAACCATTTGCCTCCCCCCCCCCCCCCCCTCCCCCCCCGTCTCAACAAATTGGTCCGGAAAAAAAGAAGAAATCAATTCCGAGTTCCATTCCAGTTCATTTCGGCTGAACTCTCAATCCACGTTCAACTTTTTTGTTTACTTTTAAATGAGACTTATTTTCCGCCCGATTATCAGCATTAACCGCCGGTATCGGAGAGGGCCGATTCCGACGGACGCGAAGAAAGTGGGGAGAAGATGCATTTTTCCCTTCATACGTTTTCTTCCCCCCCCCCCTCTCCTCTTTTCTCTCTGTTCCTGTGATAATGGAAATGCCAGGGTGGAGAGTCGTGTTGTGCCTCAGTCTTCAAAAACTCCATTTACCAAACTGACAGAGTAATTTACCATTCCCCATGTTCTCCACCAGTTAATTAAAAGTTCCCGATAGCCCATCGTATGTCTCCCCACTGCAAACTGTAGGTCTTCGGAGGACATTAAACTGACTGTTTAACCGGGGGAATAAAGATTTTTGATTAGCGCTTGCCAGATTTACACTAGACAATGGCCCCTTCCGTCGGTGCTCTTGTGATTAAAGGTACAGGGAAGTCGAGTGAGTTTTTGAAAAACGCTTATAGGTAACCCATCTTGTATATACAGATGGAATTTTCCACAATTCGAAGCAATCGCAGATTGCCGATGAACAGATTTGCAGACTTCTGCTTTTGTATTTCCCCACTGAAGCTCTAGGAAAGTCTCACTTTTTCTCCCCTGAGCCACCGAGGCACAAGCGCACACCTGCAAAAACACGGCTGAAGGTTGTGTGTTCTTCTGATGCCCTGCAAGCTTGGGACTAACGTCCACATGGTATGGAGGGGTGGACCAATAGTGCATTGTGGGGACAACTTCAGCTTCCCTACCCAACCGGAAGAGCCAGTATGGGGCTTCATGACTGAGATCCACTGAGCAGTACTCTTGCCGTGTTGCAGGTTTCCTTATGAAACGACATTGTTGCCTGTGGATCCCTGCCTCGTCCTCAGCACACAGGTTATAACAGGTTATAACAGGTTATAACCCCCCCGGGGCTGTGTCCCCTGAAGGGAACACGGGTAGCAGGGCTCGTCCGCAGCACGGGCTGGAACCGAGACGCGAGAACCATGTTCCGCCGCAGTCCTGGAGTCAGTCACCCCGAATCGGCATGTTCCTCCGCCCCGGTAATCGTTCGCCACCGCGAGTCGGACGCACGCAGCGAGCGCTTCACGGTCCGCCGGGCGAAAACCCCCCGCGCCTCACCCCTAATTCACCCCGCTCCACGGGCGCGCCTCAGCGGAACGCGGCTCGGAGGACAGCGCCTACTGCCGACCTGTCCACGTTATTATCTCCGCCCGGCGAGGCAATTAAAGGGCTTTGAAGGTCACCGCTCGTGTAGAGGCCACTTTATAGGAGAGGGAAGGGGGGAGAAAAATGAAGTATCGTCTGGCTTGAAATCTGATTTACAAGACGGAAATCTTAATATAGTCCAGGGGACGGGGGGAGCCGGGGGAGGGGTGACACGGCCGGAAAGAAACGTGAGGAGTTCATTAGTGTGGCCCCTGGCCCTGTCACCGGATCCTCCTTCGCCTCCTCCCCCCACTCCTCCCCCCTCCCCGGGAGCTGCAGACCGCTCTGTGAGGAGGACCGTGCTCTGTGAGGAGGACCGTGCTCTGTGAGGAGGACCGTGCTCTGTGAGGGGGACCGTGCTCTGTGAGGAGGACCGTGCTCTGTGAGGGGGACCGTGCTCTGTGAGTGAGGAGGACCGTGCTCTGTGAGGAGGACCGTGCTCTGTGAGGGGGACCGTGCTCTGTGAGTGAGGAGGACCGTGCTCTGTGAGGGGGACCGTGCTCTGTGAGGAGGACCGTGCTCTGTGAGTGAGGAGGACCGTGCTCTGTGAGTGAGGAGGACCGTGCTCTGTGAGGAGGACCGTGCTCTGTGAGGGGGACCGTGCTCTGTGAGGGGGACCGTGCTCTGTGAGGAGGACCGTGCTCGGCTGGGTCTGGAGCAGGCTCGGCCCCTGCTGGGGGAGCAGACGTTTGGACACGGGGTCAGGGCGTAGGAGTCTCTGAGCCTGGGCCCATCCCCTTACCCTCAATCAGCAAGCACACCGAGAGGCCGTATCGATCGGATGAGGCTAATGGTCCGATGGGTCCTGCTCGGGAGGTTCTGAAGGGTTCTGTAACACCAGAAGGACCCTCCTGCCCCTTGTCCAGCCCCCCCCTCCTCTTTTGGATGGGTCACCGCTCTGCTTTGGTGGAACGTGTGCTTATTTATTCTCCCACTCTCACTTGACTGTTTACAATGTGTACGCTAAATGTAAATGAACATCTGCTGATTTAGCATGAGGGACCCTTAGTGAATTCAGAGATGTTGGTGCGAGGTGCAGTCGTGGCCACAGGTGGAACAGGAGGAGCGTACAACCACTTCCTGCCCAACCGAGAGCTGGGAACAACGGCGGTGCCTTTGGCTGGCTGCGTCGGGACGAGTCTGTAATTTGCGCGGTTTTCGGGAATGTGGGACGGACAGCTGTGCTACATTGGCCGTTCCAATCGGCGATGAAAGCTTTATTGGACGGAAAGCCACGGTCCACGTTACAGGATGTCTCGTTGGCTGTTTTTACAAAGCCGGGGAAAGCGGACTTCAGCGGAAGGGCGGAAACTTTATAGCGCCGGATCCGCTGTCAAAGATTGCTTCTTCTTTTTTTCTCGCTGGAGGGAGTGGCGGAGGAGAGCCGGGGTCCGGTTTCAGCCGCGGTGTCAGCCGAGATTAATACGAGGCGACCGGAGACGGGTTCACCGGGAGCGTGCGCGCCGGCTGCACCGACGTTCGCTCGTGCCCTCCGGCCTCTCCTCGCCTCGCCGTCCCGCGAGGGCCAGCATGACGTCAGCCGCCGCATCGACGGGATGCCATATACCGGCTGAAAGATGACATCATTTCCCTCGAGGGTGGCGTCATTGCAGAGTTGCTCACCTGCGTCATTTTGTCGGACATTTGGTGCAGAGCGCAGGCACGTGACTTGCGACCGGTGTGCTTGGGGAAAATTTGCCGAGGGTGATTTTCATTATCACTGCAGTCTTTGCGTGTGTTTGTCACCCACTCATGTTTGCGTCTTTGTTCAGAGTCTATTATATGTATCAAGTCATTTGGCATTTTTTTGGAAGCCTGGACTATATTTTGAAAAGCGACAGAGGGAGAGAAGAAGAAATCCTCCCGAAGGTTCGTTAGTACTTAATGAAACCTTGTCATTTTTTAGCAGGGCCCAAAGAATAGACTATCCATCAATGAGTTATATTGCGATAGCATTTCCAATTTCGGTGCAGATTGCCCTGGTTCAACAATTACAGAGAGGCGGTGGAAATCTGCCGCGCTTACGTTGCCTGTTTGTGAAATGAAATGGAGGGAAAATAATCTTAGCCGGCTCTCCATTCACTCCTGCTCGCGTCTGATGAGACTGGGCGCCCATTTGTCCCTGTTATTTATCCTAAAAGATGTGTGATTGAGTCTCTCCTCCCCTCCACACACAAATTGCGCCTTTTCGCAGTTAGACTCCCACGGAAATACTTTTTCTCTTCTCAGAGTTGTCTGACGGGACAAACTCCGGAGAAGATCTCATCGGACAAACTCCGGAGAGGAGCGAACTTTTCGACGTCACACGCTCAAGACATACAAGTTTTACACATTCGCGCCGTTCAACCTTATTTCCGGCGCCGGCGAATAAGACATATAATTGTATTGTCGCAGTTTCGCATTCTGATTTTGATTATGACGGTATTTTTAATCAGAGGTTATAATTGTAATTTATTCTCCGTGCGGAGAAACGGCGTTGCTCTGCGTACCGCTGTGCAGCCGCCTGCCTCCGCCGTGCGCCGTGATGATAATGATGATGACACATCAACAGAGGAGCTGCGATCCTTCTCCGGTGGCGCGCGTTCTCCTCTCGCGCCGGAGCAATCACGGGGGAAACGAGGAGCCCAGACAAATGAAATGATGAGAGAGGTTCTCAGAAATAGGACGGAATTATCGAATAACGCCGTTCATCTCGCCGCGGTTATTTTATTTTATTTTTTTTAAGTTTAAGTAGAGCAAAGCTCTGGAGAGCGATTTCCCCGCGCTGGAACCCCCCTGGCGCCGAGCGCTGAATGGTAAAAAACGTGTTTCGCGGTGTTGCGCTCCCTCGCTCGGGCGCGAGGCTCGGGAGGCCGGGTCCGGCGCACGCCGCGCTAATCGATGTTCGATAGGCGCTCACCTTTCGCTGAAGGTAATTGTTGCCCTCTCCTTTTTGCGTGACCCCCCCTTCGCGGAGTGATCAGAGTCTGGGACCGGGCCAGCTCGTGCACCCCGGGGCCACAGCTGAGACGGCCCCGTGCCAAGTGCGCACGCTCCTCTGCCACGACTTTATAAGACCCCGCCATCCCTCCCCCCGTCCCCCAGGCCACACAGCATCTGCTCCTTCCTCTCTTCCCTCCATTTACCCCTCATCCTCCTCTCTCATCGTGTAAAGTGAGACGCTCTGCCCTGTCCTTGGCAGGCTGCCAGCTCCCACTCATCTGCTGGGAGGGGGTGTGTGTGTGTGCGCCTGTGTGTGTGTGTGTGTGTGTGTGTGTCCTTGTGCATGCACACATCTGTGTGTGTATATCTGTTTGTCTCAGTGTGTCTGTGTGTGTGTGTGTGGGTCCATATATCTGTTTGTGTCGGTGTGTGTGTGTTCACATCTGCATGTGTACACATCTGTTTCTGTGTGCGTGCGTGCGTGCGTGCGCACATGTATATCTGTTTGTGTCAGTGTGTGTGTGTCCATATGTCTTTGTGTTGGTGTGTGTGCACATCTGCAAGTGTACACATCTGTTTCTGTTTGTGTGTGTGTGTGTGTGTGTGTGTGTGTGTGTGTCTTGTGCGTGCGTGCGTGCGTGCGTGCGTGCGTGCGTGCGTGCGTGCGTGCGTGCGTGCGTGCGTGCGTGCCTGTGTGCATGTACCTGGGCATCTGTACGCACCTCTGCATCTTCTCTGCCCTTTCTGATAATGACACTCCCTGGGGTGGGTACACTGGTGTACTTACTCTCACATTGAATGATAGATCTTTTCCAACCATTTTCCCCCAAAAAACATGATTTTCAAAGTAGCCCATCCTCATATCATACCTCTTTTATTATTTATCCTTTTGAAAATGGTTTGTTTTCTCTCTGCTGATATCTGGGAAACGTGGAGTGGTTTGGGCAGCGCGGGAATGAGAACGTCCCCTGGTTTCGGGTCCCGAAACGCGGAGAGACTGGCGCGTTTATCTCACCAGACCCGACGCGTGAACCCTGCGTACACCCGGCCCTTTTAAGGGGGGTTTTAGAGGGGCCATTTTTCATCATCGCTGTGCTGAACAGTTTGACCGTGCGCTGGAACATCTGTTGTCGAGCGTGTTAAAGCGGCCCCCCTTCGCCACGCCGGGCCTGTTGTTGCTCCCTGCTGACAGTCAAAGAGGGCATTATGTTCCTCTGTCCTTCCAGTGGTGCCTCCTGTCATCGCGAACGCAAGGCCCCGGCGTAGGCCAATTTTGCAGTGTGCTCCTCGGTATTCTCCAGCACTATTTCTGTTTCCTGTCACTAGGGTCAAGGGTCAGCATGGCAGAGGCCCCCTCATTGGTTTACAATTCCCATTTAAGATTTGCAATCTCTGACAAATTATAATTATTTTTATTACAGTTTTTTGATTGGTTTGTCAGCTTGTGCATTGAATTCGAAGACATTTTTAAGAACCACTCTTCAGTCATTTGATCATATCCAGGCTTTTCTTGAGGGAATTCTGGAACCTTCTGTTGGAAGGAGTTGCCACAGAATAGATGAACATCTATGACATGATGAAATGAAAGGCAATAGTTTGTATATTTGCCCAAATATTCCTGAACAGCTGTAATGTCTCATCTCGTGTTGCCGTAATATTTTATTTCAGTATTTCGCCGTGTATGACATTTCCGTAAAGGTGAATGCCTTTTTAGCTCCGTTCCATTCTTGGTTCCAGTCTGTCGTTTTCATACAGGTGGGTGGTCGCTGGTTCACTGTGGATAGACTCTTATTGATTATTTCAGGTCTGGTGGGTTTGACATTCTGAACAGCGCTTCGGCTGAGTAACAGCCAGACGGCACACAGATGTGCGCATACGGATTACACGCGTGTGCTCGCGCGCACACACTGGCAGGCGATCTGCGGAGCAGCGTTGTGTTTCCGTGGCTAGTGAGGGCGTGCGTCTGTCAGGCAGTGGTCACGGCGGTGCCCTGCGCGCTGACGGCTGTGTGCTCTCAACAGCTGCCGCCAAAACGTCCCTGCCACCGGCGACCTGTGCAGTCAGTCACACAAACGCACACAGACAGGCGCGCTCACACGCGTGCGGATACACACACAGACAGGCACACTCACACGCGTGCGGATACACACAGACAGGCACGCTCACACGCGTGCGGATACACACACAGGCACACGTGCGCGCACAGAGACAGACACAGACACACACACACACAGGCACAGGCACGTGCGCGCACATGCACAAACACACGCACATATACATACACACACTATACACAAACACGCACGTGCACATGCACACGCAGGCACACACACACACACACATGCACAAACACGCGCACACACACGCACACATATACATACACACACACACATACATATACACAAACACACACACACACGCACACACACACACACACACACACACACACACACACACACACACTCACACACACTCCCAGGCTTGCCGGCGGCACTTTAATGAACCTCAGACCGGTGAGTCCTCTCAGCCCAGCGCGTGACTGCCCCGGAACAGGCCGCTGACGTGGGAGAGCGAGGCAGCGGGCTCCAGGGCCCGAGACACTGCCCTGGGCGGTGCTGTGACCAGCCGGCTCTCCTGTCAGTCCGGAACCTTCCACCCAGCTCACGTAGGGAGGAGGGCAGGGGTAGGCACAGGCCAGACAGGAGAGGAGACGCAGGCACACCGAGCCGAATACCAAACACTGATCACAGGAGACCGCGCGTGTGTCTCTGTCACAACCAGCCGTGGACCAGGCACGGCTACATACAACCCACATGTGCTCCTGCACATATATGTGCGCTTATATGTGCTTGGCCCATACCTCTGGAAGCCCCCTTTTCAACACTTTTTCACACTTTGTACCGTGAACAGATCAATGAACGTTGAGCAAAGAGCATTATTCAGTGTGATGCAGTGGACTGACTTTCTCCCTCTCCCCCTCTCCCCCTCCTCTCTCCGTCTCTCCCTCTCTCTCCCTCTCCCTCTCTCTGCTACAGGTGAGCCTGGTTCCTGTGGAGAGCTGTGAGCAGTACTCCACCTGTGAGGACTGTCTGGGCTCCAGAGACCCCCACTGTGGCTGGTGTGTCCTTCACAACATGTGAGTGAACCCCGTGTAGCGACCGGCACCCAGGCCAAGCCTGCACTAGTGTGAGAGATCTGAAGGGTTCGGCCTGGAGGTGTACCTAACAAGCACAGACTGCGGAGGAGATGTCACGGTCAAGGTCCGGGAATAATCATGGCCTCGGGAAAGTGGCTGGGACCTTATTACTAATATTATATCGGGCACAAATTATTCTAATTTCATTTGGTCATTTAATTTTGATTAATTTTTTATAGTCTGGTATAGGGAACTACAGGTGAGGAGGAAGGGAGGGGATAAATGTGTCTCTGTATCGCTAGTGTCCGAGGGGCCCATTTTGCTGCAGGAAGTGAAATGGGTTTGACTGTGGAGAGTGGAATGGGTTTGACTGTGGAGGCAGTGGGATGTGTTTGACTGGGGAGAGTGGGATGGGTTTGACTGGGGAGAGTGGAATGGGTTTGACTGTGGAGGCAGTGGGATGTGTTTGACTGGGGAGAGTGGAATGGGTTTGACTGTGGAGAGTGGAATGGGTTTGACTGTGGAGGCAGTGGGATGTGTTTGACTGGGGAGAGTGGAATGGGTTTGACTGGGGAGAGTGGAATGGGTTTGACTGGGGAGAGTGGAATGGGTTTGACTGTGGAGAGTGGAATGGGTTTGACTGTGGAGGAAGTGAGATGTGTTTGACTGGGGAGCCAGTGGAATCGGCAGCATTTTCACTCTGCGGATGTGGAAAGGCACAAGTGCAGTCAAGATCAAGCTGGTTTGACTTCCAGTCACTGCGGTTTGACCTTCTCTCACTGCAGTGTTCATTTCCAGCTCAATGAAATTTCCATTAATAGAACTACATGGAGAGGTACTCATTTCAATAGCGGGAGCTTGGGCCTTTTAAAGCCGAGTTTCAGCTCAACGCTAAACAGTGCTGTGCCCTCCTCTGCTGATTTCATTTTTTGAGGTGATAGAAAGGCTAACCTTTTAAGTTCTTCCTGACTTTGGGGGCGAGAAGTTTCGCTGAAGCACAATGCAGCTCTCGCATTTATGGTTTCAATATTAAATAAGTAGAAAATGTCAAAAGGCTCTCCGTAAAGACATTAGGAGTTGATTTAACTCTGAAATACTACGTTTCCCAGAGGCATTGGATGTTCTATTTTAGAGTGAGATGTGCCCTCAGTTTAACACCGGAGGTGTAATTGTGCAGGCTTAGGCCAGTTCGCACTGAGTTGCTGACCTGTGGTCAGGAGGTGGAGTGATTAGCATGTTGAGCGGTTGCTCTGCGCCAGGCAGGAGTTGTGCGCGTTCAGCTGATTAAACAGTGTGAGAGCGCTGGTGGTCCTGTGCGGAAGGGGAAATGTCAGCTCGGTGAACACGGCCTTCCTTTAGGTGGCTATGCGGTTGGGGTTTGATGTGGTTCCGTGGGGAGACAGGCTTGCTGTGAACATGTGTGCTCTGTAGGCCCAGACCTCACATGCCTCCCTCCCTTTCTCTCTCTCCCCCTCTCTCTCTCTCTATCTCTCCCTCCCTCTCTCTCCCTCTCTGTCTCTCCCTCCCTCTCTCTCTTCTTCCCTCTCTCTTCCTCTCCCTCCCTCCCTCTCTCACTCCCTTTCTCCCCCTCCCTCTCTCTCTTCCTCCCTCCCCTTCTCTCTCTCTCTCCCTCTCTCTCCCTCTCCCTGCCTCCCTCTCCCTGCCTCCATCTCTCTCCCTGTCTCTCCCTCACTCTCACTCTCACTCTCACTCTCACTCTCTCCCTCCCTCTCTCTCTCTCTCCCTCCCTCTCTCTCTCTCTCTCTCTCTCCCCCTCCCTCTCTCCCTCCCTCTCTCTCTCTCTATCCCTCTCTCTATCCCTCTCTCTCTCTCTGTCCCCCTCCCTCTCTCCCTCCCTCTCTCTCTCCTCCAGCTGCTCCCGTAAGGACCGTTGTGAGCGGGCCGGGGAGCTCCAGCGTTTCGCCTCTGACCTGCGGCAGTGCGTCCAGCTCAGCATCCAGCCCAAAAACATCTCTGTCACCATGTCTGAAGTGCAGGTGTGTTACTCATTACATTAAATAAATGGTATTTAGCAGACGCTCTTATCCAGAGCGACTTACAGCAAAGTGCATACCCATCACCAGGGATAAGTGCTCTGAAAGACCCTAGAGGGAAGTTCAATTTCAACTGCTACCTGCACAACAAAGATAGGGACCAGGGCCTATTTGATCATCATCATTGTTTTTTTGTTTTTTTTAATCATAATACAGCAACACGCAAATGTATGAACAAACCGCTTACCTAGCCATACACTGCTTACCTAGCCAAACTAAACATCCTGATACACAAGTAAATCACAGAAAGACAACAATTAAGGTTTACAGGGAGGTAGGGAGGGACAGGGAGAGGTGCAGCTTGAAGAGGTGCGTCTTCAGTTTGCGCTTAAAGATGGATGGAGATTCTATTGTTCTGACCTCAACGGGGAGTTCATTCCACCACCGTGGAACCAGAACAGACAGTAGTCGTGAGGTGGAAATTCGGAGAGGGGGAGGTGCCAAGCGCCCTGTGGAGGCTGAACGAAGAGGTCTGGCAGGGGTTTAGGGTCTGATGATTTTTTGGAGGTAAGCTGGGGCAGACCCCCTAACTGCTTGGAAGGCTAGCACCAATGTTTTGAATTTGATGCGAGCCATGACAGGCAGCCAGTGGAGGGAAGTAAGCAGGGGGGTGACGTGTGAGTATTTGGGAAGGTTGAAGACCAGACGAGCTGCTGCATTCTGGATGAGTTGGAGGGGTCTGATGGTGGACGCTGGGAGGCCAGCCAAGAAGGAGTGGCAGTAGTCCAGGCGGGTCAAAACCATCGCTTGGACCAGGAACTGGGTCGAGTAGGGGATGAGAAAGGGGCCGATTCTCCAACTCATCCCTGTTACATCTGATACCAATCACCAACTCATCCCTGTTACATCTGATACCAATCACCAACTCATCCCTGTCACATCTGATACCAATCACCAACTCATCCCTGTCACATCTGCCCTTTCAATCTGTTACATCACTGTGTCATCTCTGCGGTGTCTTTGTTATGGTACCGGTGAAACCGACACACAACGGCGCTGTCACATGCCACCATATCCGTGACCTCACTGCCCCCCTCGCCCCCCTTCCAGCTGGTGCTGCAGGCGCGTAACGTTCCCGACCTGTCCGCCGGAGTCAACTGCTCGTTCGAGGACTACACCGAGACGGAGGGCCACATCAGCGGGGGCCTCATCTACTGCCTGTCCCCCGCCACCCGCGAGGTGGCCCTCATCACCCGCGGCCAAGGTGAGCCCACCTCAAACACACGTCACTTCTCAGGAGAGTCAGAATGCCCCGTGGGTGCGCCAGTGTACATCAGCGCTGAGGAAACGGGGACTGTAAAAAGGAAGGTTCCACATTTTCATATTTGGCAGGACACTGCTGTACCCTTGAACTAAAAATACTTAACTATCCTTAAATTCTTCAGTAAATACCTGGCTGCTACCTAAAGTGACATTATGTAAAATCTCAGCCTTGCGAGTCACTCCGGATTACAGTACTTGGCCCAACAAATACATCATAATAACGTGGGCCACATTCTGTAGCCGAGCCTCTCTGTGCCTTCCAGCAGTGGTATTGACAGTCTCATCCACTTTGGCAGGCTGCTGGGGTAATCGAAAGAGCTTTCTTGGCTTACCGATTGTCTCGAATGACCTTGAGCAAAATATTTTGGTAATATCATCATCGTGGAGCATTACTAATTAAAGGCGCCTCTCTCGTTCCCACACAGCCTTTCATAGCAGCGTGTGCGGTCGGGCGAAGTCCCCCACACTTCCTCTGCGGGCCCGTGTGGGGGGTGTGGACGGGGCGCTGCGGGATAGCAGTGCGCAGAGCTCTATATATGCCCTTCTCTTGGCTTGTAATGGTGGGCCATGAAATGCCTTTGACCCTTATAAGTGGAGCTCCTCAGCTCAATTACACACTGATGACGCCCCGGAGGGGAAGATCTGTTATTCGGTTTAATTTCCATAAGCTGCAACGTATAGATCACGCCGGTGTCACAGGTTAAATGGTGTACTGTCCCGCATATAGATCACGCCTCTATCACAGCTTAATCACTGTGTAGTGCAGGGTGTATGTCATACATATGACACAGGTCAACTAGAGTACAGTCCAGCGTATGCTGTGGATCACACCTGTACCGCAGGTTGAATTGATTACAGTTCCGTGTGTAGACTGCACCTGCACATTCACCTTTCATAGTTTTTCAGACAAATTTTGGAAAATGTATTCATATACAAACCTCTGTCTGAGGAAGATTCATTTTTTAAAAGATTTATTTTTACAAAGGAGAATAACCGTCCACTGGATTTGAACATTGTCGTAAACATTGACTTTTTTCCACAAATGCAGTTTGGCATGATCTTTGAACTGAAAAACACAAACGTTTTTTTAATCGTGAGCAAAAGTTGAGGGCAAATGTTGACCGAATCCAAGGCCTTTTCGAATCACAACAATTTCTAATGCTCAGCTGAAGTAGCTGAAAGTGATGATTCGACTCTCTCTCACCAGGTGACAAACGTGTGGTGAAACTCTACCTCAAGTCCAAGGAGACGGGGAAGAAGTTTGCCAGTGTGGATTTCGTCTTCTACAACTGTAGCGTCCACCAGTCGTGAGTAAAACTATTTTCATATATTTGTGTCCCCTGGAGAGTCGTCGGTGACCCTGAGCACCGAGCCCTCTCCCTGCCTCATTGGCTCGCATGTGAAGCCCTACTTTGGCGTTTGGTCTGTGTTGGTCTTTTCCTCATGGCAGTGACAGCAGGGCATCCTTAGTTTAACTTCCCCCACTTTGTCTCCCCACCTTAGACACAGGATTCAAATTAAAAGTGCATATAGGATTGAGAGGGAAAAGTAATCATAAAAAATGTCTGGTTACTTCGGTATCCATATACATTATATTTCACCTGCATGTATAAGGCCACATTCTTCATATGTATTCTCTGCATATAGGAGGGGAAAAATAGAGAAAGACTGTGCTAATGAAGCTTAATTTGGTCCTAGGAATTCTGGGTAGGACAGGGAATGATGAACTGAACTGAAATGCTTATACGTTAATATTCTGAGTGAAAGGGAATAGCATTACCATCCATTTTAGCTATCTTTATTGCAGGTCGATCTCATATTCTTTTACTTGGACAGCTGTTTAAAGGGCGATTAAGTCCGGGTTTCCTACATGGTGCATGAAATTGACCTTCGCCGCATATTAAACCAGAACCCCACTAAAATTCTGTTTAATCATTGTTATGGACTCTACAAGTGCCTGTAATTTCCAGTAACTTTTTAAAGAACTATAAAAGTGTTAATGGCTGAGGTGGTGGGCTGCCTGGTCTGCGATAGGTCCTGGTGCCTCCGCTCTCTGTACCTGAGGCGGCTGCTGATTGGCCCCCACAGTGCCCCAAGCGCTGAAAATAGCCAATCCCCTTCTTGGTGGTGTGGTCTGCTGGAGCCGGTGATCACATGACTGTGGCCAATAGCATTAATTGTCCACTGGGGAGGGTCCAAATGGATATCCGTGATGTGGTTTCTTTGATGTGCCGTGCGGTGAGCTGTTCGGGGGAAAAGCTGCTTTCGGGCTGACACGGACATATATCCTAATGTCTGCGGTGTATATACAGTAAACGCTGAGCTGTGATTGCATCTCCTGCACTGTGTTGATAAATAGAGCATTAGCCCTTATGATGAATGCTGTGTGCTGGAGGCCCAGTGTAGCTCCTGTATCAGCAGCAGGCTTCTCTCTCTCTCTCTCCATCCCTCCCTCTCTCCCTCTCTCTCCATCCCTTTCTCTCTCTCTCTCTCTCTCTCTCTCACTCTAAGGTATCCAGGGCTGGAAACTGCTCTCTCAGTGTGCACAATGCTTTTAGCTGCTCTGGGTTTTGCTAATAACTGTAGCATGTAGCTCAGAATGCTAACCGGCTGTGGATTAGGATTTCCATCGCCTTTCTGCATATCCTTTCTAAACCGGACACCACATTCACTGCTTATGGACAATATAATTGATGTATAATTGTGGTATAATTAGGCAGAAGCAGAATAATAGGACAAACATACTCCATACAAATTTTGGCTTCTTGAATATGGACTGTGCATCTTTGAACTGGATTCTTCATTCTTAGACCCATCCAGAGTCTGACTTGAGTCTGATTTGACCTGACTTCAGCTCTCCTCCACCCTCCCTCTCCTCCTTTCTGAGAAACTCAGCGTCTCATGGGAGCCCCAAACCAGCCTGAGGGTGGGCAGGAAGGCAGAGGGGAAGTGATGTAACGTTTTTTTTGCGCCGGTCACTCCCGCGCCCCTGCGCCTCCAGTGCCGCTCTCTCGCTGACGACACGGGGCCGGCCCGTCCCAAAACCCCCGCACCCCCGAAGAGAGCCTCTGTCGCCCCTGAGCCTGCTCTCGCCCGGGGCCCCGGCGGGGGAGTGCGCTCAGAGACGTGATAAACAGGGGGTGTAATGTAAGGCCCGTGCTTGTGTATATGCGCATAAATAGGATCTGGCTGCTGCAGATGCTGAGTCTCATCAGCTACAAGTGAGGCGTCTGAGCCACTTTGCGCTGAGGGAGCTTTAGTCCTATGAGCTCAGGCTCCTAATGTCATTTTCTAAATTACTGTGCTCCGCTCCGATGTCAGAGCCGTCTTCAGCAAGATGAAGATAACTTCATTTCACTACAGTGAGTTATAACGCGTGGCCCGGAGTGCCCCGCACCGCTCACTGTGTGTGTGTGTGTGTGTCTGTGTGTGTGTCTGTCTGTGTGTGTGTCTGTCTGTGTGTGTGTGTGTGTCTGTGTCTGTGTCTGTGTGTGTGTGTGTCTGTGTGTCTTTGTGTCTGTGTGTCTGTGTGCGTGTGTGCGTGTGTGCGTGTGTGCGTGTGTGCGTGTGTGCGTGTGTGCGTGTGTGCGTGTGTGCGTGTGTGCGTGTGTGCGTGTGTGCGTGTGTGCGTGTGTCTGTCTGTGTGTCTGTCTGTGTGTGTGTGTGTGTGTGTGTGTGTGTGTGTCTGTGTGTCTGTGTGTCTGTGTGTCTGTGTGCGTGTGTGCGTGTGTGCGTGTGTGCGTGTGTGCGTGTGTGCGTGTGTGCGTGTGTGCGTGTGTGCGTGTGTGCGTGTGTGCGTGTGCGCGTGTGCGCGTGTGCGCGTGTGCGCGCGTGTGCGTCTGTGCTCACTGTGTTGTGTTTTTGTTTATCCCTATTGAAGACTATTATTACTGTATAATGAAGACTTTTTAACCAGTGTGGTTTAAAAAAGGGTGGATGTTCTAGTCCACGTAGACGCAACAACATCTCACGCGTTCTCTCTGAGTGTATAAATCTGGTCCTGCTATTTGTTATTTGAATAATGTGTTTGTAAAGTCAGTTTACAGTTGGAGAGCGCGATTATTCTAACGCATTTTAAGTGTTACATTCCATTGTCTTTGCTCTGTTCATGTGTCTTAATATCAATATATGCAGTGTTTAATATCAACTCTTATGCAGTGTTTAATATCAACTCTCCTGTATGCAGTGTTTAATATCAACTCCTATATGCAGTCTATCTGGACAGAGCCGATGTTTAGGGCAGTTGTTCAGGTCAGCTAGAGTTGTTCTACTGTGTGTTTATTTTTCCCTTAGGGCTTGTCAGTAACCCTAGATACCCTAGAAGTGGGCGCAGGTTTGTCTGGGAGACTCCATAAACCTTAAAGCATATCAGAAGAAAGAAAGAGGCTTAATATACACAAAGCCAAGCTCTGCTCCACATATTCCCCATCCCCCACCCCTCCCCCGATTATTTATTCAGCTGATTATGTCTTGCCCTACACTTTAAAATGGCATAAATTTGCATAGCAACATTAATCTAATTAACAATCGTACTGTTCCATTTATGGTGGGGGAATAAGGGAGAAATTGAAACAGAAAATCACTTGGAGCTATGATTATGGCTTAATTAAATATTTCCATGCTTCCCCCCCTTTTCAGATTTGTCAGTGTCTGGGTGTGTGCGCTGTGTCTGTGTGTGTGTGTGTGCCCTGTGACTGTGTGTTTATGTGTGTCTGTGTGTGCTGTCTCTGCACGCACTGTCTGTGTGTGTGCTGTGTGTGTGTGTGTGTGTGTGCGCACGCGCATGTATGAGTGTGCGTGCATGCATGTGTTTGTGTTCGTATGCTAGTATGTGCGTGTGTGTGTGTGTGTGTGCTCTGTCCTAATATACCGCTGTTTGATGAGTGAATTCAGCTCCCCATGTTCAGGTGAAGTGGATGTTGTTACTGTTGAGTGGGTCCAGATTTGTTGAAAGCTTTAATATGTTTAAGGGTCAATAATCTGTTGAACCGGTGCACTGCAGCTCTCATATTGCCATTCCCCACTGGTGACTGGTGTGGAACAGAGAGAGGAGCAGTACAGGAGGGGGCTCAGAGAGCATTTACAGAAGCACGGAGACAAAAGGCAGGAATGTGACAGAGGTGTTGAGGAATGCGCAGAGTAGCATTAAAAGCCCCCTCCGCGTTCCCCGAAACAAAGCAGAAAGCCTTTCTCCTGGACTGTGGGAGTTTGGAGGGGCAGGGGGAACGGGGCGTTTCACGCACCCAGCACATTGCTTTCTAATCGCGGCTGCCAGGTCACGACCGCCCCCGTCGCCGTCGACAACGCCGCAGAACCCGCCCGTTCAGCAGCTGGATGAACCCTCCCCCCCTCCTCCCCTCCGAACTGCACCCAGCGCGACCCCAGAACGGGAGCACGTGCCAGTCCACAGCGCCAGGCAGTGTGTGCCAAGCCCGGGCCGATAAAGGGCCGTCTCTTCGGGGGGTCCCGACCCCGCACTCGACGTGCCAGCGTGCGCATGCATAATCGCCGGCCCCAAATTACGGCCGGGCGGGAAAAGCGGGGAGGAATGGCGGCGCGGCCACAATGGGCCCGTTTGAGCGGGGCGGAGAGTGCGGTTTTTAACCAGCTGAGCGCAGGGGGGGGGGGGGGAGGGAGGGGCGGCCGATTCGGAAGCGCCGGCGCTTTGTGCCGCGGTAATGCCACTGGCGGGCTGAGGTTCGCGCCTCGCCCAGCGCACAATCACAATTTTAATATGAAAGGATTAAATTAAAGCCGTCCTCAGGGGTATGAAAGGGCCCATTATGGGGTGGTGGGTGCGTTGGGTGGGGGGGGGGGAGCACGGCGCACGCAGCCAGACCCCCACGTCGGCATTCCGCCCTGCGGAAGCCAGGGGGGGGGGGGGTCCCCGCATTGGATGGGAGATTTGAGGCACAATCGCACCAGTGGGTCTCCCTTTGTTAACGCGGAGGGGTGTCGGAGGGTGTAATTTGCAGCTGGGTGTTAGAGAAACGTTTATACTCGTTCGCGCTTGACTCACGCGCTGTATTTTCAGCCACAGCACATTTCCGTCTCGACAGGACTCTCCCCCCGTCCCGCCAGTAAGGTTAAGCACAGGGCAGGTGGCGTGGTTCTCTGACAAACCCAGATATGGCTGGTTGGACATATGGAGAATTTAGGCTTACAAATTCAGAGAGAGCGAGCTCCGCTTGGTGTGAGCACTTGCCAAGTCCTGCAGGGAGCCTCGAATTGTAAGAAGAAATGTTTAAATAAAGACGAGGACGCTCGCGAGGCTTTGTGGGTGTGCTCTTCATGAGCCGGGGCCTGCTCGGTGTGTGGTACTTGCCGCCTGAATCTTCTGTTCAAGGATCAGTGACCAGACGCCCAGAGGCTGTTCATTTACGGGGGGAAAAAATATCTCGCACTATTTCGATGAATAAGCAAGAAAGCGGGGCATCTTGTCGAGGAAGGTTTTCATCGCACTTGAGTCGAAACGGACGACGGCCCCTGCGTTATTTTTCACAATGAAAACCTGCATTGTGTCGGCAGATGTTTATGTTGGGAGTAAAACGGCTGCTTTTGTTTTTTTGCGTCGCTCGGAGAAAGGTTAGAGCGGGGCCTTCCGCGGCATTGGCGTGTTCTCTCGGTGTCGTACCGTCTCACGCTTTCCCTGCCCTGCTCTGGGACAATCGGGAAGAGGTAGCAGGGACGAGCCCTGACCCCTGACCCCTGACCCCTGCCTGTACTCCCATTGACCGCGTTGAGACGGGCCGCTGACAATAGCGCAGATTTATTCACCTCCCCCCCCGCCCTGCGACGAACGTGGGATTGAATGCTTTACTGTCCCCCCCCCCTCGCCCCGCGAGTGAGGTCACGGACCGAGGGCGTCGGTCAAGTTTGAGAGCGTCTTTTCTAACCGCACCCCCCCCCCCCCCCCCCCCGCACACACCCACCCCAACCGCCAATTTGCACAAAATTACTGCCACAGGGTTTCCGCTGTACACGTCTTGATTGCTTTTCCGCCAGCCTGCCAAGCCTACCACTGCACTTTCTGCTGCTGTGCCGAGCGCTCAGCACTGCCGCACTGCTGTTCCGCCGCGTGGCGCCTCCAGTTGGAGGCTAATGCAGTTAAAAACCTACAGCTACCTTGAGAGCAGTAACGCTCCCGAGTTGTGCATCTGGAGCGGGTTTCCTCCCGCACGGTGAGTGAACGGATTAAGTGGGGCGAGTGTTTAATAGGGGGGGGGAGGTGTGGCCCTCAAGGGCCAAATGCTGTTCTGCATTGGCTCTGAATGATTGCTAAATAGCTTAATTGAACGAATCACTTGCCTAATTCAACCAAATGGATTTTACTTTCAGTCTTTTGGGCCCGGATTGTTTAATTTTAGGAAATGAAGAGGGAGCCTCGCATTCCGGCTGAACGGCCTTGATTTTATAAATAGATGTTTTACTCACTTCGCCCCGGCGAGCTGTTCGGCGTTTTCAGTTGTTGCGTCACTGTTTATTTTATGTGTGTGTGTGTGTGTGTGTGTTAGAGAAAGAGCATGTGTGTGTGTGTGTGTGTGTGTGTGTGTGTGTGTGTGTGTGTGTGTGTGTGTGTGTGTGTGTGTGTGTGTGTGTTAGAGAGAGAGCGCGCGTGTGTGTGTGTGTGTGTGTGTGTGTTAGAGAGAGGGAGCGTGTGTGTGTGTGTGTGTTAGAGAGAGAGAGTGTGTGTGTGTGTGTGTGTGTGTTAGAGAGAGAGAGAGTGTGTGTGTGTGTGTGTGTGTGTGTGTGTGTGTGTGTGTGTGTTAGAGAGAGAGCGCGTGTGTGTGTGTTGTGTCTTTGGTTTCGGTATGTATCTGGTGCTGAGCCTCTCTTTAGACATGCATTCTTGCGCACTAGCACGGGAGCCATATAGCCGCAGTCGGAGGCCTCTTGTTTCGGAGGGCAGACCGGAGTGTATGTCATGTCAGCTGGGTTAATGCGGGACCCGTGGGCTCCCTTCTCTTCTGCTCTCTGGGCCCCTGAAAAGATCCCCTCCATCTCTCCCTCTCCCGGGAGAACCCACCTGCGTTTGATCCGTTGATTCATCTGTCATTTCTGCCCAGCCCTGCCTGTCGACACCACCCCATCTGAATTCTAATGGAGAACGGCCTTTTTCTCAAAGGATGAAAGATTTCTGAGACAAAGAGCAGAGGTCAAAACTGAGACGGAGAGAGACAGAGGGAGACGGATGGGGAAAGGGGAGGATAGATGGAAGGAACATGCTGAGAGCGGGTTCTGCATTGTTTGTGGTGTGCTGCGTATTCTCTCTCTCTCTCTCTCACTCTGTCTCACTCTTTCTCTCTCCCCCCCCAGCTGCCTGTCCTGTGTGAACGGGTCCTTCCCCTGCCATTGGTGCAAGTACCGTCACATGTGCACTCAGAACGCTAACGACTGCTCCTTCCAGGAGGGCCGGGTCAACGTGTCAGAGGTCAGTGCCCCGACTTCCTGCTCAACTTCCTGTCTGCTTCTGAACTTCAACTTCTGTTTCTATAAATGAACATGTTTCTGTCTCACACCTGCGCTTACACACACCTTTTTCCTTTTTTTATTAGTTTGAAACTGTAAAAAATTAAAACGGAAAGCAATCTTGCTTTAAAATGTGTTTTCAAGTCAGGTTCGCTTCTGTTCACTTGGATATTAATTGTAAAAGGCCTTTTGACCAGGGGTACCCACATTCTTACTGTAATTGCTTTTACATAAACACACATGCACACGCAAACTCTCTCTCCCCTTCTCACGCACACATGCACCTCACAAACACGTATGGACATGCAAATACGCTGTCTGACTGACGCGCGCACATGCACACACACAAACACACACACACACTCACACTCACACATGCAGACACACCCCCACACACACACTGACAGGCAGACACACGCACACACAGATACACACAGACACAGACATACACACACACACTCACACACACACTCACACTTGCACACACCCCCACAGACACCCACACCCACACACACACACACACACACACACACACACACACACACACACACATACACACACACACACACATACACACGCACCCAGGCACACACACACACACACACACACACACACTCACACACACACACACACAAACACACACAGACTTACCCACTCACTCACACACACACACACACACACACACACACACCCCAGTTGATTCCTGCCCCAGTTGGGTCTTTTGTGCGGCCTGTGGCGCATTGTGTCTTAGAGAGTTCTGGGAGAGCCACCGGAGGCTGCTGTTTAAAAAAACCCTGGGATTTATGCATTTATAAACGGGGAAGGGTGAATGACTATGCAAATTGTATCTTGTTCTACATATCCAAATGCTACATTAGCATAAAAACTAATATCAATCACATCTCCCGCTCTCGCCGGGCCTGCAGCAGAATACCAAGTGGGAAACGGTTACTGGGGGGAGCTGTTTATCAGCCGGCGGTCCCCTCCTCCCTGCCCCAAACCAGCCTTTACTCTACCCAGTACTAAACGCATTTGCAACAATCATTTTTAAAATTTAGTATGTAAATCTGCAGACCTGCCGAGGGACTCTGTTATCAGGGCAATATGGCCTTTAAAAAACGGATGCATTCACTCCTGTTTATTGGGCTTTCAGGAAGGGCAGGTTCTCTCTTTAAAGCCTGGAAACACCTCTTCCAGGGCGTGTAGGCCTGGCACGAGTTATACTGCACCTTCCTTTGCTCCTCAAACAGTAAGTAATCTCAACGGAGGTCCCTCAGCCAGAAAATGGTGGAAATCCCTGGGTGCGTCTATGTTCGGCATCTCCTGTGGGAGTGCCAGAAATGCTTAAACACATGCTGTAGTCATGCTGGAACTGCGTCAATGTGAAACCTCCAGTTATAATTGTGGAAAGTGTCCAAATATCTATGATCTCGGGTGTACGTTCTGGAAGAGCGTAAACGGCTCCGTGACGAATCGGGCCGCGCCGCGTCTGCCGTTGACGAGGCGTTCGAGTTCGCGGAAGTCTCCGGAAGCCCCCAGCGCCTCGCCCCGGGCTCCGCGGCAGGACCGCGCCCCGCTCCCCGGTGCCGGAGGAGCGGCCGCCACGCGTGCGCTGAGTGAGTTTGTCAGGGCTCCGCGGTGGTCCTGCGCTTTGGCTCGTTTGTCACGGCGTACCTTGCTGTGTATTCCGTTTGCTCCGGCCCCTTTTGCCAGCTCAGCCGTGGGGATCCGCTCAGCCCCGACATCTCTCCGACATCTCTCCGACGGTCTTATTGGGCCCGCGGCTGGTTTTCCGCATTTTTCTCTCTCTCTCTCTCTCTTTTTTCACCCCGTCCCCTTTCACCCGAGCAGCGGGGTTAGTCATCCCATCTGTCATCCGGCCAGTCTTCCGGAACAGTCCTCCATTAATCAGTCATCAGTTTGAGTCCTTTTTTTCACGTGCGAGATGGACTGCGGGCTGCTCCTCGCTCTCCTCTCTCTGCGGCGGGCCCGGGGGCCGGGGTTTGGCCTGCTGACAGCGGCGTCCTGCTCGCGGCGGTGGAGAGAGAGGATTGAGCTCGATTGGCCGCTTCCCCGGTTGTCATTTGTGGTCAGAATGCAAACTGATACAGTACTGGACTGGGTGAGAGCCCAAGGTGCTGCAAGTTCTGTCTCTCTATCTCTCCTTCTCTTTCTCTCTCTCTCCCTCGCCCTCTCTCCCTCTGTCTCTCTCTCTGTCTCTCCCTCACCCTCTCTCTCCCTCACCCTCTCTCTCTCTGTCTCTCCCTCGCCCTCTCTCCCTCTGTCTCTTTCTCTCTTTCCCTCTCTCCCTCTCTGCCTCTCCCTCTGCCTCCCTCTCAGTCTCTCTCTCTCTCTCTCTCTCTCCTCCCTTCAAGTAACACTCGCTAGGCTGAATTTAAACAGGGTAAAACGCACACAAAATAAAGAATGAGATGGTGGTTAATCTTAGATGTATTTTTTTTTTTTTGGGGGGGGGTAACCATGACAACCACATGTCCAGTATAAACAGCGATTCTTCAGTATCTC
The DNA here is from genome assembly GCF_963514075.1 of Conger conger. Lineage (NCBI taxonomy): Eukaryota > Metazoa > Chordata > Actinopteri > Anguilliformes > Congridae > Conger > Conger conger. The sequence continues at coordinate 31,394,423 of NC_083773.1, read as the reverse complement.
TCCAAATGCCGCTAATTCATAATCACAGCTATCCAGAAAGACTGAATTTTTTTGTTTTTTTTTTCAGAAGGAAAGCCAGCAATTACTAATTAAAGAGAAACCAAAAATTATATTCACAGAAAAACAAAAATATTAAGTCTCGCAATGTAATGGGTAACATTTGCAAATCAAATATGTATAAATCAACATCCTCCTGACAGACAATAAACAAAGAAGCACATTAAATCCGACCAGGCAGAAAATTGCTTGAGTAAGCCACACTTCAGAAACCCATCAAGAGAAATAAATAAATACATAAATACATTTTTCTCTCGCTCTGTGAACGGCTGCAGTGCTCTCTGTGTAGTTATTCATGTACCCTGCTGCACAGACCAGCACCCTGCTGCACAGACCAGCACCCTGCTGCACAGACCAGCACCCTGCTGCACAGACCCTCACCCTGCTGCACAGACCAGCACCCTGCTGCACAGACCAGAACCCTGCTGCACAGACCAGCACCCTGCTGCACAGACCAGCACCCTGCTGCACAGACCAGAACCCTGCTGCACAGACCAGCACCCTGCTGCACAGACCAGCACCCTGCTGCACAGACCAGCACCCTGCTGCACAGACCAGCACCCTGCTGCACAGACCAGAACCCTGCTGCACAGACCAGCACCCTGCTGCACAGACCAGCACCCTGCTGCACAGACCAGAACCCTGCTGCACAGACCCTCACCCTGCTGCACAGACCAGCACCCTGCTGCACAGACCCTCACCCTGCTGCACAGACCCTCACCCTGCTGCACAGACCCTCACCCTGCTGCACAGACCCTCACCCTGCTGCACAGACCCTCACCCTGCTGCACAGACCAGCAGCCTGAGTCTGAGAGCGGTCCAGTCACCCTGTCACACCCTGCTGCGGGAATCTACTGGAATACTTTTTGGCTCTGACTTCATCTTGGCTGCGTTTGGAAGAGGGGAGGGGGGTGGGAAAAGAGGGGAGCAGAGGTGCGGTGCGGTGACTGGGAACCGATCCTGTAATCGGGGAGGTTACAGGCTCAAATCCGCAGGCGAGCGCAATGCCACCACACCCCTGAGCGTGCAGACTCCCCCTGCACTGCGTACGCGGGGGCCAGCCACATGAATACATGTGACAGTAACAGAAGTGCTCAGTCAGTGTGCTCGGGCCAAAGTCCACTTCTACAGTGCCCCACTTTCCTGGGAGGGAAGGATCTTCTCTCTGCACACAATATTGCCCATATTTCTGCTAGTGCTGTGAATGCCTTTCAGTGAGACTCAATGCTCGATGTTTTTTTTTGTTTTTTTCACCACTGGCATCACCCAGTGCCTCTCTCCCCACGCACTGCCTGTGATCCAGACCGCTACGGGCCTTATCTACGAGGACCAGGATCCATACCAGTAAAACAGCCAGGGGCGGGCGGGGGGGGCGGGCGGGCGGGCGGGCGGGCGTGGAGGCAGCACAGCGCAGCTCTCTCCTGCATCTGTGCAAATCTCCCATGAATCTCCCTCCACCTACTCTGCTGTCTGTTCCACCCGCACCATATGACCGCCCTCTCCCCCCGTTCCCCGCCCGGAGAGAACTGAGAACTGCTGGAGTTGGGCCCAATTCATAACCATTATGGCCGCTTTTGTTTTAAAAGATAATAAAACAACGCTTTCTGGATGGAATTGATCTTATTGACGCTAATTAGACGATGGATCAAAAAGGGACAAAGAGTGCCGGCACCTTCTCTCCCTCTCCGGTCCTGTCTTTCATTAGGGGAGAGAGATGGCTGGGGAGGAAAGGAGGAGAAAAAAAAAGGGCGCTTTTAAATAAAATATGAGTGCTGTCGAGAAGTGAGAGGGAGAGGAAGAGAGCCAGTCTCCCTGTCATTCCCTTCATCCCTCCATCCCTCCATCCCTCCATCGCTCTTCTTGGGGGACCCTCATAATTCTGTTTTTTTAAGCCTCTATTAAGGAAGAAACTGAAATCTGTCACTGTTGCCTTAATTGATTCCAGATGTGGGCGGATGGAGGGAGGAAAGCGTTCTGGCGGGAGGGCGCTCCGGGAGGACTCTCGCCGGTGACGCAACTTATTTTCCCGACCTCCCTCGCGAGTTTGGGCCGGACGTGGGGGGGAGGGGGGGGACGGGGCGGCGGGACAGCCGCACGGCACCTTGTGCGCTCCTGACCGCCCCCTGCTGCATCTCGTCAGCCACACACTCCAACGCTCCTCAGAGCAAACATCGCTTCTGAACAGCGGCGCAGGGGTTGGGGTTTTGATCCCCTTTAGTGGAGCGGTATAGGCCCGGTGTTCCACTCTTCCCTGGTCTGAACCCCGGGACTTTTACCATTTTTAAATAATGTCTCTGTCATCTGTCTGGTCAGGTCATGACACAGCAGCTGAGACTGGGCCTCATTTCTGAAGCCCACTTCCTGGTTGTGTTGAGAGAGATTGCTCTCTACCAAAAGCGTGGTGCGCTCCAGTACTGATCTTTCAGAGTCAATGGCACCAATAAGGTCAAAGCCAATGCTTTTTTCCCCGCAAGAACTTTGCTGTTGCTGTAGTTTTCATCTGAAGTACAGATTTGTTGTTGTTGTTGTGTCATTTGGACAATACTTTACTATTTTGAGGGCCGATCAGAGACCCAGTCGCAGTGCGTCACTCGCGGGGGCTGCATCTCACACGCCCTGTGGATGACCTGGACTCCCGGACACCTCGACTCTTCTCTACTGTACAGTCTGTCTGCAGTTTGGACAACATGGCAGCCAGAAAACTGCACTTCTGCGGCTTCAAAGCGCTGATCCGGGAAAGCCGGTGGCCGACGTTGCAGTCACTCTGTCCATATTGCCGCAGTAGACCTCGCGTCGCGGGTTTTTGTACCGAAAAGCTTTGCCCGCATGGCGGCCCGTTCCGTCGTGTCAGATTTACGAGGCGCGCCGCTCTGGGCTCTGACACCGCGTGGCTCGTGAGAGCCGCTGTCTATCTCTCTCCCGCTTCTCGGCCCAAACGGCCGCTGACTGCAGGGCTGTGGCGTCCCGGGGCCTCCGGATGAGCGGGGGGCTAAGCGCTGCGTGCTTCCCCGCCGCGGGGAGGCTCAACCTCGGTCTCTCCGTCCCCGACGACCCTCCTCACCCCCACAGCCCGCCAGACAGAGGGGCGCTCAATCCACAAGGCCAGACTTTTAACGAATGAACCAACAAATTAAAGGATTCACGACAAACGGGACCTCGTCGAAGTCTCGCGCCTTCCGCGCCGGACCCGTATCGCGTGAAGGGCAGTGTCCGTCTTCTTCACGGCGGGGTCTCCGCTTCAGGTTCAGAGGCTGTCACTGATCTCTGCCTTTAATTATTCAGAGTGGATTAAATCTTCATTTCTAGATGCTTTCATGTCTGGTGCTGAAGATGAATTTTACCTCTAGATTTTTGTTGGGGGTGGAAAAGGGGGCGGGGGTAGATGGGATTGATGGATTCCCCATCGCAGGTCTTTTCAGAAATGCGCCCAGCATCGTTTTTTTTTCATGTGCTTTCACCTTAAAATGGTGGTGTTTCTGAGTTTTGGATTCTTTTTGAAAAGGAAAGTCTAATGACTTTTTGCTCTTAACAGTTTGCAGCACTGAATCCTGCTGCTCTTGTTAAAAATGTTCAGGAGGTTAACATAAGTATCTCAATATAAGTTTGTGTGATGCATTCATTTTGGTTGAAGATTTTTAAGAAGAAACTTTTTCAGCGGTTACCTTGGCAACCTAACTGCTGCTAAGCAAAGAAACTGGCACCTGTTTATGAATGGTTCAGCCTTCCAGTAGCACACTTAGGCTGTCTTAAGGACATAAAGTACGGATTTTTTTTTTTACATTTTATAACCTGAAAAAAGATGCCGGTTCCAACATTAATGAGCACATATGATAACGCAAATCATTATTTAGCCTATACCCTCTAAATTACAGCAGGCTGAGATCTATTGAGCTGCCACCTCTAACTGGGTTTTGCCAGCTCTCTCTCCCTTCCTCCCTCCCTCTCTCTCTCTCTCTCTCCCCCCCTCTCTCTCTCCCTCCTTCTCTCTCTCTCTCTTCCCCTCCCCCTCCCTCTCTCCCTCTCTCTCTCCCCCCACTATTTTGGGCAGGGGAGTGGGCGGACACTCAAAATCCCTTTCAACGTTCAAAGTCCCTTTTATTTTGTGCCGGGGCTCCTCTGGGTGCCGGTTGCTTATTAAGTTGTTTCTCTTTTGCTTCTCGACATTCGGCTCTCGCCAGTCGATGAGGCCCCTGGCTGCCTAATGAGACGCTTCAGCTGTTCCACCAAACACATTTGCCAAAAATAACATTAAAAGGGAGGGGGAAAGAGAATGGGAGATTGGGAGGGCTTTTAATTTATTTTCTCTGAATCCACTCCCGCACCATTACCATCGGCCGGGCTGACAGGTGCCTCTGAAGATTCCTGCTTGGCTCATATCAGGCTTTTGAGGAACATTGTTGGATTCACAACAGGAAGGGCTGGCAAGTCCGGGTGCAACTGTTTTGAAAGCGCGTTCTCTCTAATTTTAGCAGCAGCCGTGATTGTGTCGTTTTGTTTACCTTAAGTTTGGAGGAGGCAGCTGGCTCCAACAGCTATATATATATATATTTTTTTATTTTTTTTGATCAAACGCAGCACCTATGTTTGCGTGCATGCATACGTCTGTACATATATGTGTGTGTATGTATTTATCTATGTGTATATGTATGTATATATATATATATATATATATATATATATATATATATATATATAGACTCAGTGAGCACTTTATTACATATTTATTAGACCTATTTTTTAGACTTCTAGTGCTGTAGCCTATCCACTTAGAGGGTTGACGCATTTTGTGTTCAGAGATGCTCTTCTGCATACCACTGGTGTAATGTGTGGTTATTTGCGTTACTGTCACCTTCCTGTCAGCTTTGACCAGTCTGGCCATTCTCCTCTGATGTCTCTCATTAACAAGGCTTTCTGTCTGCAGAACTGCTGCTCACTGGATTTTTTTATTTTATTTTTCACAACACTCTGCTAACTCTAGAGACTGTTGTGCGTGAATTTCCCAGTTCAGCGGTTTCAGCGGTTTCTGAGATACTCAAACCACCCTGTCTGGCACCAACAGTCTTTCCACGGTCAAAGATCACATTTCTTCCCCATTCTTACATTTGGTCTGAAAAACAGCTGAACCTCTTGACCATGTCTTCATGCTTGTATGCATTTAGCTGCTGCCACATGATTGACTGATGAAATATTTCCATTAACAACTGGTGTACAGGTCTACCTAATAAAATGACTATCTACATTTATTTATACACTTTAATTTACCCCACTTGCTCACAACAAGATTATGTCCTGAGCTGATTGGCTGAGTTAATCTTTACGAGGGAAGCATCAGCAGTGGCCTTTTAAAGCTCAGAGTGTAGGACCAGGCCTGCTCAGGATCAGCCCTTACCCGGGTATATCTCCCCCATCTCTGAGGCAGAGGCGATGGCCGTCAGAGCAGGGAAATGTCAGGAATGCTATTGGAGTGGAACGCCGGGAGATCCGGGAGGAGGGCACGCAGCAGACCGTGTTGTGTGTTCTCCCGTCTGTGGCCCCTAAGTGTTCCAGGAGCTGGGCTCACGTGTTTGTGCGTGCGTGCGTGCGTGCGTGCGTGCGTGCGTGCGTGCGTGTGTGTGTGGGGGGGGGTGTGTCTGTGTGTCTGTGTGTCTGTGTGTCTGTGTGTGTCTGTGTGTGTTATGTGTGTCTGCGTGTGTCTCTGTGGTGTCTCTGTGTATGTGTATGTCTGTGGTGTGTGTGTGTGTGTGTGTGTATGTCTGTGTGTATGTCTGCGTGTGTCTCTGTGGTGTCTCTGGTGTGTGTGTGTATGTGTATGTCTGTGGTGTATGTGTGTGTATGTGTATGTGTATATGTGTGTGAGTGTGAGTGTGTGTGTCTGTGTCTGTGATGTGTGTGTGTGTGTGTGTGTGTGTGTGTGTCTGTGTGAGTGTGAGTGTGTGTGTGTGTGTCTGTGTTGTGAGTGTGTGTGTGTGTGTCTGTGTCTGTGTCTGTGTGTGTGTGTGTGTGTGTGTGTGTGTATGTGGTGTGAGTGTGTGTGTCTGTGTCTGTGTCTGTGATGTGTGTGTGTATGTGTGTATGTGTTGTGAGTGTGTGTGTGAGTTTTAATCTGCCACCGTCAAGGCTTGACGGACCTACCTGAAGTGTTGATCGGTGTGTTGTTTGCCTGCGGGTTTTAAACATTTATAAGGCATCCTGACTTCCTTCCTTGAATAAATTGTGTCTTCTGATTGATTAAAGGAAACAAAAAAAACCTGGGCTCAGAATATAGAGCGTGGTAAATGAAGAGTATCTCTCACTTGCTTCCGGTTTCAGAAGCGCACACTTTATTTTGCGGATTTAAAGAGCAGCTGTTTAATTGGATCGTGCGTAGAGAATGCGAGCCGTGTAAATCAGTCCGCGGCTCCTTTCGCGGCGCGTGAGAGGCAGCTTTTTTTTCCTGCTCTGTTTTTGGAGCGTTAGAAAATAGCATTTTCTTTCACCAGCCTGCGCTTGGAACTTGTGAGAAATCCGCCGCTTGGAAACGGCGGTCGTTCCCCGCCTCCTGGCGCCTCAGCGGCACTGTGTGCTCATGAACAACCGGAACATTCCATTTACAGAGAACAGGTCCCGCTCGGTCAACACGGCCCACCGCAAAGCAAACAATGTGAGCTAATTGTCAGTAATCACGATTATCACATATGCACAGATTTCGAATGAAATGCAATCAAATTTGTTCATTAGCCTGTGTTGTGCAGCGAGATTGATCATAATTAAGACGAGTTAAAAGCAATGCCTGTAATCTGATCACAGAAGTAGAAGCATCGACTATTCAGGGGAAAAATGTTGTGCTCAAAAAAAAATAAAAAATAAAAATGGTTTGTGTGTTGAATCAAATTTGCCTCAATTTTTAACTTAAGAGCACAGCATTTACATAGCATTTATTAGGCTTCTGCCCCATAATACACTGAGATTGTCCCTCTGGTCAAATTATCCCCAATGCCCCAGCGCAGTGATGGGGACACTGTGCTGTAGGAGGCGCCATCTTTCGGTTGAGGTGTTAAACCGAGGTCCCTGGCTCACTGGTCATTAGAGTCATCCCATGACACTCTTCGCAAAGAGTAGGGGGTTCCCCAGTGTCCTGGCTAAATTCCCAACCCTGGCTGTTTCAACCTGCTACCTAATCACCCCCTGATTCAATTGGCAAAAAACATTGTTCTCTCCCTCTCCACCTCAGCTGGTGCGTGACGAGTGGGTGCTGCACATCGGTGGTGTTGAGGCGAGTTTCCGCCTTATCACTGTAAGAGCTTTGAGTGTCGAGAAAACGTGCTACATAACTGTAATTATCTATCTATAATATCTATTCTCTATCATGTGTGCAATTACACAAGAAAGCAATTCTGAAATCAGTCTAAGCGACTTCAGTCTCAACGATATCTTGTATACTGTAACATCTGCTAGCATTATGATCACAAAAGATTCTCTCTTTATTGGTCTCCATTCAAACACATATTCCATTGCCCTGCTTGCAAGGCAAAAGCAGATATTTGGGTTTGGATACACCCAAATAATATGAAGATATTATTGTGTTTGTTGTAAACAAAGCACTCTGACATTTCAATGCAAGTAAAAACGTTGTGGACCAAATTAAATATATTCTCAATTTACCTTTATATTTAAGTCAGTCAGTCTATCCATATCAATCGGTCTGTCAATCAATTACACAGTCTTTTAGTCAGTCAAGTGAGTCACATAGCCATTCAGCCAGCTGTACAGCTAGTCAGTCAGTCAGTCAGTGAATGCAAAGCCAAGCACAGAGTTTCAAAGCAATCGCCTGTAGGTTACCAATATGTTTTAAACTGTGCAGCAGTTCTTCTCAATCCAGGATTTTAAGGGAAACTGTGTTCCTATCCATTCACTTCAGAGTTCAGTCCAACAAAGGTAAACTGCGAAGCCCATTAACATGGCTTCCCCTGCATTGTTTTCCTGACACTCCTGTTCATCCTCCATCTCTACAGACCTTGAGAAATGAAAGCGAATGGGAGTTTGAGCCAAAATGTCTGCCGGCGGGAAGACCGCATTTAGCAAGGATGTTATTTTGAAACCTCACACCATTTAATGCAAATTAATGTTCCAAATATTGTTCTCCTTCCTGGCCAGAGGAAAGGAAAGCTGGTAAATGATTATTTTTGCTCTCTGGAGAGGCTGAAAAGGCTTAAAAGGCCTTTATTGCCTCGCCTTTCCTCCTTTTTATGTGTGTCTGTGTCTGTGTCTGTGTCTGTGTCTGTGTCTGTGTCTCTGTCTCTGTCTCTGTCTCTGTCTCTGTCTCTGTCTCTGTCTCTGTCTCTGTCTCTGTCTCTGTCTCTGTGTGTCTGTGTCTGTGTCTGTGTCTGTGTCTGTGTCTGTGTCTGTGTCTGTGTCTCTGTCTCTGTCTCTGTCTCTGTCTCTGTCTCTGTCTCTCTGTCTCTGTCTGACTATCTGTGTGTCTGTGTCTGTCTGACTATCTGTGTGTCTGTGTCTGTGTCTGTGTCTGTGTCAGTGTCTGTGTGAGAGAGGGGGATAGAGACCTCACCTGTTTATGCAGTGCCTGTTCCACCAAGGTGCTAGACTTTGTTTCTTTTCTGTTGATTTCAGTGTTTGCGCCGGAATTGGAGATTAAGCACTGCCTCATTCTTTATTTTGTGTATGTTTTGCCGAGTTTAAATTCAGCCTATCAGGTGTTACATGAATTAGGGACGGATTGCTCTCGAAAGCGGGGCGCGTTCCAGGCAGCGCATGCATTATGTATTCTTAATGCGCCGCGCGTTCGCTCCCGACAGCTCGGCTTAAGCCTGGGAGTCCTGGCGTTTTATTTAAATATTTCCCCGATTCTTATCAGGGGAATCTCACTCTCCCTGGTAAATGGACTCCAGTCATGTTACAAGGTGTCCTGCTCAGCTCCCAAGGCTGGCTTATCTGATCCTTCCATAGACACTTGATTGCTCAGTCGAGATAGGAGCAGAGACTTATAGAGCGAGGGTGAGGAGGAAAGGCAAAAGGGACACTTACGGTAGTGGAACACCAACCCTTAGCTTTTTGGCACATGCTGCTCAATCTAAATTAAAGACTTTTTTTAATTAAATCTTACCGGCATCTAATTTTGTTGTAGATTAGGGGAAATGCACCTGGCGTTTGTCATTGTGCAGCTGGAGACAGTGCAGTCGTGTCCCTCTGAGCTGGCTATAAAGTACCCCCGTTGAACGAGTGAAAATGCAGAGGAGAACGTCTCCCCTCCCACCTTTGTCCTCGACGGGACCCCGTGTCCCTCTGAGCTGGCTATAAAGTACCCCCGTTGAACGAGTGAAAATGTAGAGGAGAACGTCTCCCCTCCCACCTCTGTCCTCGACGGGACCCCGTAGCCGAGCGAGCGGTCGTGTCAGCGCCCGTGTCAGCGGCCGCTCCGGCCTCTGCGCAGATCAGCCGTCCTTCCTCATCCCGCGGTCTCATCGTCTCCTCATTTGATAGCCCCCCAGTTACCGTCGGCGTGGCGGAGACGGCCTTCGCCAGCTGTCGCCCAGCGTGAGCCAATCCCTCGCCTTGTCCTTGGCCGCCCCGCGGTCCTGGAGCCCCTCGTCGCGCCGCAGATGATTTGTCGGCAGCGTGACGTTGTCCGGCGGAGACAGCGCCGGCTCCGCGGGCTCCCTCGCAGCTGAACGCGCGCCGATGTGAAAGCCTTATTAACGCGCTCTGGGCCAGCTGCTCCCGCCACCGCGGCTAAGAAGCAGCTCCGCACTCTCAATAAAGAGGCTGGGCCGCACTGTTCCTGATTAATCTTTTTTGAAGTATGAGGACTCCAAATCCCATGATGCTCCTCTTCTTGTTCAGGGAAAATGGCAGCTGTGATTTGATGCCAGAGGGCGTGGAGCTGGAGGCAGCGTTTGAATAAAACAAACATGGTGAAATGGAGCTGATGCAGCAGGGCGCGGAGAGGAGGGGCGTTGGACCCGTTCCACTCGCTGGAGTGGAGGTTGTTTGTCTGTTTCAGTCTGTCTCTCTTCCAGCTTGTTTGTGACCAGACAAGTTGTGATTTTTCTGTTATTTTGACTGCAGCTGTTCGGGGAATGTATGACCGCAAAATAATGACTTATGGGGCCAGTGGAAAATGCTGAAGTATTTTGGGAGTAATTAGCGTGTGAACTCCCTCTCTTTGAGATGCAGTCGCTCCAGTGGTCCAAATCGTACCACTGTGGCTCTGCTTATTCCCTTTCTGCTGTAAACATCTCTTTAAAAGCGTGTCATTCCAAAAGCTCCCCTACGGGATTGTGGGCAGAGAAACGCGATGACCTTTCTGCAGCTGATTAGAAGGACCCGTGTGGAACCTGCCCTCACCCCAGACTTCCCGTAGCAACTGCGGCAAGGCTGACCGCACCTGCACCTCATCCTCGAACAGCCCTTTCCCTCCTTTTAAAAACATAAAAAATAAAATCAGAGTGAGAAACTACTTCAAAGGAATCCCCACGGTAAAATTTTGCCTCATTGTTCTCTACGTTTTTAAATGCAGCTTTGGACTGTTTTGACACCTGTCGGAACAGTTGGAGATTTTTTTCTGCTTTTGTCTACCCCTGCCCTGCTGCCTTCAGAGCGTCGCCGGTCTCTGCTCGAGCTGACGAGAGAGATCACAGGCCTTCAAAAAGGCCCTCTGTTCTCTCTGCGTTCAGTGACCATGTGGCTCAGGCGGGTGACACCGTATTGGGTTAGCGTAGACGGTATCGGGGCCCATAGAGAATTTGCCCACTACGATGTTTAAATACACGGACGTTGAATTTGACCTTGTGAGAACAGAGCCACTGGACCTCCTGACAGGGTTCCTCTCCCTTGTTCCAGAAGCATCTCCGCAGGTCCGACCTCTGTTCTATTGGGGAGTTCGAAAAGGGAAGAAACATCTGGCAGAAGCCTCCGCATTCCTGACCGGAACAGAAGCCTTGTGTCTGGCGGAGCCCGGCGTGATGCCGGGCAGACAGTCCGTGAAGCAGAACTAGAGAAACGTATTACTCTCCCGCTTATAGATAAAACATCAGAGTGATTCAGGAAGAGGGCACGAGGCGTGTGCGGTGTCTAGACAGGCAGACCGAGGCTTCCCTGGCTGCAGGCGGAGAGCAGACTCCATCACGGCCACGTTGTCCGCTCACGCGCCCTCTCCCTTCCCACACCGTTACGCCATCCAGTCGGTGACATTACCTGCTGTATCACAGGCTGTGAATATGAATGCGTTTCCTGTGCCCAAGGAGAGAACATGCGTTGGCACCGCTATTGTCCTTGCATGCCCCCCCCCTCCGTCATTAATATTGATGAGCCCGACACACGGCTTCAGTCATGCAGAGACGTGGAGTTGACCACCTGGTGAGTCTGGAGCGCATCTGTGGTACAGATCCCACCCCGGAGGCAGCGTTTAACCGGCTGTGCCACGGCCCCGCCCCGGCCGATACAGGCTGGTGACGGGGAGGGGGGGGACACCGGTGGGATTCAACAGTGGTACTGCTGCCTTACATCATCGCCCTCGCCCTCGCTGCCCTCCTGACCAATCAGAAGGCTTGTTTTTTTTTTTTTAAAGCTGCCGACGCGCTCGCCCGCATACGTCAACGTCGAAGCGCGTTGTTGTCGTATAGGATTGCGAAATGAATTCGATGCCGGCTTGATTCACATTGATTTACAGACAAATGCACACTCCCGGTCTATAAACGGATTGGGGTTCGGTGAAATATCGCCCGCGTTGCTGAAGACGTGTCAGCTGCCTCGCGCGTTTAGGATTTTTCCCGTCATATGAAATTCACACAAGGTCGCAGCAAAAGTAAAAAGAATTCCTCATCACAGTCATGTTGGTGAAAATATCGTGCATGAATGATAGCCAGATAGTCTTTTCGATCGGTTATGTTGTCTACATCAGCTGTTTAGAGAGGCTGGTATTCTGTCATTTTTTTATTAGCATATTCCTGTCTTCATTAGAAGCTCAAGGCGATTAATTAACTTTCTGTTGTCAATTATGAGGGTTTGTGAATCCTGTATCATTGTTCATGTAAATTGATCTTCTTTTTAATGCCTGGAAGTGATCATTTGTTCGCCGGCCTTAATGGGCATTCAGTTTGCAGTTTGGTAGCCAGAATGGATATCGCTCAATTTCATTACGTCTAATGTTTTCCCTCATCTCCACCTTCAACTTTCAATACCAACTCATTACCTGCAATTAATCTGACACCAATTCAACAAAAGCAAATTAAAAAAAATTCACCGACAACGCACGTCATCTAATCATTGGTTTATAATTACCAAATTGACAGATTAAAAAAAATGTATGCTCCTTAAAGTATAAAAGTGTGTACAATAAATATTCAAATGGGTGACGCTTCATAAAAGCTGTGTAAATAGGCTATTTTTTTCTCTAGCAGGTGCTATATAAACCTGTGTGTAAATATAATAAATGTCCCCATAAGCATAGCGAAAGACCTCATAATGGCATCCATAATCGCAAATCTAATAGAGCATGACAAATGTATACCTTATTTGCTGTATGACATTTTATATCCAGAGCATCGTAAGTGGGTATAGATTTTTGTGAATGAATACGAATGGCTTCGTACAGGGGCACGCGCAATGAATATAGATGCACGCTTATGAATGCTGTCATTTAGGCTTAGTGTTTACGAAGTGGCTTCGAAAGCCTCCCTGTTATCTCGGCGTTAATTAAGATGCCTGCTTCAGCACCGTCGGTTGTAAACGGTAAATAATATAACTTGTACATTATCTGAGCGATCGTGTGAAGACCGCGTCTGCGGAGCTCGTCCTGTCCTCCTCACGGGGTCACCTCGCGATGAATCACTCGGACGTGAGCCGGCGGATTCACGCCGCCGCGGACAACTTTGCCGCCGATAGTTTTCTTTTCAGCGGGAAGCCGATGAAAGGGGGGTCGGGGGGGTGTTAATAAAGGGAGGGAGATCCGCTGCAATCACATTTGCAACACAAAGGGACGGCGCGGAGTCACGGGGAGCTCAGAGGGAACGGGGCCGGTTCGCCGGCGAGGGTAGTTATTCTGAAGCATCCGTCAGGGAGCCCGCAGTCACTCCAGAGTGGAAGCTGTTCAGCGCTGCTGCTCTTCTGACGCGATTTGATGTGGCAAAAGTTCTTTTTTTGGAGAGGTGCAGGTAGATACTCGAGCCCGAATTAGATGCTCTGATTCAGGACGGTGTGCAACGGATGGGTTTCATAAAAGTTAAGGAACTGTCATGTGATCCCAGGAAGCACCTGGTCCCCACCGGAACGTTCTTTCGTCTTGAAGTAGCAAAGATGGAAGGAATTCAGGAGCTGACCGTCTGGTTACTATAGAGGATCTTGAGCTGGAACCCGACGGCTGTCGTTCGGATACCAAAACTATTCCTCTTCCTGTAGACTTCTGCTTCCCATCAATGTGGATATGGCTCATTTTGTCTACATTATGTTTATTGACATCAATCCCAGCCTCTCCCCGTGTGTACGGTGTCGTACGCGTCATTGGTCAGGAGGGTGCGGTGTGTTTTCCTGATTAGTTCAGTATGTAAGGATGAGGGCGCTGGGCACTGTGCTGCTTTCTTTAGCCTCCCAGCTGTGCTGTGTGGCCTTGGGGTTACCCAAGGCCGTCATTAGCTGTCACCGGAGCCCCATTTCCCGTAACCCGTACGAAGGCGTTCGTCAGAAACACGCTGATGGCGGCGGGTCAGGCGGAGTCTGCCGCCCGCCCCGGTAACAGATCGGTCTGTGACTGCGGTCACCTTGGGGGCGAGGTGCGTGACGAATGGGGGTGGCTCCAGCGGGCCCTCTTCCCGCGTCTCCCCCTCCGTATGCTCCCCGGTCCCGCGGCTGAGCCGCCTTAACGCCGCGGTCAGACGGGGGGGGGGGCGCGGGGAAACATGGAGCCGCTGTGCCCTGCGGAAGTCTTCTGCACTGCCAGGGGCGTCATCTCAATCCAACTGGCATCACAATGCGCTCAGCACTGCCAAGCTGCAATCAGCACTTTCAATGGCTTAATTTAATTTCTCTCTGTATCTAGCAATTGGTCTGGTAATGAATGTTGCCGAATCATATTTTTTTAATTATTTTTTTTTTTATCTCCCTCTCCTCTGGTGAAATTTTCATACTGGTTCACAAAACCGCTATTTAGACTATTTTTCTCCCTTGCCCTTTCTGTCTCTCTCTGTCTCTCTCTCTTTCTTTCTCTTTCTAACGATGAGATGTGTCGAGTGTGTTATCCTTGCGTGTGGACGCGGGGGTGTTTTGTTGATGCGCTCTCCCTCCCTCCTCCCTCAGGACTGCCCGCAGATCCTCCCCTCCACGCAGATCTACATCCCGGTGGGCGTGACCAAGCCCATCACGCTGTCGGCCCGGAACCTTCCGCAGCCGCAGTCCGGCCAGCGCAACTACGAGTGCATCTTCCACATCCAGGGCGCGGTGCACAGCGTGACCGCCCTGCGCTTCAACAGCACCAGCATCCAGTGCCAGAACACCTCGGTGAGCGTCCGTCCGTCCGTCCCTCCTCCCTCCCTCCCTCCCTCGCTCCGCGCCGCGCTCCGTCTCCGAGGTCCCGCGGTGTCGGCTGAGGCGCCCGTAGACCCGGCCCCCGGCCCGGGAACGCAATGCATCACGCGGCCGCGGCCCTGGCTGACAAACAAGATACCGGAGCGTAGGGCCCGGCGAGATAATAGAATAGCGCACTTCATGCGTCAGCGTCGGAGACAAGACTGTGTCATCCGCTTAGATAAAGCCCCGCTGAACTGAAGTGAATAGAATCAGCCGCGCCAGGGTTCAGTTTAATATTTAGTTTCCTCAGTGAGCCGCGGAATGTAAAAAATGCTGTTTCCCATGCGCATCAGTGTGCAGAATAACCCCATGATAGCATTTTAATAATGCCGGGGAGTGGTGTGTGTCGCTTAGTACTTCTTCAGCAAACGCAGAATCCCTTTTCAGCTTCCCTCCCTGCTGGGACGTAAACACGCGTTCGGCGCGTGGAATTAAGTTAACATCAAGGGCATTTTCTTTCTCCTTGTCGTTTTTCGGGAGCGCCCTGGCTGCGTGCCGACGTTCCCTCCGTCCTCTCCGGGCCCTGTTCAGTCACGGCGGGAAGCCTCGCCTCTGTCCAAAACCCAGCCGGAGCCCCCTGCTGCCACCAGTTCTGTCTCCAGAACCGGATCCGCTCCGCCCCGCGCTCCCTCCCCCCGCTCTTCCTGACAGCGGCCCAGCCGCGCCGATCCGCTTGGCTGAGGCCCGGATCCACAGGGCGAGCAGTGCCGGGACTGATCCCGCTTACGCCCCCGTGCCTTCAGAGGGCTGAGGGCAGGTGACGGATCGCTGGTCCTGTGCGTGTGTGTGTGTGCGCGTGCGTGTGTGTGTGCGTGTGTACGTGCGTGTACGTGCGCCTTATGTGTGTGTGCGTGTGTGTGCGTGTGTGTGCGTGTGTGTGCGTGTGCACCGCATGGCGCTTCCTTGACGTGTTCGACAGACCCCCCCCCCCTGTTTCGTTTACCTTCTGCATCTGTGTTCAGCCGAACCCCGCGGCTCCTCGGCCGCTCCCCCCCCCGTCCCCGGTCCTCCTCCTCCTCACGTCCCGGCTCTTAATCCGATCGGTCAAACATCTCCACGCCGTCGCCGCCGGCCGCTTATGAAGCGGTGCCCGTCACTCCGCCGAGATTAAACGCTCGTTCACAGAAACGTATACCAGGGGAAACTACGCGCCCGTCCTGGCTGTGTCAATACGCGGCGGACTTGAGCGAGCGCTTAGCGTAATTGTCCGGCCCTGATAAAGCGGGCCACTGTGTAATGTGTCTTAGCGGGGTCCGCAGTCATTACGCTGCCCCAGCCTGCGTATTTGATGGCCGTTCGGCTCGGGGCTCTGGGCTTTATTGATGGCTATTGTAGGACTGTGAGCCGGGCTGGGGGAAGCTAATTACACAGGGACAGCGCTGCCCGGCTAAAGAAGCTTTTATTGACTGCTTGCTGTTGTAGCCGTTCCAAATAAACAAAACCCCCAGCCTGGGCTGCCTGCCCCCCCCCCCCCCGTATCAATAATGGAGCAGGCAGTATTATCAGTGAGCTTTATGGGTTCAGCAGTCAGTCTTAACTGGAACAATCAGTTGCTATGGTTAAAAATCACTCTTAAGAGTTCCAGTTTAGACTTTTAGTGAAGATACTGTACAACCTAGCATTATTTTTCTGGTTATTTGTTAAATTCTTGTGGATCAGCTGACATATCTTGCTTTTTTTATGGTAGGAGTTATTTACACAGCTCGATATACTGAGGCAGCTCTTAAGTGCTGCAGATATCCCTCATTGTTGAGTTGGACCGGCATTCAGTACACTTCATATTCAAGCCAAGTTTTGAAAAGATGCAGACATATAAAATAATAAGTTTTCTGTTTCTGCAATCTGAATCCGCCACAATGTCGAACATACTCGACGACCAACAGCAGTGCCTCAGAATAGATACGTTCAGGAACCAAACATTGTGTGATGACAAGGACGCGCTGCAATTTTGGTCCGAGTTCAGCTGTTTATTTGGGTCTGGGAGTTTTTCTGGGAGTTTTCCGGCATTGTTGGTGAAATGAGATGCTTGCCTGCTGAAACAGCACCTCAGTTTAACACATGATTATGTTGCCAGTTCCACGCATGATGACAAGTGGTCTTGTGAGGTTCTTACAACTGGAAGTAGCAATCAAGGTGTTACGGCAAAGTAGAAGTGTTTACCAATTTCTGCTCAGAGTTGGTTTTGCAAGCAGAGAGCAATTATCAACAGCCAGTTAAAACTGAATATTTAATAACTGTGTTATTGAGAGCTGTTTCCATTAGAACCTCAGCAGTAATCAGCCAGAGAGCTGTGGAAAAAAAAATGTTGAGAGGTGAGCTCCAAACCGAAAATACAAACTGGACAAAAACAGAAGATGAGGAGTTTATTGAGCTGTGGCAATCGCAGTTTGGCCTAAACTGTTGCCAAACAGCTAGCACTTGAGGCGGTGGTGCTTGATACAAAAGGCTGGACAAATTTGTCCTTGTATATATTATTTAGAATCATCTAACAGCCCGAACATCTTCTTGGTTCTTAAATAGTAACTAGTAGTAGGGTTCCCCAATTTCAAAAGTGGAGTGGTGTATTGGCCCCACCCATCCATATTCTGCACTGGGCCTCTCATCAGTCTGGTTGATTCACAGTACACAAACATTATGGTTTTGAAGAATACTAATCTGTATGTATGTCTTGCACTCATTGATATTAGCTGTGGCGGTCTCATGAGTTTTATTTGACCAGAAGCTCTTGGGCGAATGAATAAATGCAAATGGAAATGTGTAATCCTTATCATGCCGCTCTCCCTGCATCCTGTGAAGTTAATCTGGCCTGGAGAAAGCACAAAAACTGTTGCGGTACATGCAAAACTTCAAGGTAAAACGGTGGCAAGCTGAGACATTCTTGGTGTGTTTTTGGTCAGTTTGCTTGTATGGTAAGTGCAGTCATATTTCATATTTGTTATTTGTTGACGGCCAGTGTGGTGTTGAAGGGTCCTTAGCCAGAGTGGTGTTGTAGGTTCCTTAGCCAGTGTGGTGTTGTAGGTTCCTTAGCCAGTGTGGTGTTGTAGGTTGCTTAGCCAGTGTGGTGTTGTAGGTTGCTTAGCCAGTGTGGTGTTGTAGGTTGCTTAGCTAGAGTGGTGTTGAAGGTTCCTTGCCCAGTGTGGTGTTGTAGGTTGCTTAGCCAGTGTGGTGTTGTAGGTTGCTTAGCCAGTGTGGTGTTGTAGGTTCCTTAGCCAGTGGTGTTGAAGGAGTCCTCAGTGTGTCTAGATGTAGATGACTTCTCCCTCCTCCACACACATTATTAATGCATGATGTAAACGCTGAATGTCCGCTCTTCTGAAATGCTGAATGTACTCTTTAATCCAGCAGACAGGGAAATCATGAGTGGTTAATAGATATTGGATTTTTAACAAGAACGGGTGAAAAAAGACCAATTTGCGCGGAGAAAGAAAAGAAGGGGGCCGGCTCCTGCTAATCGATTGATTAAACAGGAGGATGTTAATCCTGACGTTCGCCCACCCTGAACCCCGGCACACAGACGGCATTGTTCGGCGTGTTAGCTCAGCGTTCAGGTCTCCAGGGTCTGGGAGGCTGTGTTCATCTGTCTGTTTACACTGTGGAGTGATGCCGGGCCCAGCACTCTCTGTTCAAAGAAGACCCAGCTCATTCTGCTTTGTGTATGCACGTGTGTTTCCCCGTGTACATACACACGTGTGAGTGAGTGCGTGAGTGTGTACACAGATGTGCCTTTTCACTGGAGACTACACTAAAATAAGGACTGCGGCCTGCACATGTGTGGGTGATTGGAGTGCAAGTTTAGCGTAGGTCAGGGCTGAAACGGGTTCAGTCTAGAGACAGACACACCATGCGGTTTGGTTCAGAAAACCCGTCGTGGTTTCTGTTTAAGAATATGCAGACACAAGGCCTTTGAAGTACCACTACTTCAATTAAAGAACACGGCCTGTGTGGGGAACTAAATAATTGACACGGAAATGGATTTTGCAACCGACACAGCCCCAAGTCCCCACCACTCCTGGTCAGACTGGGTGATAAACTGTAACTATAATTATTGAAAATTCATAATAAGTATTATCATCAGCTTACGATACACCACCTTGGGTTTATTTTTGTTAGTTTTTTTCCTGTGTTCATATCTGATGTCCACCTCAGATTTCAGGTGTCCATGAGTTGATTCTGAGGGAGCAATGACACCTGTCTCTTGCGTGTTGAGATGACAGCCAGTCAGAAGCATGGCCAAGCGGGTCGCATGCAATCGACAAAAACATATGGCACGATCACATGTAAGTGGCACGGCCTTTCTGATTGGCTGTCATATCAACCCTCAACACCCAGCAGACACTCGTGTTTACGCTTTTATTCACGGAAGCATTTCCGGTTCTACTGCATGAGGTACGAAGAAAATGTAAAAAGAGAGCCGCGAGAATGCACAGCAGCAATACTTATTAAACATTCTTTGAGAACAATAACAATTATCGTCACGGTTTATCACCCAGCCCTCATCTAGCTCCAAATGTTTATCGAGAAGCAGCACAAGGATCTCTGAGTCCCGATGGCTGGATGTGTTCAGAGCAGGACAATGGAGCTGCTTAATTCTGCCCTGTCAGAGTGTTGTGTAATTAGGCTGCTCGCGCTCGCAGAGCACAATGGCGTGTTGTGACTGCGTCGTCCCGCTCCGGGGCGTCAGCACGGGGGCAGGGGGATTAGGGTGGCGTTTCCGAACGCGCCGGGCTGGAGTCTGGAGCCTCTTTTCCGCACGCGCTCAGAGGAGAGCCCGCCTGCGCGACGCTGGCTGAATCGCTGCGGTGCGACGGCGGCTAACGCCGCTAGCCGAGTGCGGCGCTAACACCCCGCGCTAGCCTTGCCCGACGACCCTGACCCTGACCGCAAGTTCCAGGATAACGACCTCTCCCCCGCCGGGCCCTGCCCTTTCCATTAAGGGGACCCAAACGTGTTCCTGCGGTTCTCCTAATAACGGTCGGAGCAGACTTACGGTGGCGTGTGAGGCACGGAGCCTAAAGGTGAGGGGGGTGGAGGGGGGGCTCTGCGTTCTGCTGCGCCTGCAAAGAGCCGAATTTCATTTGCGAGCGAGCGAGCGTACAGTAGCGCGCATCGCGACGCGGCCCCTGGCACCCACGGAAGGGTCCGGAATGAGAAGGGACAGATAATATCGCGGACGGCTCTACACCATTACCTCCCCGCTGATAAATGGCCAGCCTCCTCCATCACCCACTTTCCCTCACTTCCAGAAAAAAAGAAAGAAAAGCAGGAGGAGGAGGGGGAGGGGGGGGGGGGGTAGAGAGAAAAAAAATCTTGTCTGGAATCTTCTGCATCTATCTCGGCAGCAGCTGTTTTTAAGCAGCGACCGAGAGTATCAGGAGGGCTTGATGGGATCCAATTAAAGCGGCCGCAGATAAAATGATGATGAATTGCAGTCGGGCGGGAGAGAGACGGCCAGCACGCATCACTGCCTGTCCCCTGGACCCCGGAAGAGAGAGGGGTGGGGGGTGGGGAGCGCTTAGGTCATCAAATCGGAGGAGAAAAGGAGGGCATAGCTGTAGGGGGTGTGTGGTTCTCTCTGGAGGGGGGGGGGGGTATATATAGGAGGGGGGAGAGGAGCTCGCTGTGCTGCTCACCTGCAGCTCGAATGGCGTTCAGCCTTCCTGTACCTGTCACCACGCAGGGCCGGGGCTCAGAGAGAACGAGGCTCTGGGTGTTTGGGTTTGTGTGTTTCTGCTGGTGCTTTCGCATCTTCCTGTGTTTGAAGATGCCCTGTCAGGTGTCCCGTCCACAGATCAACAGCTTTCAGTCCAAATAAAACATTTCATTTTCTAAAGGGTCGAGTGTTTGTGGTGATCAGTGCTCACAAGTGTCGTCAAACTATAGCAGGTTTCACACAGGGCATCTTCAGTACAGATATTAGGGCCACACAGGGCAACTTCAGTACAGATATTAGGGCCACACAGGGCATCTTCAGTACAGATATTAGGGCCACACAGGGCAACTTCAGTACAGATATTAAGGCCACACAGGGCATCTTCAGTCCAGATATGAGGGCCACTCAGGCCAACTTCAGGACAGATATTAGGGCCACTCAGGGCAACTTCAGTCCAGATATTAGTGCCACACAGGGCAACTGCAGTACAGATATTAGGGCCACACAGGGCAACGTCAGGACAGATATTAGGGCCACACAGGGCAACTTCAGGACAGATATTAGGGCCACACAGGGCATCTTCATTTCAGATATTAGGGCCACACAGGGCATCTTCAGTCCAGATATTAGGGCCACACAGGGCATCTTCAGTCCAGATATTAGGGCCACACAGGGCATCTTCAGTCCAGATATTAGGGCCACACAGGGCATCTTCAGTACAGATAGCAGGGCCTATGTGCTTCTGTCACAGGTTGCTGATATCTACAATCTTCTGTGATGAGTCATGCCTGACGACACAAGCCCCTGAGCCCCTGAACCACCTTAGAGTAACAGGGACTGACCGGTCCCTTGGGCAACTTCAACATCCATTAAGGAGGAAACTAGCAACAGTATTTACCTCACGCACACGGGCAGTGACGCAGGCCAGCTTAATTAGCGGTAAGCGCGAGTCTCGTCCAACGGCAGTCGAGAATAAACTGGGCCACATGCTGGCGGAGACACGCGCAGGCCGTGTGATGCTGCTTCGGTCTCTGACGGCGCCTGCATTCGGGCGAGAGGTTACCGCGTTCAGGCGCGCTCGTAGCGCTCTCACAGGAGCAGGAGAGCAGACACGCTACAAGCGCGACAGGGCCTTACCCTCCACCTCCTCCATCCCTCTCTCCCTCCCCGTGTCCCTCTGCTCCCCCCCCTCCGCACCCTCTCACGGCCCCCTCCCCGCCCGCCCGGGCGTGGCTGTGTTTGACAGGTGACGCGGCGCTGCCTTCCCCAGCACTGTCCCCGCTAAATAAGGATTAATTGCGACCGGCCTATCTGCGTGTGGCAGGCTCTGCACTCTCCCCTCCTGTTCGGCCGTAAAGGAAAAAAAAAAAACACCTCGCGTCAGGTTTATGTAAATTTCCCCCGTGGTTCCCACTCTAATTAGCTGGATCATGCGCAAAGTTAAAAGACGACAAGTTGTCAGGAGGAGTTAGTAGAAAGGGAGGCGAGCTCGCTCCCGGTCAAATCGTCTCCCTCTCTCTTCCTCCGGCGTGGGGCGGGGGAATGGGGCTTTTTGGTGCAGTTTGTGCAGGCAGGCAGTATTTTTATTTTTTTCTCCTCTCTTTCTAAATATTTATTTTTTCATTACTAAATGGCCGGTGATAATCCCTCAAACCGCCTTCCGTAATGCAATCCTGATAGAATCCTGCAGAATCCCCTCCTGTAATTCCATAATGCAACACATTGTGACCAGACATAAATTCGATCCTGTCTGACCACCCGCATTAATCCCGTGTAGGATTACTGGGCACCCCCTGATCCTGCTTCTGTGTTTTGTGTGTGTGCACGTGTGTGTGTGTGTGTGCACGTGCGCGCACATGCATGTTCAAGTGTATATATGTGTGGCCCTACCTCAGTGCGTCTTTGTGTGTGTGCATGCATGCGAATGCGTTTGTGTGTGTGTGTATGTGTGTGTGTTTGTGTGCACCTTGCACATGCATGTTTGTGTGTGTGTGTGTGTGTGTGTGTGTGTGTGTGTGTGGGCATGCATTTGTGTGCGTGCGTGGGTGTACGTCCATGTCCATAATTGTGTCAACAGGTGATTTATCATTTTGCCTGTCCCTCCTGTTGACTTTAACAGCATCAGTAAGAACTGCTGGGATGTGCTGTTTCATGGTGCAGTGTGCAATGCAGTGACTGAACCAGGGACTCGTGTGTTCAGCAATGGTTGCGCAAACATCAACAGCATTCCACTGCGTTTGCATCAAGCTTTCTTCAGCACTGTTGCATATACACAGATTCCGATGGTCACTGGCTTTGACTACAGTCTGTGGGGGTCTTCAATTGTGAAATCCCAGCGCGGTACATTTCAGAGGTATGATTTATTTGTATAGTTCTGTTAGAAGCGACTATCGCCAAATCTCTGGTCAACATCAGTGGAGCAGGGCCTGTGTGTACAACATTCGTGTCCATGAGTAGAGTGCTTCAATGTTTCTTAAAACACGCCGTCAACACGGATACCTCAAAAGGTTCTGAGCACCCGACATGCGCCGTTGTGAGCCGTAATGGCCGCTGGAGGAGATAAGAGAATTGGGGAACAAATTGTACCGGAAGATACCCGCCCCTGCCCTTTAAAACAGCCAATGGGAGAGCAGGCAGCCGAGGCTGGTCGCGCGGGGAAGTCGAGCCCTTGGCTGGGGTTTATTTTTGGGCCGTTCACACAGGTACACCTTCAAAATGACTAATTATCTGGGTGTGACCCACACAGAAGGCGCTTCGCCCCCCCCCCCCCCCCACCCTCGCGCTCTTCCCCGGAATGGCAGCTGGCTGGTTTTGTAGCATCGGCACTTTTCCACCGGAGAGGTTCTGCATCTTCCCGGGCGCACTCGCGTTCCCGCTCCCCCCCCACCCCCCAGTCCTCCCCCTTGATCTATAGCGCTGTCAGAGCGAGCAGGGGAAGAGAATCTGGAGCACTCTCCCCTTCCCCATGTTTAATTAATCCTTCCCAGGCTCCCGGTTATTTGTTTATTTACGTCTCCTCTCGGGGGAGGGCCCCTCTCCGTATATTCCTGCCGCTAATTTGCGCCGGGGCCGTGTTCTCCGCTCTGTTAAAGAGCGCGCCCTGCGCCCCCCCCCCCCCCCCCGCTCTCTCCCCGGGCCGGGCCGGGAGGTTCCGTGTCACCGCGCCCGGTAACCTTCGTCGCCGACGTCTCTGGGCAGATTCTCCGCAGCTAGATATGAGACGACGGCAATTAGTGCGCTGAGCTTTCCAAGAACAACACAAACAGCCAAATTCAAGACAAACTCTGAGTGCCCGGCTCCAGAATGCAGATTAGTCTGGGAGCAGCTGAGCAAAAAAAAAACACTGCTCCCAACAGTCATCTTCTCTCTGCTGCAGGAAATCCTGTCTGCCTTCAACCGGCTTTTTTCTGTTGTTAGAAAGATCACTGTTAATTGCTGCTGTCTAATATTTTGTATAAAGAATACCTTTTGTACATTATATGTGTACACACTCACAGGCTGACACACACACACACACGTTGTCAGACTGAATATATTAACGATGCAAATGAATCTAACACATTGCATGAATTAACAAGCTATTCATCAGAATTTATCTTTCCATAGCAAAATTCAGACTGAATTCAGAAAATAATTCCTATTAGGGAGGGAAAAAAAGGATTTGGCGTTAAGACAGCAGTGCACTATTGTTAATCTTTGTTCAAGATCAGACTGAACCATCTGGAGGTGTGTGTGCGTGCATGCGTGTGTGTACTCTCACCTAATCAGGAAATTGACTTTTTTGTTTCTCTGAGTGGCTTCGTATATTTTATTTATAGTCTTGAAAAATACTCCTCCTCTCTCTTACCTTCTGAAGAGTTTTAATTAATTTAAATAATGCAATAGTTTTTGATTGTATTACTGGTGTATGAATATTGAATGTGGAATTAGGTTTAACGCATGACATCTCCGCCGTGCCGTCGTGCGGAAGAGGATTCGCCGTTTCTCCACGGCAACAGAGCGTGTCTACACGATGCAGCAGCTGCCAGACGTAAAACGCTGCCTGGGTGTCCGTTTGGGCACGGAGAGTGCCTCTGCAGTATCCCAAACACCCCGACGCCCAACCCCTAACCCCCAACGCCCCAAACCCCCAACGCCCCGACCCCTAACCCCCAACACCCCGACCGCCAACACCCCGACCCCAAACCCCCAACACCCAACGCCCAGACCCCAAACCCCCAACGCCCCGACCCCTAACCCCCAACGCCCAGACCAGCCCCCGTCTCACCGTATCACTGGCATGTAACACGCGTGTGAATAAGTCATGAGCGCGTTTGTGTGTTGAGAAAACACAGCTTCCCCGCTGCAAACGCCACCTGAGCGGGCAGGGCGGCCATTTTAAACTTTAATCAGTCTTCGCCTCGATGAGAGAGAGCCGTACTGCTGACCGGCGGGGTGGAGGGGAGCGTCTCGCCCATATCGGGGGGTGTAAACAAGCGGGCGTGGCGCGTGTGGACACGGCTGTGCGGCGCGTTAGGCGTGTTCGGCCGAGAGGGACCGCGGCGGCCGTGCCGCTGATCCATCTCGGGTCCCTGCTCTGACGCGGCCGGAGGGGAGCTGAGCGTGGCTCTGGGAAACGGCCGTTGTTTATTTGTGAGCGGTTTGGGGACGGTTTGAGGGAGAACCCCTCTGGCTGTAGACCTGGGGGCTGACTGGGACTGGGGCCCGGGCCCCCGGCCCCCGGGGCCTGGCCGGTGCTGCACTGCGGTTCCCAGGCGTGCTGGGTGGTCTCTGCGCTCGGGGGGGCTCACGGGAGAGGAGCGGCGGGGGGGTTGAGTGTTGGGAGGCAGAACACATTTGATTACTCTGCAGGAGATGTGCTACAGGCACGGTGACGCATGGAGAGAGAGAGGCTCGGGAGAGGAAAGCAAGAGCGAGAGAATTGTGTGTGTGTGTGTGTGTGTGTGTGTGTGTGTGTGCCTGTGTGTGTGCGTGTGTGTGTGCGTGTGTGTGTGCGTGTGTGTGTATGTGTGTGTGAGTGTGTGTGTCTGTGTGTGCGTGTGTGTGTGTATATACACACTATGTTTGAGAATGTCTCCGTGTGTTTGTGTGTGGCAATGTGTGTGTATTCAGTATATCCCTCTGTTTGGGAATGTGAGTGTTTGTATGTCATGTGTGTGCTTGTACTGTCTGTGTGTTTGGGTATGTGATTGTATTTGGGTTTATGGGAATGTATATGTGCTTCTGGTGGGGGGGGGTGCGGGGTGCGGGGTGCAGGGTGCAGGGTGCGGGCCTGGTAGCGGGGGTGCAGGGCGTCTCCGGGGACCGGGTCCAGGCTGCTAATAAATGTTAGGACAGCTGAAGCTGGGTGGCAGGGGAGGAGACGGGCGGGGCCAAATGAGACATGTCAGAGAACAAATTGAAAATGCCAATTTCACTTACTCTTCAGCATCGCTCTTCACGCCTAAATTCTGCCACTTATTTCATGTGTAAATTAATGGCCTCCACTCGGTAATTTGGATTTACCAGCCATCTTTCTCCCAGCCTCTCTCTCCGTCTCTCTCCCCCTCCCCCCCCCCCCATCGCCTTTCCCCCCCCCTCTCTCTCTCCACCTTGTATAAACAGATATTGAAGCGGAGTGCTTTTTCAGATGCGCAGATTTCTTTTAAGACATATTTTCTCTTGTTTTCCTCCGCCCTGAAGCCGCTCTCTCCATCCAGTCTTTTTTTTTTTTTCCTTCGCCGCATCTTTTCAGGAGGAAAAAAGGTGTTAAGAGGCAGGAAGCTTGTGAAAGCCTCTTCCGCATGAACGTTCGGTATAAATGAGTCCGGCGTGTAAACGTACAGTGAAATCCCCGCTCGCTGCCCCGGCGCTCCCGCGAAACGCATGACGTCTGTAAAAGAGACGGTGTAACTCCGAGAGACGTCTTCCTCCCGGTGTCGAGCGGCGTGAAACAGACCTCTCGCCGCGGCTTCGCTGCTTGAGGTTTCATCAGCGGTTGATTAATTAGAGAAATCGGCCGACCCGTTCATCAAAGTGAAATTTCTCCCCGGGCCGTCTGTTGAACTTTGGTAGCCTCTGCGTTCACGCGTGTGCGCACGCTGTATTCGCGTGTTAGCATGAGCGCGTGTGCGTTGGGAGTGCTTGTTTTTCGCGTGCCAGTTTGTGAGCTGCTCCGTGGGTGGTCGCTTGTCACTTTTGTACCTCATCGTTCCTCATCAACTCTACCCTCTGCAGGGAAAACGAAAACGCTTCCATTTTCTGCACCAGTAGTGTGTGTGTGTGTGTGTGTGTGCGCGTGTGTGTGTGTGTGTGTGTGTGTTTGTGTGTGTGTGTGTGTGTGTGTGTGTGTGTGTGTGTGTGTGTGTGTGTATTTGTGTGTGTGTGTGTGTGTGTGTGTCTGTGTCTGTGACAGAGGGGCAGAGGTAACCTCTTATTTGGGTAGAGTGTCTCTGAGTGTGTGTGTGTGTGTGTGTGCGTGCATGTGTGTGTGTTTGCATGCGTGAGTGAGTGCATGTGTGTGTGTGCCTGTGCCTGTGCCTGTGTCTGTGTGTGTGTGCGTATGCGTATGCGTATATGTGTCTCTGAGTGCGTGTGTGTGTCTGTCTGTGTGTGTGGGTTCTGTGATAGAGGGGCAGAGGTCCCCTCTTATTTGGGTAGAGTGTGTCTGAGAGTGACCCCAGCATTGGCAGACAGGGGAAGCAGCAGCTCCATTCTCCAGCTAATGGGGACATGAGCAGGTCTGAGTGCAGCAGTGCAGCCTCATCATCAAGGCCTTTCTGCCTTCCGGCTGGCCGAGGCGTTGGCGGTGATTGGTCGGAGCGGAGCCGGCCTTCGGGAAGCGTCGGGGGTTGTCCTTGCCGGGCTCCTGGTCAGCCTCTCGTTGGCGGGAGAGGCGGGCATCAGGTGTTGGAGGAAGTCATGCCCCAGAAAGGAAGAGAGCGCGTGTATCTTTTCAGGAAAAGAAAGTGAGGAGAGCCATGGGACTCCAGCAGAGAATCTACAGAACAGCCACTGGCTCTTTTTAAAACTTTCTGACATGTTTAAAAACTTTGTGACTGGAAAAAGACTTCGCTTCCCTTTTAAAGTAGGTCATAAATAGCATGTGAGGGGAGGCTGTGCCGACTGCACTCTGAATACACAGCAAAAAAATGCTTCTAAATGTTTCTAAAGGCGGTGTACACCTTCATGCTTTCATACATTTATGTATTTGTCAAATAAATATGAGCATGAAAATGGCTTCTCGTTGAAGACGACGTGCAGAGGGTGTATATGAAAATAATGTTTGCTGACAAGCCATTCAACCCATCAAGTGATTTACTCAGCCTTACCAACATCCATCATTCCCAGGACTTATCCATGCATCTGTGTCATACAGGACCTGTTCATGTAGTCCTCATAGAGCACGTCATAAGTTAACCCTTTGAGGCAGGGGTGTCAAGCTCCAGTCCTGGAGGGCCGCAGTGTCTGCTGTTTTTTGGTGTGTTTCAGCCCGAGAGACACATTTCAAAGTATTTAATCGGCTAAAGAGTCCACACACCTTGTTCGCAAGGCCTTAATTGGCTGCTGATTGAAAGGAAACCACAAATACCAGCAGACACCGTGGCCCTCCAGGACTGGAATTTGACTCCCCTGCTTTAAGGTGTCAGATCACAAATATGTGATTAGAATGTTCTTAACTGAAGTCACTTCTGGTCATTGAAAGCGATAGAGTCCTGAAACGCTGACTTAGAACATAGAAACGCGAAACGTTCCCGAAAAGCCCGACCCTCTGTCAAGTGTTAAATTGTGGTGGTGACTCACGACGGTAACGCTCTGTGCGTGGCCCTCGTGAGACAGCCGTCAGTCCTGTGAGGAGGTTCTGGTAGCGCGGCGAGCGTGTCGGCGGCTCACGGCGAGCAGACAGGCCGCGCGGGGAACGGCAGCCATTTAATGGCGAGCGGCGTCTCCCGAATCCGACTTCAGCGAAGCGCGCGTCGTTTAAGGAAGCGGTCATCTGTGTGTGCCCCTCCCAATGAGCCGATTCACCCAACGCCCGGGCGGGAAAACGGCATTCTCTTCCAAAAGAGTTCGAGTCAACTTCTTTGTAAAGAATGCTTGGCATCGGTTGACTGGGAGAGGAAATAAACAATGTCGTTTGATGTCTGGGTTGCGCAGGGCACCTGTCTTAATACACCAGACAAAATGAGTCATCCTGAAATGTGCCTGCGCTCTGCGCGAGTGCGTTTATGTTTCGTGTTCAAGGGTCGACGAGCGCTTTTGCGTTGAGGGAGTTGTGCACCTGCACTCCGTTTTAACAGGGTCCTTGTGTCTTTGTGTGTTTCAGTATGACTACGAGGGCAATGACATCAGCGACCTGCCCGTGGACCTGTCGGTCGTGTGGAACGGAAACTTTGTCATCGACAACCCCTACAACACCCAAGGTAACACAACCCCTACAACATCCAGGGTAACACAACCCCTACAACATCCAAGGTAACACAACCCCTACAACATCCAAGGTAACACAACCCCTACAACATCCAAGGTAACACAACCCCTACAACATCCAAGGTAGCACAACCCCTGCAACATCCAAAGTAACACAACCCCTACAGCATCCAAGGTAACACAACCCCTACAACATCCAAGGTAACACAACCCCTACAACATCCAAGGTAACACAACCCCTACAACATCCAGGGTAACACAACCCCTACAACATCCAGGGTAACGCAACCCCTACGACATCCAAGGTAACACAACCCCTACAACATCCAAGGTAACACAACCCCTACAACATCCAGGGTAACACAACCCCTACAACATCCAGGGTAACACAACCCCTACAACATCCAAGGTAACACAACCCCTACAACATCCAAGGTAACACAACCCCTACAACATCCAAGGTAACACAACCCCTACAACATCCAGGGTAACACAACCCCTACAACATCCAAGGTAACACAACCCCTACAACATCCAAGGTTACACAACCCCTACAACATCCAAGGTAACTCCCCTCAACAACCTGCCCACCCTATTTCCTGCTACTGCAGAAACTCACCACACAGGAATAGGCACTGACCACAGTTTGGAGGACAGGTGTGTAACTCACCACAGGAATACACTCTGACCACAGTTTGGAGGACAGGTCTGTAACTCACCACAGGAATACACTGACCACAGTTTGGGGGACAGGTGTGTAACTCACCACAGGAATACACGCTGACCACAGTTTGGGGGACAGGTGTGTAACTCACCACAGGAATACACTCTGACCACAGTTTGGGGGACAGGTGTGTAACTCACCACAGGAATACACTCTGACCACAGTTTGGGGGACAGGTCCTAAACTCACCACAGGAATACACTCTGACCACAGTTTGGGGGACAGGTCTGTAGGGAGGGACGAGGAAATGACCCGTCAGAGCTGTGAATCTTCGGCCACCTCATGTCTTCCCAGCTGGGGTTCTTGATATCCTGTCAGTCAATGAATCGGCTGTTAATTTCCTGTCTGCGTTTAAAGACTCTCGGGGTGCCCATCACTGTTAGCTAGGAGGGAGAAGAGATGAGTGGGATATCTGGAAAAGTCTCTCACTTTAGACTGATTACCCGCACCTGGGGATCAGGGCTACAGACCTCAAAGCCGATTGGACAACCCGGCTATCACATAAAATTTCTATGACATCAGCTTTCGATAAGATTGTAGCGACATTACATGCACATTCTTCGAATGGCGATCTTAATATCTGTACTGATTTGTAGCACTGTATAGCAGGTGCTTTGGAAATCGCAAATGTCGTTTAATAATATGGTCTTGGTTTTACAGCAGAGTATGCGGCTCTGCTGTACCCTGTCCTAATGAGATACGCAGGCTATTCGGTGGATGGCCCTGAATGTTTTCACCCGGGGTAGATATGAGGTTTGGGAAGGGAAAATAATGGGACGCGTTTAACGACTGCAATATGTAACGGCAATAAAGGGCTGTCATTTCCTTAATGCCTGTTCCCCGTAATGATGTGGAAGGACACTGCGGCTTGGCCGGAGTTTTTCTAAACGCCGAGCTCGCTGACCTTTCCGAAGAGGAGCGGCAGGATCGAACTCGCATCAACTTAATTACTGACCGCGGCTCCACTGCGCCCGTGTAACCACCACGCACTCAGCCTCCGCCGCACGGCAGCGGGGCGGACGGCGTTTCGCCGGATGCGGCAGAGTGCCACGCCGTGCGGCTCCGAAGAGCCCACTCAGTGTGTTTGCTGTGAGAGAGCCGCGTTGTTAATAATGAATGTACATGTTGTGTTCTTGCCGTGCGGAGGCTGCCTACGGTGGGGCTGGTGGGACGGTGGTAGGGGGTTCATTGTTGGGTGAGGCTCTGTCGTCGGTCCCTTGGGAAGGGACGTTTCGGCTGAATTGCTCTGCTAGGTCCGCCGCTCCTGTATGTGAGCTGGGCTGGGTCAGGGACAGGCCGCTGCATGGCTGGAATCAATAAGCACAGACTGAGATGCTGAGCTGTGGAGCGTACTGTGCTCTACGTTAATGAGCTGTTAATGTGTGCACTGCAGCACTGTTTTAGTGGAGCCGTGACTGTATATTTACTGTGCCTTTAATATCAGGATTGTATTATTATTGGTTGTAGTATTAGTATTATTATTGTTATTATTTGTTGTTGTAGTCATAGTAGTATTAGCTGTAGTAGTACTGGTGGTTGTAGTATTTTTTCGCAGAATTAATAGCAATAGTAGTACTGGTGATATTCTTTTGTTGTAATAGTATCAGTAGTAATAACTGTAGTATAGCAGTTGTACTGTTTGTGGTAGTATTTTGTTATTGTAGTAGCAGCAGTAGCAGTAGTAATAGTTGTAGTATTGCAGTAGTAGTACTGTTCGTGGTAGTATTTTCTTGTAGCAGTAACCGTAGTAATAGCTGTAGTATAGCAGCAGTAGTACAGTTTGTGGTAGTATTTTGTTATAGTAGTAGCAGCAGTAGTAATAGTTGTAGTATTGCAGTAGTAGCAGCAGTAGTAATAGTTGTAGTAGTGCAGTAGTAATAGTAGTTGTAGTATTGCAGTAGTAATAGCAGTAGTTGTAGTATTGCAGTAGTAATAGCAGTAGTTGTAGTATTGCAGTCGTAATAGCAGTAGTTGTACTGGTAGTGGTAGTATTTGTTGTATGTATAGTATGAGCAGGTCTGTAGCTGTTCTATAGCGCAGTGAGCAGGTCTGTAGCTGTTCTATGGCGCAGTGAGCAGGTCTGTAGCTGTTCTATAGCGCAGTGAGCAGGTCTGTAGCTGTTCTATAGCGCAGTGAGCAGGTCTGTAGCTGTTCTATAGCGCAGTGAGCAGGTCTGTAGCTGTTCTATAGCGCAGTGAGCAGGTCTGTAATGTGTGCGGGAGATGAGCAGTGCGTTGTGGCTGTGGATAGACCTACGGTCTCCTCCGCGGGCCTCAGCCCCGCCCCGCAAAATGTCCCTGAGTCATCCGTCTCTGCCAGCCCCACGGAAAGAGAGATGTGCGCCGCTGTAGCGGGGAAATGTTAGCGTAATTGCATCATTAATTCACTTCAGTTTAATTAGCGCCGGGTTACTTTTAAGCCTAACCGTGACGAAAAAGATTAGGGGCGGGCCACGGCTGATGAGGAACTCGGGTCTCTTCTGAAGTCCGTGGACATCTCACCAATCCCCCTCGCAGGGGTTCCCCCCCCAAACACATAAACACATCCCACTTATCTCCACTGTGCTAGAACAGCTCATCACTGCTCATCTCCACTGTGCTAGAACATCACTGCTCATCTCCACTGTGCTAGAACATCACTGTTCATCTCCACTGTGCTAGAACATCACGGTCATCCTGCACAGAGGCCATGGCAGAAGGCCTGCATTCGATTGCATTTTCTTTCTCCATAAAAGAAAAAAGTTTTTATCTCTGTAAGACACTTTGAGTGTGTAAATGTATCTTTACGCAGGTCTTCCCATGACATGACCCTCAGAATCGAGCACGTGTATTCTCTCCTCCGCTCTGCTCTGCACAGGGGCCAGCTCATCCCGTCTATCTTCTCACAACCCTTTCTCTTTCACACGGCCCAGGACCGGACGTCCGCTGGCCGTAATGCGTTTGCGTGTGAGCCCTCCTCACCTCTGCCCCCCCTCCTCTCTCCCCCAGCTCACCTCTGCCCCCCCTCTCTCCCCCAGCTCACCTGTACAAGTGCTACGCGCTGCGGGACAGCTGTGGCATGTGCCTGAAGGCCGACTCGCGCTTCGACTGCGGCTGGTGCGTGCAGGAGAAGAAGTGCTCCCTGCGACAGGAGTGCGCCCCCCTGGAGAGCTCCTGGATGCACGCCGCCGCCGGGAACAGCCTCTGCACACACCCCAAAATCACCAAGGTGAGGCGCTGCGGAGGCAGAAGAGAGGGGGAGAACAGAGCGGGGAGGGGAGGCACAGAGACAGACAGAGAGAGGCACCCTGGAGACTGGAAGGCGCAGATGGGAAGAACTGGGGGTGGGTGCCTTGGAGGAAAGTGTATCTGGGTGATGTGATGGGAAATGACGGATGCTGTTACTGCGTGTATGATGTGTGTGGTGTGTGGTGTGTGTGTGTGTGTGTGTGTGTGTGTGTGTGTGTGTGTGGGGGGGGGGGTATGATTGTGTGTCGGTTCATATCTGCGTGTGTGATTGGTGGGGATATTGATGTGTATGTGGGGGGGATAGGGTGCGTGGGGGCTAACTGTGTGTGTGTGTGTGTGTGTGTGTGTGTGTGAGAAAGAGAGAGAGAGAGTGTGCATGTATGTGTTCGTGTGACTGTGTATGAATATATGTGTGTGACTGCGTTTGTATTTGTCTGTGTGTGACTGTGAGTGTCTGTCTGTGCGTGCGTGTGTGAGTGTGTATGTGTATGTATGTATGTGTGTGTGACTGTGTTTGTGTGTGTGTGTGTGTGTGTGTGTGTGTGTGTGTGTGTGTGTGTGTGTGTGTGTGTGTGTGTGTGTGTGTGTGTATGTATGTGTGTGTGTGACTGAGAGAGAGTGCGCATGTTTACACGTGTGACTGTGCGTGTGAGAGAGGCTGGTCCAGGCCATCTGTTGCGCAGGGTGTCCGCAGCAGGGACAGGAGTCTGGCTGCAGACCAGGGCATTGTCCCCCCCCCCCCCCCCAGTCCACCCTGTCACCTGGCTGTCAGAGCACATCAGGGCCCAGACTGAGCGCGCTCACACTGACACTGTTCCAGCAACCGTCTCCCGCCTCTCCCTTATCGCCTGTGGACTCTGGCACAGTGGAGCGCCTTGCCTGGCTTAACCAATTTATTTATTCTTCGCAGCATTGTTTGCATACGAACATTCAGCTCAGCGCCGGGTAAAAGCGCGATGGTTTTCATCCAGCTCCCAGACTTTTTCTAAAACCATGAATTCCAGATAGCGGTAGGAGTAATTGGGGCAGCAGCGCAGAGAGACCTAATCCCTGTGGTAATATGCTCAGTTATCACTGTGAGCCCTAGGGCTGGAGAAGGTGGGGGAGACGCCATTTTAAAGTAGAAAGCCTGTCGGAGATGCCGTTGAAGAGTGGGGCAACCGTACTGTTTGCGTTCAAATGCGTCTCGTAGGGAGGATATTTCTGTTTCAGTAGGCCAGTAGGAACAGCAAGATTTCTTCCAAAGTGCAGTGCACAGCAACAGAAACATTAAAATCAAATCCACGGGACGCATGACTGTTTTGGAAAATGGTCGCCTCGTAGTACCCAGCCGTGCTGTACATTGCGGCTGTGGGAGGATTCCAGATTTATAGGGCTCATGGAAGACTTGTGTCAGAAATATGTATATTTTGGTGGCCTGGCGCCCATCACTGTCCAGTTGTAGTCACTTTTCCGCTTTTGAGTGTTCAAATGTTGTCCCTCAGTTTGCCCCAAACTGGTATTATCTGATTTAAACATGTATGAGCATTACTGCACATATATGCATTCTGCCTATAGGTTTACAGGCACTTATAACACTGTTATTACAGTACTGCAGGTGCACTGAATGCTTATTACATTTTATGAGAAGCTGTGAATGTGGTATAAACACTTCTGAAAAAGGAAATCTGTTACTGGCTGCCACACTGAAATATTATTTATAGTTGTTATTTTAAAATGTCAGACGGGGTCATTGTGATCCCTATTTATGTAATGATTGTATTTTGAATCTCTAAGTCTGTTGATAATTGTTGTGTTTCAATGCTTCTTGTTGTGCCAAATGGTGACACTTCAGTTTTTGGCCTATCTCATGTGAAAACTGCCTCCAAAAGCCTGACACAGGGAAAATTTTGAGTCGTCAGAAATCTCTCCGAAGCTCGTACGCTCCTGGCAGGGGCTCCCAGAGGCTATTATCCGGGCTGTGACAATGTGGCACAACCCACAGCGCTACGATTTCAGCACGCAAATGGTTTTTTAAATAAAAAAGGCACAGCCAAAATGCAGTTCCCTTAAATGGTGTGGAGCGTCGGTTCCTGCCCTGCTCTGGCGGTAGGTTGGAGAAATCGGGGTGCCACACACTGTTGCTTCACGCGAGGGGTCGTCTGTCACCTTTAGAGACACTCTCTCCAGCTCAGCCGTCCTCCCGCATGAAAAGATTTTACTGTACTGTGCACAGTTCCGGCACGTTCAGCCATTAATTGAATATTACTCCATCTGTTTCACAGCTCTCTCTCTCTCTCTCTCTCTCTCTCTCTCTCTCCAAATAAAGCCTCCCCTTTCCGCCGATCCCACTCTCTTTTCTGTTCTCTCGCTCTCTCGCCGGCTTTATTAGCGAATGGATTAACCAGTAATTTCATTAGGAATGGAGCGTTTAACTGGGATTTTAACTCTTATTTAACTGGATAGCGAACCCCCCCCCCCCCCCCCTCCCTCTTGAGCTCTTGTAAATGTTACCCAACCCCCCCCCCTTCCACCCCCTCATCGTTCTTCATTGCTGCCAGATGTTAAGTGACTAATGGGCGAGTTAGCTCATCTTCGATTGACATTTCCACTGCCGGGTGTAATGGATTCAGTTATGATACAGTATTGTGTCTCCGCATTTGGAAGGCAGTGCATAAAATGAAGGATCGCCATCTTCATGCATTGTAGCGCAGCTGTTTGAAGCTGTGCTGGGGAAGACCATATTGTGGAGGTGAGAGTTTACAGCACGCTTGTTCAGCGTTGGTCTCGGGGGGGGTCTCCAAACCGCAGGTGTCCCCAGCTCCCTTTAAAGCACTAAAACCCTCAAGCCTGGCGATGGGCACTTCATTCCTTAAGTGAATTCACCCCAATTAGGCGAGTTAGGAGTTTCAGCAGTCAGTAAAAAAAAGTCTGTAGAGTCTGGCTGAAATATTCTGTAAACATCCAGGTGGGGGCAGCGGTTGTTGCAGAAGGCTGGGTTTTGAAGCGGATCGCTTTTTTTGGACAGAGCGTTGCGTAGTTTCTCGAGCTCAGTCCAGAACGCGGCATTCCCCCCCTCAAAGCGGTGGGATGAAGGCATTGGCTGCATCACTGGCCAACCAACCGAGAGCCTGCCCCGGGTGTGGTGCGTTTACCTTGGCTGGAGCTCCTCCGCTTACCGCTACCCTGTTTCCTCCTGGGGACGGAGCGCGTTCCCACAGGCTACAGTTATCAGCCTGTGATAGCGGCTAGCGCTAGCGTTCTCCCACAGTACCGCGCCCTGGAGTGTGTGAAATAATCACCAGCTCTAGGGCGGGTTTCCCGTGAGAACGCAGCGCCTCGGCTGCGTTCTGTTTGGTGTTCTGTTAGCCGTACCTTTAGAGGAGCAACTGCCCACTCCAGTGTTCATTAAAATATGCAGTTATTTTTGGGGAAAGGAATGTTCCTGTGAGTGCTTCCTGACGGGAGAGGCGGAACTTCAGTGAGGGTTGGAGAGCTAGAGGCCTGAAGAGAAAGTGAATCCTAGCCCTACCTAGGTCCCTCCATACCTCCATACAACTGCAGAGAAAAGGTGTGACTCTGAGGGGCTGGTGATAGGCAGGATATCTCCCTGCTTCTAGCCGGCCTTCCTTCAAATGGCAGTCCTGATTAATCCCGCCATTTTGGCTCAGATGGGAGGGGGTTGGACGGAAGTGTTGAGGTAATCGTTACAGGTCAGATGTTGCATAGCTCCTTCTGTGGAAAATACATCTCGGCAAAAGCATTTTTTTCAGATTCATGAAATTGTTCTACAGCCTTTTAGTGATGGCTGACCCGGCATATGCCTAGTACGTACAACCAAAAAAAACGCTTTTTCATCTGATTTAGTTTTCTAATGCCTGTCGAATTGTTCTGGGTGACCTTGAAATAAGTAAGTGCATTTGAAAAATGCGAAAATCAATTGTGAAGTGGAAGAGTGGACGCGCTTTTCAAGTTATCGCCCCAGGCGCGTGTTATGCGGGCGGGGTAATTGGTGGAGGGAGATCTGCGGGTTAATACGTTCGCGGCCGTTTGGAAGGGTTCCTGCGGTTTCTTCTTGGTCTGAAGACTGCTGATGTGTTTCAGTCAGAACGGAAAGGCGAAGAAGCATCAAGGTTAATCTCGTCTCAGCCCCCTCACCCCCTCTCCCTCTCCATTTGCGAACAGCCAGTCGCATTTCAGAAGCCCTCGGAAACCAATTAAAGGCCAGCTTGTTTTGCCCTCGCTGGTTCTGCTCTCTGTGAAAGGCCAGTGCTTTTGCTGCCAGGTCCTGCTCCCTCCAGTATTGTTTAGCTGCAGCTCTTAGTGGGGAGCCCCGGAGATCAAATGCACAGGCACACAAATGTGTGTAGACACACACACACACGCAAACATACACGCATGCTTGCACGCAGACATGCGTACACATGCGCGCACATAGTGTACACGCTCGCGCACACACACACACACAGAAACATGCTCACTCTCTCTCACACACACACACAGAAACACACTCACTCTCTCACGCACACACACATACACAGACTCATACACACACACTCACACACACACACACAGATACACACACACACACACATATACACACACACACACACACACACACACTCACACACAGAAAGCACACCAGTAGCAGTGACTGAAGGGGGAGGGGGGGGGGGGTTGTGTGTTTGTCCAGCCCACTCTGATACAGCAGCTACCATACCATTTCTCTTCAGAGAAATGACCCTTCTTCCCCGCTGCGGAGAGCCCTCCTCTCCCTCATCCGCCACGCGTTCCCGCGGCTCCCTCTCCACCTGACGGGGGCGGCTCGGCACAGCGCGGCCATAACGCGATTTGTTTGGCGGAATCATCCCTCATAAAGCGACAGGTGTGGCGCGACAGAACAAATATTGTGACTGATGCGCAGCGCGGCGACAACAATCAGCGCATAATTACGGGTAATTTCCCAGCCCCGGCTATTCCTTTTCATCAGGGCCCACCGACGTCCGCCAAACAACGGCCAGCTGCAACCGCCGGCCCAATCAGCGCTCTTTCATTACCGCCGACACCGGCCACAATCACCGCGCCGCGATGACACATCCGCAGAGCCGCGGGGAGACAGCGGGGCGGGTCATTTTCACGAGCGAGCGCTTCTCAAAGGGTCTGCGGACGCCCCTTCGCCGGTTTCCTGCGCCGTTCGGAACGGGGGCCTCCGGCGGCGGTGACGTTCGTGTCTGAGGCCACGGCAGAGACGCCCGGGAGACCGCTGGATGAGCGGATAAAAATACCCCTTTCCTCAAGGCTTCCGTTCCATCACCGCTAAGCGGCCGCGACCTTTTCCGCCGATTTCAGCGCGGATAGCCAGTACGTTCCGTGAGCGCGTGTAATTAAGACGATGAAGTCACTGCAGAATGCGATGAGCTACGCTCCGTGTAGAATGTGACACCAGGCGCTACAAAGGGCATGTCCCTCCAGTGATGAGGGGTTAAAAAAAGATACAGATGGGAACGTTACGGGAACACTGTGACTTGATCTGCGAGGTGTGACAGCTGTGGGGGGGGAGGCGCCCCAGTTTAAAACATCCCCCACAATGAGACGCTAATCACAGACGAAAGAGCATGACAGTCTGCTCATAGGTGTGAGCACTCTGGAATTTGTGGGTTGAAATGATGTACCTTGCATTTCTGGGTTGAAACTGTATGTAATCTATCAATTTCGTGGTAAAAACCCCCTTACAGGGACTTGCTTGGCCCTTCACACGTGTCTATGAAGCATTGCCTTGTATATATGACGTGTGTATGAAGCAGTGCCTTGTATATATGAAGTGTGTATGACGCATTGCCTTGTATATATGACGTGTGTATGAAGCAGTGCCTTGTATATATGACGTGTGTATGAAGCAGTGCCTTGCAAACGCACTCATGAGACCTCCCAGTTTAGCTCACAGCTCACACGCCGGTCCCTTCAGCCGCAGTGCCGTCCTGACCCGCCCGCCCCTTCTCCAGCGCTAATCGACACGACGTGACGCGACTCTGCTGTCGGAGTCCACCGCGAGGCTGACCGACGCCCCGCTGCCCAGTGTCCTCATCAGCACAGTGGCCTTCGTCGACTTTAGGACGGGCGTGGTCCATCCTTGCCCGTTTCCCCGAGCGGCAGGATGCTTCTTCCCCCGTTTGAATCTGCACCGAGCCCTGTGACGAAAGATACGAGTCTAGAGCTTTCCTTTTCTTTCTTTCTGCGATTGTGAGGTTTTAGACTGGCAGGCTGGAGGCTACGCAGCAGCCAAGCCGTGCGGGGAGCGCGGGGGGGGGAGGAAGAGCTCCTAATAGAGGGAAGAGGACAGATTCCTCATCCCGGAAAGTGTGGGCTGCGTCATCGATGAGCCGCTCGGAGACACTGCTGTCAGCATCTACTCAGACGCTTTACGGAGCTTCTTACAGTTTCTTCTCCAGCCGGGGAGACTCTGCACACTGCTGTTCAGTCTTAAACTCAAAGCTGCTACCCAGAGATATGGCACGTGACTGCTCTCGCACACAGACGGGCACCCAGCAACAAAAACGCTAAAGCAGTGCCTTTTTTTTTTTCAGTATTTAATTGGATGGAATAATTGGATTGCGTTCTACCTATTAATGAGCCTGGGGACCAACCTGCAGTGAATGTGTCACTGTGTTTGTGTATATGCCTGATAATCACAAGTGTGTGTGCTTGCGTGTGTGTGTGTGTATGTGTGTGTGTGTGTGTGTTTGTGTATTTGTATGTGTCATTTCTGTGCAGTGTTCTGACAGCTGAAATATGTTTCAGTTATTTAAAATAATCAGTTGAGTTAGAGGTGTTATCTTTACGTATCTCATGTCACTGAGATGTTAGAGGTGTTATTTCTCTCTCTCTACATGTCACTGAGACGTTAGAGGGTGTTGTGTCTACATGTCACTGAGATGTTAGAGGTTTTGTCTCTCTCTACATGTCACTGAGATGTTAGAGGTTTTGTCTCTCTCTACATGTCACTGAGATGTTAAAGGTGTTGTCTCTCTACATGTCTCTGAGACGTTAGAGGGTGTTGTCTCTGTACATGTCACTGAGATGTTAGAGATGTTCTCTCTCTACATGTTACTGATATGTAAGTACATGTTAAAGGTGTTGTCTCTCTCTACATGTCACTGAGATGTTAGAGATGTTCTCTCTCTACATGTTACTGATATGTAAGAGATGTTGTCTCTACATGTCACAGATGTTAGAGGTGTTGTCTCTGTCTACATGTCACAGGTGTTAAAGGTGTTGTCTCTCTCTCCACATGGCAGCTGTCTCCTGAGACGGGCCCACGGCAGGGCGGGACCAGGCTCACCATCACTGGGGAGAATCTGGGTCTGCAGTTCAGTGACATCCAGGCCCGGGTCCGGCTGGGAAAGGTGTTCTGCCACCCCATCGAGGAGGAGTACATCAGTGCCGAGCAGTGAGTCCCCCCGACACCTCTCAGTCCTTCCTCACCCCTCCTTCCCCAATCAACTCTTTCCTCCTCTTCTCCCATCTATCCCCATGCCTGTGCTCTTCCATCTTCTCTTCTGCTTCTCTCCCTCCCTTCCTTTCGTCTCTTGTCAGGTGAATGTATGTCTCTGGAGATGTAAACGCCTTCCTAAGTGTGATCTGCCAAACACCTACAAAATGGATCCTTCTGCACCGGAGGGAATGAGAAGCAGGGGGAGGTGGACTCGCTATCTCCAGAGGGCTCCAGGCGAATTAGCCGCCGTGAATGCGTCAGGCGCCCGAACCTCTCCCCGATTCTCAAAAGCACGACCGAGGGAATGTGCCGGAATACGCTCCTCTGCGCCCAGGCTGCACGCACCCTCAGCGCCGTCGAGGGTCCTCCGTTGCCGGGAGACGCACGCCTCCCTCGGCCCTAATTGCGCGGGGGACAGTTGCCGCGCGCTTTAGAGCCCCGTTCCGGGAGGATCTTACAGAAGCGTTATCGGCGTAGGCGGGCTTCAACCGTGAGGTCAGAGGCCGTACCGCTTCTGCACTTTTCCTTCTAATCCCGCTTTCCACACGAAGGCAAATCATGTCCACCGTTCGTGTCTTCAGTTAATAATGCAGCCCCTTTTAATCTCTTTAGGGACTCACGAGATTATCCATCTTTATGACGGTATTGATAAAAATGGGCCCGCGGAGTCGTCTTCTACGGATCCTCTGGGTTTGACACGGGAAGAGCGCGTAGATGGAAGGTGACGTCACGTCGGCGAAGCCACCGTTGAAGCGGCCTCCCTGGAGTGCAGACCAAAGCGAGGAGAATGAATAACTTGCGGCGGGAACAAAGGCCATCGGAGCCATGAAAGCAACCCAAGCTGGTCTAATTAATCACCCGCTCGTGCTCAAACCCCCTCCTCCCACGTACCGTACCCCGCTCCACAACAGGCTAATTAACAGTCCGGGGCACATCCATGAAGCAGAACACGTCTGAGATGAGAGCACGTCGCCTCCGGTCCTCGCCTCCACCTTGGCGTTCCTCGTCTCCGCTTTTCCGTTTGAATTCCCGGGCACTCACGGGCTTGCTTTTTCATTTTCAGAAACGGATTGGTATGACCACCGCTGACTTCGTCGTTGCTTTATTATAATTGCTTCTTTTATTTATTTATTTTTAACTGGAGCCTCGGAGGAACGTTTGCGAAACGCGTGCCCTCCCGGCACTGGAACCCGCGGCCCCGGGGCGCAGGGTGTAGCCCTGCAGGATGGTGTCGGTGGCCCTGGTAATGGCCACGCGAGGTGCTCAGATGTTCGGGCGGCTGGTCCCCTAACCTCCTCCTCCCTCGCCCCCCCAGGATCGTGTGCCAGCTGGCCGACGCCACGGGCTACCGCGTCCAGGAAGCAAAGGTGGAGGTGTGCGTGCAGCAGAACTGCGAAGCCGACTACCGCGCCGTCTCGCCCAAGGCCTTCGCCTTTGTGGTAAGCAGGGCGTCTGATCCTTACTCGGTTACACAGTGATGAAAGTCCACCTACATAGTGGCTTTTCCAGTTGAAGAAGCGAGATTAACCACGGTTAACCTAGAATAGTATCCTTTTTTTCCCACCATTCTAAATTCTTCAAGAACTTTAAATTGCCTTTTGTGATTGTTACATCAGCATTATAATGTTCAGTTAAGAATATTCTAATGACATACTGTATGTATTATCCTTATGCGCTAAAGGGTTAAGTGTAACTAGATTGAGGAAGATCTGCTTGCGTATGCAACACATTTTCGCCCCAGGGTCTGATTTCAGCTTTTATTCATGCTACAGGAGCCGATGGCTTTATTCATTCTTCTCTGTGACAGTGGCACTTTTAGTGGGCGTGTGCTTATTTACATTCCCGCTTCCCAAACGCTTTGTACTGAATCCAAATGGACTAATCTGCTTTGTTCGGTGCGGATGAATCAGAGGGTTCTGACTGGCCCGGCTCTGTTCTCCCAGCGCTCGGTTCGGGTCGGCTTTGAACGCGTAACGCGATTTCCACCGTCGTGTGTCTGTTCATCACCGTTCTCACTGTGATACATAAG
The DNA here is from genome assembly GCF_963514075.1 of Conger conger. Classification (NCBI taxonomy): domain Eukaryota; kingdom Metazoa; phylum Chordata; class Actinopteri; order Anguilliformes; family Congridae; genus Conger; species Conger conger. The sequence goes on along the minus strand of NC_083773.1, from coordinate 31,352,300 downwards.
ACAGGGGTTAATTTCCTGGTGCCTGTACGTGGGGTTTTTTTGTTTCCGGCAATCACGCAGGCTCAATGAGCTCATTCGATATACACACCAACACTGCTTCACTCGGAGATTACATCACACCAAAACGTTCATGTAGGGATAGAGAAGCAGATTCTGCTGTTGTTCATGACCTTATCAGCGACTGTTGTGGGCTTTCCATCCGACAGTTTTTATTCAAAATTTTAATTTGCGTGGAACAAAACTGCTGTGGAAAACACCAAAATGTCGCGAAAAGGTTTTTACACTTGGCTGAGGTGAAAAAGTTGCCTATCATAAAGACAAAATGTGAAAATGGGTGATGAACAGAAACCGATGGATAAATGATGACATGACCATGACGTGACCAAAAATGGGCAGCTGGTCCTGAGACCCCCACACCCCCCCAGATCTGTGGCTCACCCCAGCTGCGATCTTTTGATTATGTGATCTCGGTGCACCCTCCTCAGAACATTCGGCAAACGGTCATCGATCGAAACACATACTGATTCGCATTTTCTTTTGCTGACTTCGGAAATTCGCTTAACGTTTCCGAAACGTTTGGATGGAAACATAGCTAATGTCAGACCTGATGCCCCCCTCCCGACCCAACTTGCCCCTAATGTCTCTTCCTCCCCCCAGACTCCGTACTTCATGCGTGTGCACCCCTCCCGTGGACCCATCTCTGGGGGCACGAGGATCACCATCGAGGGGAACCACCTCAATGCCGGCAGTGCCGTGGCCATCAACATCGGCCTGCACCCCTGCCGCTTCGACCGGTGAGTCCCCCCCGCCGTACCCCCGTGTGCCTGCCCTGTACCCCCGTGTGCCCTGCCCTAGGGGAGGAGCATCCAGGCTCGTCCCAAAAGGCCCGTCATGGAGGCGTGCTTTTGTTGTTGCCTTGCACTCAAACACCGCACTTGGCCCACCACGGTCTTGATCTAAGGCTGCAATTCGTTGATTTGTTGAATCGTGTGGCTTTGTTCTGGGCCTGGACAATAGCCCGCCCCCACACAGCCCTTTTACAGATAAGACTGGACCCTCCTGGTCTCCTGCCTGCTTCTCAATCTCATCACTGCAGAAGTGAAGTCGTTTAGAGCTGAGTGCAATGCTCCAGCCTTGGCACAGTATTGTCAAGGTGACCAGTGATATTGCTGTAATACCCGGTGCTTGTAATGTATGCAAAGCTTGTCACTCTCTCCTCAGTTTCTCATTTATGAAGCTTTGTGAACCATTGTCTTTGCTTGTTTATAATTTTCTTTTATTCGTTGGGCGATAAAAACAAGTTGCGGCATTTGATGTATTTTACGTTGGTTAGCAAAGATTCATGTTCAGTCCCTGGCCCGGTTGTTATAACAAAACACAGATAAGACACAACAGCAAATCAAGTCCCAACGATGAAAACAGGAATCGATCTAATAAAAGCAGCTTGTAAAAGTAACTGTCGTAACCATGAATAGCAAATTACTGTCAAAATGATTCGAGAAATACGTTGGGGAGCCTCAATTTATGGATGACCTGAGCCTTGCCTTCATCATTGTTTTAAAAACTACCAAAATGGCTGCCCGTCCAGCTGTGTTCACACGGTTGCAGCTTTGACAGAGAATTCCCACAACCCACAACCCACAACGCAGTCTCCCCTCAGAGAGGTGAGCCTGTGAACGGTGCCTGAGCAAAGTTTGACAAACGTACAGCGCTTCCGTTAGGTAAGTCAGACTCCGGGGTTATGAGTCCCGACATTAACCTTGCTTTGAAGGAGCGGTCGTAATGACCGGAGCGAGCCTTGAACCGCAGGGCCGGCCGCGGACGGGGCTGAGTGATGGCCGCGCCGCCACCCCCTCCCCCTCCCCGCGCTCTGATTGGTCGGCGCTGTCTGAAGGTCTGAAGGCTCGTTAAAGCGCGGGGTGACGAGGTAAAGGGCTTTCACGCCCGCGGCGGATGGATCCCTGGCCCTCCGAGGCCGCCGCTTTGCCTCCGTGCCAAGCCCCTGCCTGGAAGAGGAGTGGAGAGATTGCCATCCCGCTCTTTCTCTCGCTCAGAGTGCAGCGCTGGAGAGCGGCCAGCCTCCTAATTTGTCAAACATTGCCCCCCCCCCCGCCCCCCCACCCAGTTTCTGTTCTGCCGTGGAGAGAACGACGGCTCCATTCTTTTCCTAAAGCAGCACCCTTCTCTCTTTATCTCGCCTGAAACGTGAGGGTTGCGTAGCTTCGAGGAACACCGTGTGAGCTGCGGTCAGAACACAGTGAACACTGTGTGAGCCTGTCCGTAATCTTGTCCGTAATCCTGTCAGGTCTAGAGCGATACATATCCAGGCTTCTGTTATGTCTGCGTGTGCATGTGTGAGCTGGAGAAAAAGCGGTAAAATGGTGAGCAAATCCGCTTTCATTTTGTGACATATTCCTGAACCTTTCTTCAGTACATTAGAGTGCCGTTGCTTTTCATCTCAGCACCAGGTCATGTTCTTAAGTGTTGTTAAAGCCAGTCTCTGTTCATTTAAAAATATCCTGGCTGCCATTTTAAAACGTGCTATTTTTTTCATATTCGCTTAAAAGTCATGCAGAAGCTCATCTTCCCTGACGCCATCTTCTCTGTGTCACTCTCTTTCCCTCGCTCGCTCTCTCTCTCTCGCTCAGTCTTTGTGTTTGTGACAAACACCTTGTCAAAGTATGTTCGGTCCTGCGGGGTTTTCGCCAATGAGTGTTGTGAAAGGGGTTCCCATGGAAACGGCGGGAGAGCGGGATCGGCGAAGGCACCGCGCGCCTCCTGTCAGGCGGGGAGACGCGGCCGATTCAAGATGGCAGGAGCGTGCGCTCAGAACATCCCCGTTCATTTCCTGTTTACTCCACTCTGCAGCCCTTCTGAAGCGTTTTAGAACCAGCCCCCCCGCCCCGCTGGGCGAGCAGACGGATCTCTCGAGGGCGGGGCCCAGATGAGACGCGTGCGTGTGCTCTTGTTCCACAGTGAGCAGGATTGAGGGAGGGCTGTGTTTCTAGGAAAAGGGCAAGCGGCTAGGACCTGGGAGAGTGCTACAGTGACCGCACCCGGTCTGGAGTGCTGTGTGAAGCGACTAGTGTTCAAAAATTTAAACCGAAACATTTTAAAACATGTATGTTCCATGAGACACATGTGAAACCAATTGCTTGTCAAAAGGTAAAGTCATGAGTTCTGTGAATGGCATTAGGCAAAAAAACAGCTGTTGTTACATTACATTACATTACATTACATTACGGGCATTTAGCAGACATTCTTAACCTGAGCAACTTACACAGCTTTTTTTTTTTATAATACATTTTTGTATTTTTATTTCTTAATTTTTTATCCATTCATACATATGGATTCATGCTGATTACTGAGACAAAGCTGGCGCTGGTTTAGACAGGAAGTGACAATTGAGAGTTCCTGTGCTCTTGCAGGAGGAGCGCCAAGGAGATCGTCTGCATGACTCCGGCGGGCCAAGGCACAGGGGGCACTCCCGTCATGGTGGACATCAACTGGGCCGAGCTGAGGAACCCAGAGGTCAAGTTCAACTACACTGAGGACCCCACCATCCTGAAGATCGAGCCCGACTGGAGCATCGCCAGGTAACAGCCTGTTCCTCGGTTACACGGGTCTGTTAGCGTGTGGAGATTGAGATGAGCCATCTCTCCCTGAACTATGATGGGTCTGTTAGCGTCTGGTGTGAGCAGGTTTGGTGGTTGAGATGAGCTATCTCTCCCTGAACTATGATGAGTCTGTTAGCGTGTGGTGTGAGCAGGTTTGGTGGTTGAGATGAGCTATCTCTCCCTTAACTATGATGTGCCCGTTAGCGTGTGGTGTGAGCAGGTTTGGTGGTTGAGATGAGCTATCGCTCCCTTAACTATGATGTGCCCGTTAGCGTGTGGTGTGAGCAGGTTTGGTGGTTGAGATGAGCTATCTCTCCCTGAACAATGATGAGTCTGTTTGTGTGTGGTGTGAGCAGGTTTGGTGGTTGAGATGAGCTATCTCTCCCTGAACTATGATGAGTCTGTTAGCGTGTGGTGTGAGCAGGTTTGGTGGTTGAGATGAGCTATCTCTCCCTGAACTATGATGTGCCCGTTAGCGTGTGGTGTGAGCAGGTTTGGTGGTTGAGATGAGCTATCTCCCTTAACTATGAAGTGCATCGAGACTCTGAAAGCTCCTAAATACTTGCATTATTATTCTTTTTTGTTTGTATCAGAAGCTGACTTTTACTGAAGTATGTTGGGCTGTGTCGTTTGTCAGGTTGAGGCTCTGAAGCCTCGTGAAGTTGTCGTAGTAACATACTCTACAGAGCCGGTAAATCCCCTAGAGAGTGGCGCTGTGACGTCATTCTGGAGTCGACAGACAGGCTCGCCCTGCGCGTGAAGGCCGGCGAAATGAACGCCGCTATAAACCACTTCACACCGTACCCTCGCGCCGCCTCCGGTGTTAAACTCTCCGGATTTAAAATAAATAAAGAAATAAATAAACACAAACTCCTGAAAGACAATCAACACCTCGCGCCGGCGCCGAGACTCTTTCGCTGCGGCTCCCTCTCTTTTTCCGAAAATAGCGCTTTGCACCAATTACCCCGCTCCGCCCCGGCGTTGCGTAATGGGGGGAGCCTGGGTCCGCGGCGGAGAGGCCTCCGGAGGCCCCGCGGCACGCTGGGCCGGCCGGGCGAGCGAGGAGCGCGCTTCAGGAGCCCGCCGGGGGGGGGGGAGGTGTGCGGAAATGAGGTGCGAGGTGGCGAAGGCCCTTGTTTATCGCCGACGTGTGAAGAGAAGAGATCTTAAACGGCGGCCCCGGGGACCTGACCCTGTTGCGTCTCCCGCTTCGTCTTCCAGCCGATCCTTCAGGGGCCTTCCCTGGCGTTAAGCGCACGGCGCATTATTACTCCGTGATATTCACGCGCCCGGCAGACCTCCTTTACCTGGGAGAACGCACGGCAGGCACTGCGTTTTTCACAGTCGGGTATCTTAAACTCTGCCCGCGGCACCTGATTCACTCGTGGCATTACATTACATTACATTACATTATAGTCATTTAGCAGACACTCGTATCCAGAGTGACATACAATAAAGTGCAAGTCAGAACCGGGGACAAGTGGTGCTGGAGTTTGCGGGTGGCACCTGCTGTGCCAGCCGTAGTTATGCTTCCTTTGGAGTAGTTCTGTGGTGCAATGGTACTCCAGCACGGCCCTGGATGGCCATAAAGCCTGAGGCAGCCTTTTGTTTCTGGCCGGGCACTTAAGCGGCCGACTCAAACGATCATTGTCTCGATTTGAGCCGGTTCCGCGCCGGGTCTCGAGAGCGCGAGGAGAGGCCGGGGCCCTTTGGAGGCCGCCGAGGGCCGGGGGACAGGGCCCGAGGAGCCCTTGTATAGAGGAAGAGTGGGTCGGCGACGCTCTCCAGGCCGAGGGAGGTCAGACTCGACGGGTAACCCGCACAGTCAAACGCACAGCCTCAGTGTGTGTGGAAACGGGCACTGTTGTGCCTGCTTCCCAGAAAGAGCTCCACTCCATCCAGCCCTCTCCCCTCTCCCTCTCTTTCAGTCACATCTTTGAACTTCCGCCCTCCGTGGTGTCGTCAGAATGGGCGGGAGGGGGTGAGGTGTGTGTGGGGAGAGGATAGGGGGTTGGTGTGTGTGTGTGTTGGTGGGGAGAGGAGAGCGGGTTGGTGTGTGTAGGGGAGAGTAGAGGGGGATAGTATGTGTGTGTGTGTGTGTGTGTGTGTGTGTGTGTGTGTGTGTGTGTGTGTGAGAGAGAGCGTGTGTGAGAGAGCGTGTGTGAGAGAGCGTGTGTGTGAGAGCGTGTGTGTGAGAGCGTGTGTGTGAGAGCGTGTGTGTGTGTGTGAGAGTGTGTGTGTGTGTGTGTGAGAGAGCGTGTGTGTGTGTGTGTGTGTGTGTGTGAGAGCGTGTGTGTGTGTGTGTGTGCGTGTGTGTGTGTGTGTGTGTGTGAGAGAGTGTGTGTGTAGGGGGAGAGGAGAGGGGGATAGTGTGTGTGTGTGTGTGTGTGTGTGTGTGTAGGGGGAGAGGAGAGGGGGATAGTGTGTGTGTGTGTGTGTGTGTGTGTGTGAGAGCGTGTGTGTGAGAGTGTGTGTGTGTGTGTGCGTGTGTGTGCGTGTGTGTGTGTGTGTGTGTGTGTGTGAGAGAGCGTGTGTGTGTAGGGGGAGAGGAGTTAGAGCATGGGCTGATGGGAGCAGAGTGTCCCTCAGGTCTGTGGGCCCTGCCTGAAGTACAGCTGTGGCGTCTCTCTCTCTCAGCCCATCTGCTGCACTGATGGCTGCCGCGCCGCTCTCTGGCAGCCCCCGGCGGGGAGGCGGCGTTAGCGGAGCCCGGGCGAGCGGCCCCTCCCCCGGCGACCCCGCGCTCGCCCCAGATACGGGCCCATCTGGCTCGCTCTGCAGATGCCCCGGCGCCTGGATGCTCTCCGCCGTGGGCCGGGCCCCGCAGCTGAAGCTGAGGCTGTGGGTAACGGCTGGCCGCTGGCAGCAAGCGGCTGGGGCCCGGGGCTAAAGCTCCGCCGCGGTCGCTACCTCAGGTCGCCTTCCTCATCTCGACGTACCCCGCCTCTCCCGCTCTCCGAGAGCCGTGCAGTCACTGCCGTGCCTGTCAGCTTTAAATCAGGGAACGCTCTCCACTCTAGGGTGGGGACTGCATGCACTCCATCACATTTCCATGCATGAGGTTTTCCCAGGTAATGGCGGGAGGAAATGGATAATGCATGAAATTACCACCCGGAGAGGCTCCCCCCCCCCCCCCCCCCACGCTTTTCCCTGCAAGATATAGAATGGTAACCGTGGCTTCGATGTGAATTGAGACCGGTGATGTGACAGTCTCTCATTAAGCTGATGGCTGTCTGACATCGCGGCGCGGCGACTAGGGCCCAATTTCAACCCTCGCCGTTCGAGAACGTACACTCGAGCATTGCGCTTCCCGCTCCGCACTCTGGCGGAGGAAAGCTCATTTAGCATTTCCAGCCCTGTGGTTACTGTACATTGGCACGTGCGCTGAAAGGAAGAGGGCTTAATAAGACTCTTTAGCCAGCGAGGCTTTTGGAGGGCATTACTGATCAGCGCACCCGAAGTCCTGGACGCCTTTGTACGGATCACGAGGTCAGGCTGCCTCCGTACTGTACTTCGGGTCTCATTAAGTCACTCCTCAGAAAGGCCCTATAAAATATCAGGGCTCCCAGCAGTCCCGGAAGACCAATGTTTCACAGCGCACGCCCGTGCCCTTCAGAGTTCTTTATTTAGCCGCCACGCTCGACAAATAAAATAAATACACATATAAATAAAGGTGGAAGCAGTCGCGAGCAGAGCCACTTTGAAACCCCCCGGGGGGCCCGGGTTGATGCAGTAGCAGAGATCCATGCAGATAGTCGTCACAATTTTTATGGAGGAAAATCCATTTCGAAAATCCTGTTGGTTATTCTCCGGAGCGTTACCTGGGCCGAGGGAAGGGCCCCCGAGGAGGAACGGCGGTCGGAGCGGAGCGTAAATAACGGTAACGGCCGCGGAGACGGTGGAACGAGCGCACGTCTGACGGCTCCGAGCCGGCCCCGCTCGCGCCGAACGGGACAGAGCCCAGCAGACCCGCTCGCCTTTCAGACTCCTCAGACTGAGGAGCGTTTTATCCCTTTTATTTATGACCGTTTTTTTCTCTAACTTTTCTGTGCTGAAGCCTCCTCTGGCAGGGATTTTTGGAACTTGAACATTTGGCCTGTCCCCGTTTGTCCCAGTGAACTGCTGTAAATCTGTGTGCTCGGTTTGTTATCTGTCAATATTTTGCATTGTCGCGCAGATGGTATCTTGCTGTGGTAGTTGGGTGCCTTTTGCATATTGATGATGAATGGGTCTTCGGTGCCTTCGTGTTGCTGTGATATCTTCGCGCTCCTGAGACTGAGTTGCTGCATTAGCCTGTGCACTGACCCAGCCTTTCCCTCTACTGTAGTGGCGGGACTCCCTTGACCATCAGCGGCACCAACCTGGCTACCATCAAGGAGCCCAAGATGCAGGCCAAATACGGCTCTGTGAAGTCCTTCCATGTGAGTATCGGTCAGGTTCTTACCCACTTTACAGGGACTACTGCAGCATCAGTCAGATTATTACCCGTTTACAGGGACTATTTTACCATGCATACTGCAGTATGAGTCACATTCGTACCCATTTACAGTGACTATTGCAGCATACTGCAGTATCAGTCAGGTTGGTATCCACATTACAGGGACTATTGTAGATTACTGCCGTATCAATGAGTTTATTTCCCACCATACAGGGACTATTGCAGCATACTGCAGTATCAGTCAGGTTTTCACCTAGTTTACCGGGACTACTATGAATTGTTCTGTTAGTCAAAGCCACCAAGTCCCTGGGCTTGTTTGTGTCTGTCTTTGACTGGCAGTTTAACCTTTGAAATGTCAACCAGCAATAAACCAAGGTTGCCAAGACCCCCCCCCCCCCTCCCCACCACCACAGGGCCCACCTAACCTTTCTCTGACTTCCACCCGATATGTGGAAGAAAAAAAACAAAACATTAGGCTTGGAACTGGGAGTATTTATTCGAGTTCTTCTCAATGTCAGGCTTGTTTTCTCTCCTTTTTGTACATGTATACTGTACAGTATATCCACATATCGTGCCAGTGATAAAAGCTGCATTCTTTATAAGCTGGCTCGACGTGCCTGCTTTTTTATTTCAAAAGACGTCAGGGGGTGACCGGTTGGTAGCATGCTAGAAGGGATGACGTGCAGAATCTTTTGTTTTATTTCCCGGACCAGATTGGACTCGTGTCTCCACACATGGCGAAAATGTTTATTCAGCACTTTAGTGCCTCGGTCAGAATTTTTCGTCTGCATTCTCGGAGATAATAAAATGAGGATAGAACAGGCCTGTCATCGCGATTCACATAGCGAGGAGCTCGATGGTGATTGGTGGATACACCTTGGCGGGCAGCAGTGCTTCTGGGATGCCTGAAGTGGTTTAGAAGGTATCCATCAATTACCATTGGTGTTTTTATGTCGTCTTTATCAGTGTGGTCCGGGATTGGATGAGCTCCTTTCTGGTTTTGATGTTCCAGAACGTCTATCCTATTCCCAATTTCTTTTCTCCTGGAAGTTGTAGACGCTGCTTTCAGCAGTAATCTGTCCGGTTGAGGTTCTCACATCTACACTTGCTGTGTTGCTGTGGGCGTTTGTCTGAACTCTGTCTCCCCTCCTCAGAACTGCACGGTCCACAACAACACCATGATGGTGTGCTTGGCCCCGTCCGTGGCCGGCTCGGAGAAGGGCTTCTCGGAGGTGGGCAGCGCTCCGGACGAGATCGGCTTCGTCATGGACAACGTCCAGTCTCTGCTGGTGGTGAACGAGACCTTCGGCTATTACCCCGACCCCGTGTTCGAACCCCTGAGCCCCACGGGCATCCTGGAGCTCAAACCCAGCTCCCCGCTCATCCTCAAGGTGAGAGGCCGGCTTCAGAGAGAGACGTGTGGATTGGCTTGTTCTGATGACACCTTCCCATGTCACGTCATCACGAGGAACTGTCCTTCTCATGGTTGTTGTTCATACTGAGTAATGAAAATTGATTCTGAATTTTTTCCATCTAAACTTTTACACAACCTTTTAAAATGGCCGCCTGCATTGACCACTATGCACTGGTATTAAGACCAGCTCTTTCCCCCCCCCCCCCTTGTCTAATATGTTTCCTTTATATTGAGGAAGTGGCTGTGCCTGGTGCTTTTAGCTGATAGGCACTGTGGCTGCACCCTCATCCCCTCTGTGCCAATTAGGATCAAAAATAGTTTTGAGCTTTATTTGTTTATTTTTCTCGAGGAGCATTTTTTTTAAACCTTTGATTGGCTCTATTAAATGTTTTCCACTTCGTATCTTACGGTTTCCCTTCTCCCGTTTCTCTTTCAACTTCAAAGCTACGATAAAAAAAGAAAAATCTGCATATTTTGCTGCGAATAAAACCTTTTTTTTTTTCTCTGAGCCAATTTAAAACGGGGGGGGGGGAAGAAGCATGACTACCATTACTTCAGCATTAAATGCGAACTGTGTAATGAAACCTTTGATTACTGCAGCCACTGCTCTGTTAGCAAAACCTGCACATTAGCGGGGGAAAATAAGAACAAGAAAATGCAATCCCCGCGATGTAATCTTGGTTACATTAGCTGTGCATTAAATTTTTCATGCAATTAATTTTTCATCGCCGAACCTCCTGGGTAATGTAAAATGTAACCCGTTTGAAATTAAGATGTGTGTTCTTAGAGGGTATTTACCCACCTAATTGGATCCCTCGGTCACCAGATGGATTGGTGCCTCCTCGTAGCGGAGTGAAATGATACCAGAACGAATCGGCTCGTGAAAGCGCCCCGGGTCCCTCAGCCTCTGCGCGAGTGGCAGGGGGATAGAGAGCCGCCGCTGCGCCTACCTGTAAATCCAGTTAGCGTTCGGGCTCGTGCCTCGGGAACTGGGGCAGCTGGTCCGTGTAGACTCACAATCACTGTCCCTCCTGTCTCATGTTTGTCTGCTGTGTAAGCTTCACTATATTATCATTTAGTACTGTATATATTTAGTTCTGGGTGTGTTAGTTTTTCGCTTTCTTGTTTACTTTTGCTGCCGCAAAACCAATATGAAGGAAATCAATATTGGAAAATATTGAAATGCATATGGTTGTCAGCATTAAGTACCCGGGGCTAATGTAATTGGCTTATTTGATCTCGCTAATGCACAGAGTAATTAAACTTTTACAGGTACTGTAGGTAATTCAATGAGTAATTGAAGTATCTTGTTGTGGTTGAGACCTGTGTGCTTTGTCTGCCTCTGAATGGAGGCTCACGGGGGTTGAATGGCTGGCCGTTTTTTTCCCCCCCTGAAAGGGCCGGAACCTGATCCCGTCTGCGCCTGGGAACTGGAGGCTGAACTACACGGTTCTGATCGGAGAGACGCCCTGCGTGCTGACGCTGTCCGAGACCCAGCTGCTCTGCGAGTGGCCCAACCTCACCGGACACCACAAAGTCACGGTGCGCCCCCTGCTGTCTCTCGCCCTGTCCTCTGCCTGTCCGCCGTGTGTTTGCGCTGACACCGCGTGCCTGTGTTTGCCTCCACTTGGCCCTACTTGGTTTGTCTTTCGTCCTGTTCCTGCCGCTCTGTGCTGGTACACTACGATCCGTATGGCCTTAAAGCGCATCAATGTCCCACGCACACTGGTCCACACGTTTGCTTTTATTTTTGCTCTTCGTACATGTACGTTTTCATTTGTGTTTGCGTCACCTTGGACCTGTTCAGCCAGATGGATTGTTCGTTGAGTGACCCAGTGTCACCCCAGACCTTCAGAAAATGAGTTTGACATCCCTGATGTACTTCCCGTCCCTCAGACTGCTCTTAATCCTCATGGATAGATTCCCTGTCTCACACATACATACACACACACATACACACACACACACACACACACACACACATACACTCATACACATACGCGCGCAGCCACGCGGGATGTCACAGTTTTAAACCCATGCCATATTGCAGAGCTCCTAACAGACTCAAAATACACGTTTGTTTCTGTATCCGCAGGGACTGTTGTAATTTTATTTAACAGAGCGCAGGAAAACAACGTGTGTGCTCAGAGGTTCGGGTAGTTTTAGCGAAGCGGAGGCAATATGCGCTGCTTTAAAGATGAGAAGATGAGGGAGGGGAGAAAAAGCATTATTTTTTAAACGCGTTCGCGCGGTCGTTCATCTGTCGGCATTGTTAAAAATAGAAGTGCCTCTTCCATTCCCAAACCGTCTGCTCTGATTGCGCACGGCAGACCCCGGAGAGGGGCACAGCTGTCCTCTCCTCTATCGACTGACCTACAAACGGCGGGGCCCGGCCGGTCCCCCCTTCCGGGCCCGGCCGAAGCACACCCGCCCCACGCCCACGCGGGCGGCTGCACCCCCTGCCCAATCTAACCAGCCGCTCTGGGAGTGCCGCTTTGATCGCGGGTTCTGAAGTTTGGGCTCCCCCGCCGGGCTCTGGCTCCGAGGCTCTTTCGGAGAGCGCGGACGGTGACGCGCGGGCCCTTGCTTTCGCTCTCGACCGAGAGCGGGGCCCAGCGTGAGCCGCCTTGTAGCCTAGCAACTCTGCGCAATATAAACGGCCATCCGGAGGTGCAGTGACACCTGCCCTCAAACTAAAGCGCACGTTTTCGTGAGCCTGCAATTTGTAGGCTTGAAATGGAGGTGGAGGCTTGCTGAAATACACAGGGCGGCTTTAACTGATGCTCTTGATTGAGGATTGAGCTAACTTTTTATTGCCTAGGTCGTCAAGGTCGGTCCTGGGGGACCTTTGTGTATGTTTGTTTTCGTTCCAGTCTCTCGCTCGATTTAGGGTTGTTGAACAGGTGTTCAGGTTCTTTCGTAATTTTTCCCTGAAACTTTTGAACACAAAGCAAGTTTGGCTTATTTGTTTGACTTTGAATTCTTCATTAACTACCAGATTATTAGTTTTAATGGCCATGTGTCCACACTTTCACCAATTATGAGTCTCTTGATTCAACTCGGTCTTTAATTTGATCAGTAATTTTTTTTCCTCTGTAATTGTTTGCAATGTATAATAATATAACTATAAAACACAATGAATAGGCTCTTTCATTGTTCATGGCATGCATAGCTTGTTCTGACATGTGGCTTACTAGGGTATATAATCCCTCAAAACATGAAAAGTCTACTTTAGAGAAATGAACAGCTTGTTAAAATTCTGGGAATGTAATTGTGATTGGAACGGAAGCCAGCATACACAATGGGGACCACGAAAGACTGAATTTGAGAAGCACTGGTTGTAAATGTGTGTGTGCTGGATGCTTATTGGTACTGTCATTCATCATTTTGTCGCCATTTTGTCAGAGGTGTTATGATGTGATATAGAGATGCTAAAACTGAATATGAGTGCACAGTGATGGAATGTCAGAGGTTGACAGAGTACTTTTTTGTGTTCTGTGCCTGCGTGTGTGTATCTGTTTGTGTGTGTGTGCCTGCATGTGTGTTGTGTGTGTGTGCGCCTATCTGTGCCTGTCTGTGTGTCTGTGTGTCTGTGTGTCTGTGTGTCTGTGTGTGTCTGTGTGTGTCTGTGTGTGTCTGTGTGTGCCTGTGTGTGTGTGCCTGTCTGTGCCTGCGTGTGTTGTGTGTGTGCGCGCCTGTCTGTGCCTGTCTGTGCCTGCGTGTGTGTGTGTGTGTGTTGTGTGTTGTGTGTGTGTGTGTTGTGTGTGTGTGTCTGTGGGCCTGTCTGTGCCTGCGTGTGTGTTGTGTGTGTGTGTGTGTGTGTGTGCCTGCGTGTGTTGTGTGTGTTGTGTGTTGTGTGTTGTGTGCGTGTGTGTGTTGTGTGTTGTGTGTGTGTGTGTGTGTTGTGTGTTGTGTGTGTGTGTGTGTGTGTGTGTTGTGTGTGTGTGTGTGTGTGTGTGTGTGTGTGTGCGTGTGTGTGTGTGTGCGTCTCAGATCCGGGCGGGCGGGTTCGAGTACTCCCCGGGCACGCTGCAGATCTACTCGGACAGCCTGCTGACTCTCCCCGCCATCATCGGGATCGGGGGCGGCGGGGGCCTGCTGCTGCTGGTCATCATCGCCGTGCTCATCGCCTACAAGCGCAAGTCGCGCGACGCCGACCGGACGCTCAAACGCCTGCAGCTGCAGATGGACAACCTCGAGTCCCGCGTCGCCCTGGAGTGCAAGGAAGGTACAGTACCCGCCCGCGCCTCCTCTCTCTCTCTCTCTCTCCACCGTCACCTCCCTGTCCCCGCCGCTGTCCTCCAGTGGCCTGACCCAAAACCGGCCTCCTGTCTGTCTCTCGTCTCTCTCTCTCTCTGCCTCCATCTTCTCCCCCACAGCTCTGTCTCATCCTCCATGTTGTCTTCTTTCAGTCTGTCTGTCACCCTCTCTCTCGCGCTGTCTCTCTTGCTCATGCTCTCTCTCCGTATCTCTCTCTCTCTCTCTCTCTCTCACTTAAACACACATGCACGCACGCTCACACACTAGATAAAATGCACCCCCCTCCACCCAGAGAACAGACCCTTTGATCAGGATCTGCTTCCTTCAGTTTGGCAACCAGATGTTCATTCCTTCCATTTCCTTAGGGTATGTTTGCTGTGGGTGTGTTTGAGGAGGAGGGGTATGTATGTATGTATGTGTGTGTGTGTGTGTGTGTGTGTGTGTGTGTGTGTGTGTGTGTGGGGTCTACACGAGCCCAGGGCAGGCCTGTTGACACACACTTAGAGTTTCTGAGCGTGCCGTTTATCGTCCGGCAGGCTAGCGTGTGCGTTGCCGGCAGGTCCTCGGCCCTGGCTCCCTGACAGAGAGCCCAGACCCCGCCCGTCCCCGTCTGTTCAGACCTGCACCCCCCCCCTGCCACCGGCGGGCTGGCAGGTCAGTGCGGGGGCGGTTTGTTGCGGGCCCCCCCCCCAGTTTGAGTTTGTCAGCAGCCCCTGCTCCTGCCAGCAGTCAGGAGCCACCGAGAGTAATTGGCCATTATCTCCGACCGACTGTCCAAGGGGTCGCGACCTCTCCGGTCTGGCCCAGGCGGTGCGGTCTGTCGGCCGGGCGGGGGACAGACAGAGGGAGCGAGCCACACGAGCTGGAACAGGAGGGCCCAATAAAACCCGGCCGTTAATTTCATTTTTCATTTTTGCATATATCGTTCAATTTGCTTATTTGCATGCCTCCGTGGCAGATGTTCTTATCCGCGGGGGGTTAAATGGTAACTTTGAAGGCTTAAAATACACACTTTGTTGAATGTATGGTAATTGCGGCCCCGTTCGGCGAGCGCTTTGCGTGCGTTGTCATCGCGCGCCGGGTGCAGTGGGGTGGGCGGGAACCCGCGTGCAGATTGGGTTCGGTCCAGTCCGCCTGCCATGCCCGAGACCAGATGAGGAATGTCTCCATCCTGAAGCTTCACCCGGCCGCCTGGCCCTCCTGAAGCAGTGGTTAGCTCCGGTTAGCAGTGCCGGGGGGGACCAGGGAGAAGGCCGCCGGTGCGTGCTGCTGTAAAATGTGCCGCTCCGGGCGGGAGAAGGAACAGGAAGGGCCTAACCGCTCGGAGAAGGAGCGGCGGCTCCGTGCCAGACTCCGCGTTTACGTTAGCGGGGTGGACGGGACACGCCGCGGGGAGCGCCCGCCGTCAGCCAGCGGCTCTCCTCGGCGTCTGGCTCCTCCTGAGGAAGTGGCGGGGGGAATGAGCCTCCGGGGGAATGCTGCGCTCCCCCTACCCTCCCGTCAGGAACCGCGCCGTTTCGCCCGTCTGCTGTCTGCGAGCCTGAATGCAGCTCCGTCTTTTTAAACAGACAAGGCCCTTAACCGGAGCCTTGTCCATTCAACGGTCCTTTGTGTGCTGGACTTTCCATCTCCTTCTGTCTGCCTTCAGTCTGGAGGAGAGAGGGAGCGTCCATGTTCCGGTGAACCCCCCCTGCCATCACCTGCTTCACAGCCAGACCTGCTCACTCCCTTTCTCTCACCGTCACCCGGAGCGGGCCTGTGAATAATGCCCCATAATTACCTGCTCGTTTAAGCCCATATTGGAGACGGACATTTTTTTATGTTCCGCTATGCCGGGAATTAGGGGAAGGCGTTTGATTGGACAATGGACATGCCAGGCGCAGTCTGGTTTGACGGCTGTGACAGAGCTCGTTAATAAATTCTTGGTTTGTGGAACAAATCGCTCTCCCTGGCAGGTGGCAGCGTGGCTTAGTGGGTAAAAGAATCGGACTGGTTGCCAGAGGATTCCAGGGTCAATTTTCATTTGGGCCCAAGCCACTATACCCTTGAGCAAGGCACTGAACTTAATTGCTTCATTAAATATACAGCTGTAAGTTGCCCCGAATAAGGTCGCCTGCTAAGCAAATAAATAATTACAGAGTGAAAACATTGTTGTTAGCGACTGTGGGGGCTGTACGGCGCTGAAAACACAGGGAGGTTTGAGTGATAACACCCCAGCATCCTTATTGGACTGCTTCAGGACGATGCCACTCACACAGCATTTAAACACGGTGTCCTCGTTTCAGACACCAGTGCTCACTGGTTCAGTAGTAGGTTTCTCGGAGATATGTAGTTTTAATTGTGAATAGCTTAAGTAGAATATTTAATAGAATATGGCTGATTGATAGGGCGGCCTGTAGCGTAGTGGTTAAGGTACATGACTGGGACACGCAAGGTCGGTGGTTCGATCTCCGGTGTAGCCACAATAAGATCCACACAGCTGTTGGGCCCTTGAGCAAGGCCCTTAACCCTGCATTGCTCCAGGGGAGGATTGTCTCCTGCTTAGTCTAATCAACTGTACGTCGCTCTGGATAAGAGCGTCTGCCAAATGCCAATAATGTAATTGTTAGTAGTTAAAGGAAGAGTAAGGGTGGAGTAAGGGGTTTTGTGTGGGAGGGTGGAGTAAGGGTGGAGTAAGGGGTTTTGTGTGGGAGGGTGGAGTAAGGGTGGAGTAACAGGTTTTGTGTGGGAGGGTGGAGTAAGGGGTTTTGTGTGTGGGAGGGTGGAGTAAGGGTGGAGTAACAGGTTTTGTGTGGGAGGGTGGAGTAAGGGTGGAGTAACAGGTTTTGTGTGGGAGGGTGGAGTAAGGGGTTTTGTGTGTGGGAGGGTGGAGTTAGGGCGGAGTAGCAGGTTTTGTGTGGGAGGGTGGAGTAAGGGTGGAGTAAGGGGTTTTGTGTGTGGGAGGGTGGAGTAAGGGTGGAGTAACAGGTTTTGTGTGGGAGGGTGGAGTAAGTGGTTTTGTGTGTGGGAGGGTGGAGTAAGGGGTTTTATGTGGGAGGGTGGAATAAGGGTGGAGTAACAGGTTTTGTGTGGGAGGGTGGAGTAAGGGGTTTTGTGTGGGAGGGTGGAGTAAGGGTGGAGTAACAGGTTTTGCGTGTGTCTCTTGTGCAGCGTTTGCGGAGCTGCAGACGGATATTCACGAGCTGACCCAGGAGCTGGACGGAGCTGGCATCCCCTTCCTGGACTACAGGACCTACGCCATGAGGGTGCTGTTCCCCGGGATCGAGGATCACCCTGTTCTTAAGGAGATGGAGGTACGGGAGTCACACCACACAACCCTGCCCTGCACTGCACAGCCACAACACACAGCCCTGCACTGCACAGCCACAACACACAGCCCTGCACTGCACAGCCACAACACACAGCCCTGCACTGCACAGCCACAACACACAGCCCTGCACTGCACAGCCACAACATACAACCCTGCCCTGCACTGTGCTGTCACAGCACACAACCCTGCACTGCACAGCCACAACACACAACACACAACCCTGCACTGCACAGCCACAACACACAGCCCTGCACTGCACTGCACAGCCACAACACACAGCCCTGCGCTGTGCTGTCACACCACACAACCCTGCACTGCACAGCCACAACACACAACCCTGCACTGCACAGCCACAACACACAGCCCTGCACTGCACAGCCACAACACACAACCCTGCCCTGCACTGCACAGCCACAAC
The DNA here is from genome assembly GCF_963514075.1 of Conger conger. Classification (NCBI taxonomy): domain Eukaryota; kingdom Metazoa; phylum Chordata; class Actinopteri; order Anguilliformes; family Congridae; genus Conger; species Conger conger. The sequence goes on along the minus strand of NC_083773.1, from coordinate 31,334,843 downwards.
ACACAACCCTGCCCTGCACTGCACAGCCACAACACACAACCCTGCCCTGCACTGAACAGCCACAACACACAGCCCTGCACTGCACTGCACAGCCACAACACACAACCCTGCACTGCACAGCCACAACACCGCCCTGCACAGCCACAACACCCAGCCCTGCACTGCACAGCCACAACACCCAGCCCTGCACTGCACTGCACAGCCACAACACCCAGCCCTGCACTGCACAGCCACAACACACAGCCCTGCAGTGCACAGCCAGTAGGGATGCCGCACTTTATAAGACGTCTATTATGGAAATGCGTTTCTCTCATGAATGCGGTGGCGCTGGAAAGCGCCTGAGCGTTCAGACAGAGCGCTCAGTGGACTGGCACGGCTGCTCCTCGTGGTCACGTTCAGTGCGTTCAGTGAACTCGACTCATAGCTGTGCATTCTCCTCTGAATTTTCATTGGCTCTCCGCTGAACCCGCCGTCGCGCTGAGGCACTATCGCCCAAGCGCATCGCTGCCAATCACCTCTCCCGAGTGCTTTTGTGCTCCAGTGCTTCCCTCTTCCCCCCCCCCCCCCCTCCCCCCTCCTCCCGCAGACGCACAAGGGAAGAGTGCGCACTGTGAGGCCCCGTCCCCGATTCTGCCCTCTGCTGGCTGACACTCACTCTCCCCGACTGCGTCGCAAATCACACACTCATGTGCTTGTGCACTCCTGTTCCTCCGTTCTTCACTTACTGATGAGCTTAACTTATGAGTGCACCAACAAGTCAACTACTTAGAATTCAAGAACATATTGCGCTGGTTTCACAGTCACAGGTTAAGCCTAGTCCAAGACTAAATTCAATTTTGAATGGAGATTCTCCGTACGCAACTCATTTTAGTCCAGGACTATGCTTAGTGTGTATCTGTGAAACCAGCCCAAATTCAGTTCATTTGAGACCCACTTGTCCTATAACGTCACGACTCTTCTGACCATGACGAGAAATGCATCCAGTGCAGGTTAAGCTAGCAGCAGAGACTGGCATCTGAAGCGAAAGCTACTGTTGCTAGCTAGCTACAGTCCCCTCCAGAAGTATTGGAACAGCAAGGTCAATTCCTTTTTTTTTTTCTTTTTTTTTTATACACTGAAGACAATTGAGATCAAAAGCTGTATGTGATATGACATATCCGAATGTCAGCTTTTATTTCCTGGTATTTTTATCTCGATTTGTTCAACAAGAACATATTAACACGTCATTTTTAGGTGAGCAAGTGTATTGGAACATGTGACTGGCAGGTGTTTCCTGTTGTCCAGATGTGTCCTGTTCGATCGATGGGGTAAACGGTACACAGTTCTGAATATTGAGAGACGGCCTCCCTCTGTCCCGGCCCCTGTGTGCTGACGCTCTCTCTGTCCCGCCCCCTCCCAGGTGCAGGCCAATGTGGAGAAGGCGCTGACTCTGTTTGGCCAGCTGCTGAATAAGAAGCACTTCCTGCTGACGTTCATCCGCACGCTGGAGGCTCAGCGCTCCTTCTCCATGAGGGACCGGGGGAACGTGGCGTCCCTCATCATGACCGCCCTGCAGGGGGAGATGGAGTATGCCACCGGGGTGCTCAAACAGCTGCTCTCCGACCTCATCGACAAGAACCTGGAGAGCAAGAACCACCCCAAGCTGCTGCTGCGCAGGTGTGTGTTTGTGTGTGTGAGAGTTTGTGTGTGTGTGTGTGTGTGTGTGTGTGTGTGAGAGAGAGAGTGAGAGTGAGAGTGAGTGCACGTATCTGTGTGCACATGCATTTGTGTGAGGGTGTGAGATGAGTGTGTGTGTGTGTGTGTGTGTGTGTGTCTGAGATAGGTGAAGACAGCCCTGCTCACCTCCCTTGTTCAGCTGATCTTCTGTCTCACCTCCTCACATCCTGCCTCTGTCAAGGAGAAATGTACCCCTGTACCCACACACTCCCTGTGCAGCTCCAGAGAGAGAGCATTTAACATTTGCCAGTGATGCAGTCCAAATGTTTTATCTTAACTGCTTTGACAACAGTTTAACATCAGGAAATTGAGGAGAGAGAAAAATGAAGGATTGATTAATGATTATACTGACTGCAGGAACCAGACTGCAGTCAAACTGGTTTTGAGTTTTTGAAAAAGACAGTCCATCTTGTTAACTGGTAGTGCGCACATCAGTAAATCTTCAGATTAGCATTTGCTTTTTATGTAGCGTCTATACGGACTAGCTTCTGAATCTGAAGTATCCGCACATCTTAAATATTCATGAAGGCCTATTGTTGAGTCCAACTGTTCCCTCATGTATTTTCTCACAAATGTAAATGAATTGTAAATAATGATTACGATAAGGAAATGGAAGATATTTAAATGCATAAAGTGTAGTGCCTCTAAAGACAAATATTGCACAGAATCAAATTGACTGAGCCCTTTAGCTCATGCGAATGTATGTGCAGCTGGAGAATTCTCCAAAGATGCCTGGAAGTGCCAGTTATCCATGTTCTCTTTATTGCGTTTAGTCTTATTGCTGCTTACCAGTCTTCTCGAGACCGAGCTGACAGTGGGCTTTAGAGATTTGGGGAAATATATAAATCTTGTTTTCAGGATTGAGGAATTATATCTGCAAAATCTCCACTTGAACCTGGAGGTGTATACCTGCACGGTGTGTTATAAAGTAGAAAACGCGGAGAGTTCTGTCAGGAAATGCCTACATGGGCCTTTACTTGATGAATGTCGGTCGTAGGCACGCGCTCGGTCTCCAGCGCGTACCTTAAGGCTGCCCGAAGCTGTTCCTGGAGATCTACCATCCTGTAGATTTTAATTTCAGCCCTAATTTGGCACCACTGATTCTATTAATTAGCAGCTGAATGAGATTTCTGGCTGCTGAACGAGGTGTTCTTTGCTCAGGCTGGAGTGGAGTGAAGTCCTCCAGGACTGTAGATCTCCTGGAGCAGGGTTTGGGCCCTGGTGTGCCACCTCGAAGATGGCAGGGAGGAGCTTGGACTAGGGATGTAGCTTTGCGGTAGTTTGGGCACAGCTAGGTCAGAGTGTGTGTTGTGTGATGTAGTTTTATGGTAGGTTGGGTACAGCTAGGTCACAGTGTGTGTTGTGTGATGTAGTTTTTTGGTAGGTTGGGTACAGCTAGGTCAGAGTGTGTGTTGTGTGATGTAGTTTTTTGGTAGGTTCGGTACAGCTAGGTCAGAGTGTGTGTTGTGTGATGTAGTTTTATGGTAGGTTCGGTACAGCTAGGTCAGAGTGTGTGCTAGCGATGTAGTCTTGTGGTAGGTTGGGTACAGCTAGGTCAGAGTGTGTGCTGTGTGATTTCGTTTTGCAGTAGTTTGGGTACAGCTAGGTCAGAGCTTTGACTAGGGATGTAGTTTTGCGGTAGTTTGGGAACAGCTAGGTCAGAGCGTGTGTTAGCGATGTAGTTTTGCAGTAGAGCCAGGTCAGAGTGTGTGCTCGTGATGTAGTTTTGCGGTAGTTTGGGTACAGCTAGGTCAGAGCGTTTGTTAGTGATGTAGTTTTGCGGTTGTTTGGGTACCGTGAGGTCAGAGTGTGTTCTGGCGGGGTAGTTCTGCGGTAGTTTGGGTAGAGCCGGGTCAGGGCCGGCCCCGGTGGTCCACGGGCAGTGTGGTTCCCCTGCTGCTCTGATACGGGCGCTGAACTGTGCTGGCGAACCGAAATTCGATCAAAGAAATGAAATATATTGGAACGGTCAGGGCCCTGCACCTAGCAGAAATGAAGTCTGCTCTTGTAGCACACCGAGTTCTGCTGTACACCTTTGATCCGCTCTGCCAAAGATTTAAAAACCCTGGTCTCGGTCCCTGCCCATGAATATGCTTTAGTTGAGTTAAGAGGCCGGCTCTGTTTGAGGAGGGGTTGGGGGGCTGGGTGTTTCCATTTCTCACATGTTCTTTTTAACAAATTAGGAGGTTTAAAGCCTGTTAATTGCAGTCTCTTAATGATTTGGGGGTCATCTACGTGTCCCAGGTTTAAGATAAATGTGAGCAGCTGCTTAATGCAGCTAATTGCTTCGTTTTAAAGGAGGCCACTGATTTGTATTTGTCTGTTTGAGCTCTTTTTGTTTTTCGCCCGTTTGAAACGGATGTACTGTACGACTGGGGATTCAGCAGGCACTCCTCCTTTGCATTTACTCTCTTCCCTCCTTTCTCCTTTCATTTTTGCTGCATTGTACATGGCATTTCATTTTACTGGAGACACAGGGAAGGTGCTTTTATAAACAAGTCAGGGCTCCAGCACATCTCTAGTGCATTTTAGCAGGATTAGCGTTAGCGTACAGCGAATGTGACAGCGATGCTTATGGGTTCTTCTTTTTTTTTCTCTTTTTTTCTCCCAGAACGGAGTCTGTCGCTGAGAAAATGCTGACAAACTGGTTCACCTTCCTGCTCTACAAGTTCCTGAAGGTAAAATCCCAGCCACATCAAGCAGCGGGTGCCGGGAAAATGGGGTTTTAAGCGGGGCTGCACTCGACGGAGGATAAACACGCTCGCTAACACGGGTTAAACAGCTTGTCGTCACAGCTGCGAGGCTAGATAAGTCGGCACCTCCCTGCCGTCAGTTCCTCCACAGAGCTCTTCCCACTCTGAGGCGCGTTGGTTATGGGCTTTGAACTGAAGCCTCCCTCTGAATTTCCCAGGACCGTAACGTGTGGTCTGTGCGGAGGTGTGTTCATATAGAAGCGCACGGTGCTTCTCTCTGTTCGTGTTTAACCATTGGTGGTATCGCTCGGGGAATGCTATTGGACAGCCTGGGATCCTGAGCAGTTTTCCCCGCCTCCCGTCGAAATGATCCAGTTAAATAGCAGCTCCATAGGCGCGGAGGTGGGGCCTGCTTTAATCGGGCTGTAACGGAAATGTTTTGACGGCCCTCATGGATTGCGAGACTCGAGGGTTGGCGGAAGAATATTCCAGCTCTGCGAGTCCTCGCTCCGATTGTCAGGCGACGGGCGGGGGGGGGCGGTAGGGGGGCGGTAGGGGGGCGGTAGGGGGGCGCTGGGCTGCAGAAACGGTGCAGTAAACGCTGAAAGATTGCTGTCAGCTGGAGAGAGGAGGCCCGGGGAGCGGAGACTCCCCGCGCGGAGCGCTGAATCACCAGGACACCTCACCTTCACTTCTCTTCTCTTTCTAAAATGTTACCTTTGGCACATTTTCCAGGGTTCTTATGTCCTAACCAAGAGAAAGAGCCACCGCGCCGTACAGGTGTGGGAGTGACAGCGTGTTTGTTGTCTCGCTCTGGCTGTCCCTCCTGGGCTGACTGTCCTCTCTGTGACCGCTGCCCGCTCCCTCTGGTTTGAGCAGAGCTGCCACTGAGGAGCAGGAGTTGGTCCCAGGGCCTCGTTTTACATTTCTCTTATTTCTGTTTCTTCTTTTTTGGCCACTTGCCTCAAACCCTCTGGATATCAGTTTAGCGCTAATTAAACCTCATTAGACTGTGTTTTGATGTGTTCCAAGAGCCTTTGTACACAGCCCTTCCAAGCTCTCCCAATCCCCCCAATCCCCACCCCCTCCACCCGTCCTTCAGCCACTCACTGGACAGAGTGGCCACGGAGGGGGCGGGATTAGAGAGCCAGGCCGACGGGATTATCACTGACGCTGCCGCGCGCCTGCGAGGACAGGACCCCTCCCCTTTCCCGTTCCCTGCTCTCTGCGCGCCTCCACTTCCTGCGTGGGCCGCCGCCTGCCCTCCTCTCCCGCCCGGCGGAGGCTGGTTTCCGGGCGCGGCCTAATGAAGCCGGAATCCCGAATCAAAGGCGATGTTCAAAGACAGCCGTGCGAACGGCGGGTCTCCGGGACTGATGTTAGCGCGTCCCCGCTCGTTAGCAGCTGTCTGTTTAATTAGCGCAGGTGCTAGCGCGACGCAGGCAGCGTATGGCGGCGTTGGGCGGGGGGACCCGGGGCCAGGAGGAGCGCGCGGGCTTCACCTTCCCGCCGGAGGCACCTTGGGTTGTGCGCGGGTTGCGTCAGGCGGAAGCTCTTTCTCCAGCGGCAGCGTTCAGTCACTCCTGACAGCGTGCCTCTGGATTAATGCGTCTGCTTATGAATGTCAGATGCTTCACAAGCTCTGATTGTGTGGGAGATGTGTTTATGCCAAAGAGTGCGAGTGTTTTGGAAATGTGTGTGTGTGTCTGCGTGTGTGTCTGCGTGTGTGTCTGCGTGTGTGTCCGCGTGTGTCTGTGTGTGTGTCTGTGTGTGTGTCGGCGTGTGTTTCTGTGTCTGTGTGTGTGTGTCCGTCTGCTTATGTGTGTGTGTTTCTGTGTGTGTGTGTGTATGTGTGTGTGTGTGTGTGTGTGTGAGAGAGAAATTGAGAGCTCAGTCCTAGCTTTCTTTCACTGCCTCGTTGACACGCTGACATTTCATGCACTCAAGTGCTTTTCAAGCACTTTTTTACTGGGAGTCATTAACCTTCTATTAACTCCTCCGTCAGCCGCCATTCCCCTCCCCTCAGCCACGGGGGCAGGCCCCGCCTTCTGCTCCGTGTGCCTTGGCGAGAGCGTTTCTGCGCCAGGCCCAGTCAGACAGGCCTCAGCGTGGCGGAGACAGCGTAGAACGCCGTGGCTGTGACTAAATCACCGCCGCCGCCTTTGGGAGATGTGGAAAGTCGTGTATGATAATGAGACGCCCCCGTAGAGAGGGAAGGTTATGCTCCGGCAACGCCACAAATCACATCACGGCTCAGAACCCCGATGTGTTTAGCTAAACACATTTCGAATAGGTTTGTTGTTTTGTTGAAAATCTCCAGTGTTGCGAGGAGCCATCGACAGGATCGGGGAGCTGTTGTCATGCCTGCTTTAACCTCCGGGGTGTTTGAGGAACTGTGCCCGCCGTTAAACAGCCGGGTTTTAAGACATCCTGCTCCGTGTCTGGGCGGCTGTCCTTCCCGCTTTGACTGGCCTGAATGGCTAAATGGCAGGACCCTAAGCTGGGCGGTGTCGTCGAATCCCTGGCACCACACCCGTCTCCTGTGTGTGTGTGTGCGTGTGCGTGTGCGTGTGTACGCGTGTGTCTGTCTGTGTGCGTGTGTGTGCATGTGCGTGTGTGTCTGTGTGTGCGTGTGTGTCTCTGTGTGTCTGTGTGTGTCTGTGTGTGTGTGTGTGTGTGTGTCTGTGTGTGTGTGTGTGTGTGTGTGTGTATCTGTGTGTGTGTGTGTGTGTGTGTGTGTTAGACTAACTCTCTCTCTCTGTAACAGGAGTGTGCGGGTGAGCCTCTCTTCATGCTGTACTGTGTGTGCGGGTGCGGGTGTGTGTGCGTGTGTGTTAGACTAACTCTCTCTCTGTTACAGGAGTGTGCGGGTGAGCCTCTCTTCATGCTGTACTGTGCGATGAAGCAGCAGATGGAGAAGGGGCCCATAGACGCCATCACCGGAGAGGCCAGATACTCCCTGAGCGAAGACAAGCTCATCCGCCAGCAGATCGACTACAAGACCCTGGTCAGTGCGCTGGAGGCAGGGCAGGGCCAGGGAATCCCTCTGTGGAACTCTGTTTACTTTGTATTTCTGCACCTGGCAAATATTGTAATGTAATTCAATAGCTGGGTCTTCACCAACAGGGCGCCAACATCTTGATTTGCTTCAAAAAATATATGTGATATTTGATCATCTGTATCCCAAGCCCAAGGCATTTTCAGAGGTCTTTGGGAAAGGTAGTGGGTCATGGATAAAGCACCAATATGACAGGCCTGCCCTGAATTTGACTTAAGAACAACAGAGAGCCGTACTGTATTACTCCCACAGTGCAGAGTAGGGAACCCCACTGCACATCTGCGCTTCTGACCTCAGCAGGACATGTAGACGCGTATCCTGATTGGCTGTGCGGGTTTTCCCTTGCCCCCCCCCCTCACAGACGCTGCACTGTGTGAACCCCGAAAACGAGAACGCCCCGGAGGTGACGGTGAAGGGGCTGAACTGCGACACCATCACGCAGGTCAAGGAGAAGCTGCTGGACGCTGTGTACAAGGGCAGCCCCTACTCCCAGAGGCCCAAAGCCTCCGACATGGACCTGGGTAAGAGCTGTGTGTCTGTGTGTCTGTGTCTGCGTGTGAGCGTGTGTGAGCTGCCTGTGTGTGTGTGAGCTGCCTGTGTGTGTGTGTGTGTGCGTGTGCATGTGTGTGGGTGGGCAGCCCCTACTCCCAGAGGCCCAAAGCCTCTGACATGGACCTGGGTAAGGACACCAGAGCTGGGTGCGTGGGTGACTCCAGGTGTATGTGAGTGAGTGTGTCGGGTAGTTTTGTGAGGGTCAGTGGTTGAATGGGTGTGTGAGTGTGTGATTGTGTGGGTGGATGGCTGTGTTAGAGTGTGGGTGAGTGAGTGGGTGTGTGTTGGAGTGAGGGTGAGTGAGTGTGTGTAGGGTAGTTTTGGAGGGTTAGTGGTTGAATGAGTGTATAGGGTAGTTTTCGGAAGGTCAGTGGTTGAATGTGTGTGTGTGTGTGTGTGTGTGTGTGTGGGTGGATGGCTGTATTAGAGTGTGGTTGAATGAGTGTGTGGGTGAGTTTTGGGCGGGTCTGTGGCTGTGTTAAGAGTGTGAGTGTGTGAGTGTGTGAGTGTGTGAGTGTGTGAGTGTGTGAGTGTGTGAGTGTGTGAGTGTGTGTGTGTGTGTGTGCGGGTCTCTCTGAGCGTGCCTCTCTCTCACAGAGTGGCGGCAGGGCAGGATGGCCCGCATCATCCTCCAGGACGAAGACGTCACCACCAAGATCGACAACGACTGGAAACGCCTCAACACGCTGGCGCACTACCAGGCGAGTTATCCCACCCAACCGCCGTCTGTCGCCGTGCGCATCCGCACGTCCGCGCTGACGTCCTCTCTCTCCCCTCCTGACGTGTTCTCTCCCCCCTGCTGACGTCCTCTCTCTCCCCTGCTGACGTCCTCTCTCTCCCCTGCTGACGTCCTCTCTCCCCCCTGCTGACGTCCTCTCTCCCCCCGCTGACGTCCTCTCTCCCCCCTGCTGACGTCCTCTCTCCCCTCCGACAGGTGACGGATGGCTCTGTGATCGCCCTGGTGCCCAAGCAGAACTCGGCCTACAACATCTCCAACTCCTCCACCTTCACCAAGTCTCTCAGCAGATACGGTGAGACCCGCTCGACCCCTCCTCCTCCTCCAGTCCTGCCTTCCCTTACTGTTACAATACGCTCCCTGTCAATCACGCTCCCCATGCATAGCAGAGTGAGCCGGTCCAGGTTTTACCAGAAGCAGCCGAATGCAGTGTTGCTCTTGTGTTGTGCTGACCATGTTACTCTTATTCTCTTGTGATTTGTCATTCAAATGATGATCGCATAAAACAGGTATTTTCACTATCTGCTGGTGATAATGCAAATACCATGGGTTGTGTTGCATGATACTCAGACAAATGAGTCCTTATGATGTAGTTTGTGTTTAATATGAAACCGATATGGACATCAGTCTCCCTTCTGCTAACTGTATGTCGTACATGGGTACTTGGGTACGTAGGTACTTGCCCTTACCGATTAAGCAAGCTAGTGTATCAGTAGTACGGCTTATAGTACATCTTTAAAGGCAGTGTATACAGCGGTTTTCCCTCTCAGGCTCCAACAGTTCATTGCTGGATCTTTGTCTGGTAAATTTGAGATGTTGGTGAAACCCTTGTGGGAATTGCTGTGCAGAGCCAAATAGAATGACCGGTTTTGCCAAGTGCAGCTGTTCAACATTCAATTTAAAGCTCGGGAAAGCCAATCCGGCTGTATTTGGTATATATTACAACGACCATAAATATAAGTAACCACATGCGCTTTTGAAAAAATTAGTTGAATTGACTTCTGTAAACTGCCATGCGCTGGGAGTGTTATTAACTTCTCTGCTACTGTAAGGTTGTTTATCATGGTTTTTCATGCATTTTTCATGGATTACTGCCTTGAATACTGTATAATATACAGTATAAGCCTCACTAGCGCATTATTCACTCCCTGCTTTTTAAGATGAAAAATCTGACAGAGAATCGGATGTGTGTATTAACCTCCTCCTAAATTTTCTGGGAGCCGTCCTGGGTAAAATAAACCCGCTGGGCGACTTGCTGCGTTTCCTCTGGCTGAAAAGCAGCAGCAAGGCGAGGTTAAGCGTGGCCGCTGTAACCAAATGACCTGCAGTTCCTCAGAAAGCTCTCCCAGTTCAAAGGGGTCCAGATCTAAATCTCCATTCCTGTCGAGCAGCGCGGGGCTTATCCCACAACGCTAGTTTGTCCCGTCTCTTCGGGATTTCTCTCCCCTTTTGATATCATAATCATGTTTAGCACTTATTTGTTGAGGGAACAAATTCCCCATCCCGACGCCGGGAGCCAGCCTTCACGTTCTTTAAGCCCTTCCCGTGATGTCTGGGAATGGCAGGCATTAAATCCGCCAACTCATTTTCGTGAAAATGTCCCGATTTTGCGTGCGGGGAAAAAAAGGGTCGTCTGACACACGGGGAGAGAGGAAAGGAGAGGAGTGGCTCACCGGTCCTCGCCAGCTCACACGCCAGATGAATTCTTTTTGGAGGTTTTTGTTTGTTTTTTTTTCCCATCCTTTTTTGCGGTTGGGTGTTGCTGTGATTGATAAGGGTGTTTCCATAGCAACGCCGGCTGCTGCCTCGAAAGCGTGAATCCTCCCTCTCTCGGCCGGATGAAAGGGCGGCGAGCCGAGGAGAAGGCGCTCTCGGTCGGGGAGGCTGGAGAGAGGCCCTGGCTCGTGGGCTGTCGGCTTCCTCGCGGCACGTGCCGCGTCTGCCGGTGGCTCCAAGACGGAGTCGTCGGGCGCAGACGTCGCCACGGGTGTCAGCTCTTCGCACGTTTCAGACTCTCCTCCCTGGCTATGCGAGAGTTCGGCGTTAATCGCGGGGGTCCACCGCTTGGTGCGCTTCCGCGTAGCTTGCCACGCGCCGCGAGAGCGAGATGGCCGCTTAAACGCTCGCAGTGCTTTAAGACCAGCTTGTGAAGAACACACGGAGGTCTGTTTGTTCATTGAGCGCGTGGAACTCAATCTTAATTCATTATTTTCTATTTGCGTTGGAGAGTACCAACTGTTTGGGATTAAGGCTTCCTCCCTGCTCTTTTCCCTGTTCCCCCCCTCGCTCTATCCGTCTTCTCGTTCTCTCCGTACGCCTGAAATTGTACTCGAACGCGCTCCGGGTTACTGGCGTTGCATAGATGAAGAGAACGCAACAGATACCCATCTTTCTGGCTTCATATAATGCGGTTTGACGTTGATAGCATTAAAAATAAAGGCGAGTGTTCGTGCGCGCTCGTCCCAGGGTCTGTGTGACGGCCCCGTTCCCCCGGCCTCGCCTGCAGTCGGGATATTGTGTTTTCCTCTTGCGTTCTTTGCGCTGAGTATCGCATTATGCATAATTTGTGTCATGTTAGGCGGAAAGGAAGATAAAAGAGCGAAGTGGCTAAGATGGATTCTGCTCTCTATCTGTTTAAGCGCAGTGCCGTCGCACGCTGCCTTCTCCTTCGCCAATTAGTAACGTTTGGAAATGAGAACGTTGGGCTACGATTCCACGACCGTCAGGATTTGATCAACCCCCCCCCACAATTGTAACTAGGGAACTTCTTTGTCATTAAAGCTTTATAATTTAGTGTGCGGGTCTCTGTGGCAGCTGCCACTGCTCTTCCATAGCCACTGTAAGGACAGCACTCAGAAAGCACAAAGCAACCTCCATCCTGCTCTCTCTCTGTCTCTCTGACACACTGCTCTCTCTCTCTCTCGCAGACACACTGCTCTCTCTCTCTCTCTCTCTCTCTCTCTCAGACACACTGCTCTCTCTCTCTCACAGACACACTGCTCTCTCTCTCTCTCTCTCTCTCTCTCTCAGACACACTGCTCTCTCTCTCAGACACACTGCTCTCTCTCTCTCTCAGACACACTGCTCTCTCTCTCTCTCAGACGCACTGCTCTCTCTCTCTCTCAGACACACTGCTCTCTCTCTCTCTCTCTCTGACACACTGTTCTCTCTCTCTCTCTCTGACACGCTGCTCTCTCTCTCTGACACGCTGCTGTCTCTGTCTGACACGCTGCTCTCTCTGACACGCTGCTCTCTCTCTGACACGCTGCTCTCTCTGTGACATGCTGCTCTCTCTCTGACACGCTGCTCTCTCTCTGACACGCTGCTCTCTCTCTGACACGCTGCTCTCTCTGACACGCTGCTCTCTCTCTCTCTCTGACACGCTGCTCTCTCTCTCTGACACGCTGCTCTCTCTGACACGCTGCTCTCTCTCTCTGACACACTGCTCTCTCTGACACGCTGCTCTCTCCCTCTCTCTCTGACACGCTGCTCTCTCTCTCTCTCTCTCTCTGACACGCTGCTCTCTCTCTCTGACACGCTGCTCTCTCTCTCTCTCTGACACGCTGCTCTCTCTCTCTCTCTGACACGCTGCTCTCTCTCTCTGACACACTGCTCTCTCTCTCTCTCTCTCTCTGACACGCTGCTCTCTCTCTCTGACACGCTGCTCTCTCTGACACGCTGCTCTCTCCCTCTCTCCAGAGAGCATGCTCCGCACGGCGAGCAGTCCTGACAGCCTGCGCTCCCGCACGCCCATGATCACGCCCGACCTGGAGAGCGGCACCAAGCTGTGGCACCTGGTGAAGAACCACGACCACTCGGACCAGCGCGAGGGCGACCGCGGCAGCAAGATGGTGTCCGAGATCTACCTGACCCGTCTGCTCGCCACCAAGGTAACGGCAGGAGGAGCCCTGCTGGGTGTGGGGGCTGAGGGAGACACGCTGTACACTACAGACCTGCAAACGCAAGCACACACACACACACTCACTCACACTCACACGCACACACACACACACTCATGCACACGCACACACACACACACACACACACACACACACTCATGCACACGCACACTCACACGCTCATGCACACGCATACACACTCACTGGAACACATGCAAACATACACACTGAAATACAAATGTGCTCACAAATGCAAGCATTCACATTACACACAAACACACACATACATGGACACTCACGATCACACGCACCCGCCCACCCACACACAAATGTAAAGTGTCAGTTTAATATTTATTCATTTTGACAGCTCTTATTGACTTCTTGCTTTCTTTTGCTCGGAACTGATGAATAGTTTTCATAACCTTTGCAATAGTGGAAGGTTGGGAGATACTGTGTAACTTAATTAGGAGTGTGGCCTGTGGCTATCGACCTGTTTGTTTTGGAGTTAATTTCTCCCGTTAAAGGTCTCGGCTGTACAGTAGACTCTCCTGGTGCACACCCGCCTGGCTGTTAACCTCTTAATGTCCTCATTCCTCATCTCTGAGCCCAGTGCATATGAAAGAGCTTCTTCATGCATGTTCAGCCCAGATTGATGTCACCCTTCATGCCCTAATAAGGTGCATTTTTAAAAGCCGTCTTTTGTCTCTGGAAATGATTGTCGTTACATGTAATAAATAAGAGTGAAATGAATCATCAGCTAATTGTTGTGCTAGAATTTAATAGCAATACATCTGTGGGATCTGAGGTCTCTCTGAGCAGATTTCCTCATTCAGGCAAGCAGGGTTTAGTCACAGTCTAGAGGCAGCTCTAAATTCAGCTCAGCATTACTCCTTTCAACAGGTTACCTCTGAAAGATAACCCAAAGGAGCAAGCCACAGAAGACTCCTAAATGCTGTGCATGTTTTCAAATATTTGCTGGTTGAAATGATTCATTATTATGAAAAATAATAAACCAAATTTAAATCCACAAAATTAATTGATGGGTCTGTTCGAACAGTAAAGTGATGGAATCACGTCAAAACCATCTGTGCATCAGGTACGGCAGACAAGGTATGGCAGTTAGAATCGGAAACAGAGGTTTCTCTCACTAATTACCGTATGCTCACTGCTTATTATGAACTAAAGATAAGACATCAAAACAGACTTTAATTTGAAATTACCAACAGAGAGCGAGGGAAGGACAAACAGAGGATTTCCCTCTTCCATCTTCCATCATACGATCTTATCAAAAATATACTGTTTGGCTTTTTTTATAAGGAGCTGAAATGCACATATTTTAGGAGGTAATTCCGTTTAGCTATCGAATGCCTTTATTAAAAATGGTAAATGTACTTACAATAGAGATGATGTTTGCACAGTACACACAATCTCCATCTTCAAACTGCCTCAACAATCGTTACTTAGGTGGGACTGCTGCAGATCCCACTTCTTTGTACGCTCAGTGAATTCAGCTTTTATCTTTATCAAATGGCTTTCGTATTCCTGTGGCGTTGTGTAGCCCCTTCTTATCTGATTATTTGGTCCTGTTGCTTCTTCAGAGAGGTGATAAAACCGCACTTGTGGAGGGAACCAGGACAAAACCCATCTATCAGGGACCTCAGCATGTCTTAATTGTAAAAGGAGTTCTGTGATATTTCCATCGGGGGTACAGAGAATGGGCCAATCAGGTTTGACAGAAAAGGCCACTTTGACACCATGTGATGTTGGTTGGGCGATGAATGAGTGACCCATACCAATGCATGCTGTCCCCTTCTCATATTCTGTCATGTAAAAACTAGATTTCCAACAGGAACGTAACCTTTAGTTGTGAATGGAGGTAAACTCTCCTCAAGTCATCAAAACTGAGTCCTGCCCTCCAGTCCGTATTCTTGTCACCAGCAGTAAAAATGGTATATAGAAATGTTTTGGCTGCAATGTAAGTACTCTCGAAAAGCTTGTTAATCTTAAAGCAAATGTGCAGGTTAATAAAGATGTTGGAAAAATTCATTCCAAAACATAATTTATGTCAACGTTTGGAACCAAATTTGGACTGCTGCATCGGGCTGTGGACAGGCTTATGAAAAAGCTGTTAAAACATATTTTAGTGCATTAGGAAGGTACTGATGTTTTGCCAGATATATAAAGAAAGGATAAAGACGATCAGTCTAGATGGACTGCAGTAAAAAGCGTCGGTAAATGCGTTAACTCTTTGCTGGTGCTCTTTCAGCGTCCCAATTGTCTCTTTCAGAGCAAATCTCTCACTTTACTCGAACATGGGCCACTGCGCTCCATCACCATGGAGCTGACTGTTCCTCATTATTCCACAAGCCATGAAAGGAGATATTAAGACACTACTCATGTGGCCTGTGTGATTTTTTTTATTATAGAAAAGGACAATGTTAGAAAGCACTTCCTGTTTTTGAGTACAAGGAAATCCTGAGATACTGTGCAGTAGGACACTGTCTACTGTATCTGTCCCAGTCATACTGTAGGAGACCGTGTCTACAGTAACTCTCCCAGTCATACTGTAGGAGACCGTGTCTACAGTAACTCTCCCAGTCATACAGTAGGAGACTGTATCTACAGTAACTCTCCCAGTCATGCTGTAGGAGACCGTGTCTACAGTAACTCTCCCAGTTATACTGTAGGAGACCGTGTCTACAGTAACTCTCCCAGTCATACTCTAGGAGACTGTATCTACAGTAACTCTCCCAGTCATACTGTAGGAGACCGTGTCTACAGTAACTCTCCCAGTCATACTGTAGGAGACTGTGTCTACAGTAACTCTCCCAGTCATACTCTAGGAGACTGTATCTACAGTAACTCTCCCAGTCATACTGTAGGAGACCGTGTCTACAGTAACTCTCCCAGTCATACTCTAGGAGACCGTGTCTACAGTAACTCTCCCATTCATACAGTAGGAGACTGTGTCTACAGTAACTCTCCCAGTCATTCAGTAGGAGACCGTGTCTACAGTAACTCTCCCAGTCATACTGTAGGAGACCGTGTCTACAGTACCTCTCCCATTCATACAGTAGGAGACTGTGTCTACAGTAACTTTAGATTTCAGTCAGGCCTGTACAGATGGGGGCAAAGGTGAATCCTGTATGTCACATTTATGTTACAGAACCTGAGGCTCAGCAAAATAACTATAAAACAGCAGTCCGTAGAGATACCTTGAATACCCCAAAGTCCCTCTAGCTATGAATGACATAATAATTTTGCCCCACTCCCCCACCTCAATCAGCTTCACCCCTCCCTGGGGTTGTTACCCCATTTGCCCTGTGACCCGGAGGTGTGGTGAATGAGAGATTGCCGTGGCGGTGAGCTGGCGGGGGAGGGGCTGCGGTAATGGGAGCAGTCCTTTATTACTCCTCTATGGCTCATTTGCATTATTGGCCTCTGAGCTCGGTTTGGTAATTTGCAGGTGCTAACGGTCCTGACGGTTTTTTCGCTTGGCTTTGCATTTTTTCCCTGTTGTTCTCTCATTAGGCTTCTATTTTTGTTACCTCCAGCAGCTAAGTCCTGGAGTAAGGCTGGAGATGTCTCGAAAGCCTCGTTCGGTGTAAAAGGAGCCAGCGACGCTTTCGGGTTCATGAACATTCCTTCTTCATTAGCGGAACTGTGGCATCACCGGCGCTGACAGTGAGATGGTCAAAATGTATCATGAATTAAGCTATCATTTGCCATGTAAGACTTGTGCCTGCTGCTGTACAGCGAGCCAGAAGGCCCTTAGAAACAGATGGATGTGCTTCACGGGGGGGAAGGAAGACTGGCTCCTGTTGTCGTAGTACTGTGTCAGTCTCCGGTCACTGAGTCACCTCAAAAACTTAGCGATGCTTTTGTGTGCTCCTCAGGGTACATTACAGAAGTTTGTGGATGACCTGTTTGAGACCATCTTCAGCACCGCACACCGAGGCAGTGCCCTTCCTCTGGCCATCAAGTACATGTTCGACTTCCTGGACGAGCAGGCCGACAAACACCAGATCACCGACGCCGACGTGCGCCACACCTGGAAGAGCAACTGGTGGGTGTGTCTGTGTCTGTGTCTGTGTCTGTGTCTGTGTCTGTGTCTGTGTCTGTGTCTGTGTCTACGTGTGTTTGTGTGTTTGTGTGTTTGTGTGTCTGTGTGTGTGTGTGTGTGTGTGTGTGTGTGTGTCTGTGTCTGTGTCTGTGTCTGTGTCTGTGTGTGTTTGTGTGTTTGTGTGTTTGTGTGTCTGTGTGTGTGTGTGTGTGTGTGTGTGTGTGTGTGTCTGTGTCTGTGTCTGTGTCTGTGTCTGTGTCTGTGTCTGTGTGTGTGTCTATGTGTGTTTGTGTGTCTGTGTGTGTGTGTGTGTGTGTCTGTGTGTGTGTCTGTGTCTGTGTGTGTCTGTGTCTGTGTCTGTGTGTGTGTCTATGTGTGTTTGTGTGTCTGTGTGTGTGTGTGTGTGTGTCTGTGTGTGTGTCTGTGTCTGTGTGTGTCTGTGTCTGTGTCTACGTCTGTGTGTGTGTCTGTGTCTACGTGTGTTTGTGTGTCTGTGTGTGTGTGTGTCTACGTGTCTGTGTCTTTGTGTGTCTGTCTGTGTCTGCGTATCTGTCTGCGTATCTGTCTGTGTGTGTGTTTACTCTGACTAAATGTACAAGTTAAACTGGATAAACACAGGGCATCATTTCACAGAGCTGGTGCTTATGGGAAGCAGTCCAGTGCTAGTTTAAATATACCTGAAGAAGTTAATTTCCCGATCCAGCCAGACTCCCCTTGGATGTTCGCTGAATGTAGCACAGCCTTCTCCCTCTTCAGGTGATGTCTGGCGCGCTGGTTCTGACACACCCTTTATTGTTTGTGAATCCCTTGTGCTTGGCTCCCTGCTGCCTAGGGGAAGGGGGAGGAAAATGCTCTGTCTCACTCAACACTCTCTCTCGCTCTCCTTTTCCCACTCTCTCTCGCTCATTCTCTCCATCTCTTTCTGACGCCTTCCTCTATCTTTCTCTCGCCCTCCACTCTTTCTCTCTCTCCCTCTCTCTCTCTCTCTCTCTCTCTCTCTCTCTCTTCACTCCATCCATTTTGCTTAGTCCCTTCCCTCTGAACCTGTCCGTGTTCTCCCGTGTGGTTGCTCGTGCCAGTGGCAGATGTCCGTTCTGCGCTGAAAGATGAGAAAATCCTGAGAAAAACAGCCCCCCTGGTTCCCATGTCAACAGGGTTCAGTGCGCTCCCAGCACTCACACTCAGGAAGTGCTTTATTGGCATATTAGCTGAAACGGTCCTATTGGCCAAGCGATGACATCAGAACCCCCACAAAATAATGTTATTGTAAAACTCCGACTCCAATCTCCGACTAATGCTAATTGTACGGTTGGAACAATGTAATGGGTGTTATCGCATGTGGTTGTTTACCTAGACCCACTTATATCTACCCACTGTCGCTCAAATTCTTAATATGTTTTTTTCACAGCGGCCCAAGATTATACTATATAATTTTTCTGTCTCCAAATGGGATTTATGTTTTTCTTGCACAAAAACCTAATTTGCTATCATAGTGGTTTGGATGTTGCTTTTTCTAAATAACAGTGCCAATTTAGTGTATCCAATTGCAAGCTTGCAAGTGTAGTCAAGCAATCAAGTGCATTTTGAAAAGTGATATTCAGTTTAAATTTGTCTGTCAGACATGGTTTGGGAATTAGAAATCTTGGTTCTTAATTCTGTTTTGTGGTTTGGCCAGGCTCATTACCTGTTATGGTTATTGTTGCAATCTGGGCCCGTATTCATAAATTATCAGAGTAGGAGCACTGACCGAGGATCATTTTCCCCAGTCCTTTCCAATTATGACCAAATAAAAGCCCTAAACCATTCCTAGGTCTACATTTCGACTGTGAGACACAGTTCTCGTGGGCCAGATGGGCATTGTGACTGGGACTGAGCTTGAGGTTTGTTGGACCCTCAAATTTTATCAAGGCGCTAATCTGAAATAGAAACTTCTGAGCGATACGGCCTCCGTTTGGCGGCGCGAGGTAATATTGACTGTTTCTGTGAACCTGTGGAACAAGCCCACTCAGAGCTGTGCTCAGGATGCTTGCTTTATCTCCATTCCTGTAATTATTGTTAATAAGGGGCCCCATTCAGCACAGAGTTGGTACAAAAGAATAGCTTTGATTACAGAACTGAAAATTACACACACACACCTGTGCGTCCCCGTCAGTATGCTTTTAGCTACGAGGATAGAAATTGCGGCTACATTTGCGGCTGAATGGAAGAAATGAATAGCTTATTGTTCAAACTAACACACTTAAGCTAAGAGGGTTCATCAAACAAAGGTGACATCAAACAATTTAAAAAGACAATACTTATAAATGATAGGCTAGCACATTCGAGAAATAAATCATCCAATCAAAATGTAAGAGACTAGGTTTAAAGACAAACAATCAAGTGCACACACACGCATTAAAATATAACCACCAACCAGTCAGGCAATAAACTACGCAATTAACTGGAAGTAGGCAGCTGTCTGCCTTTGGCCACTGAGATCCTACTGATCAGAAGTAAATTTTTTATAAGAATGTGTCATTAAGTACTTTCCAGTCTTTTATCCTCACCTTTCCCTGCCACCTTTTACATGCTTCTGGTGTCATTTACGTCGTGCTTTACTTCCTCTGATCTTTCCATTCCTTACGTCTTCTTCCTCCTGTCCCCGCGTTTGACGAGTTGACTCTCCTGCCCCCCCCTGCAGCTTGCCCCTGAGGTTCTGGGTGAACGTGATCAAGAACCCGCAGTTCGTCTTCGACATCCACAAGAACAGCATCACGGACGCCTGCCTGTCGGTGGTGGCCCAGACCTTCATGGACTCCTGCTCCACCTCCGAGCACAAACTGGGGAAGGACTCTCCCTCCAACAAGCTCCTCTACGCTAAGGACATTCCAAACTACAAGAACTGGGTGGAAAGGTACATTTGTGCTGTGAAAATGTCGTATTATTGCGCAGATTTTGTTTTGAATGTACCAAGCATTTATAAGTTCAACCTAAACGTAGTTCAACTTTACCTTCCCTTTGGTTCTCTGACTTTGTTTAAAGCCGCAGTGAATGGCCCACGATGGTCTTAAAATAGTTTTTGGCTTTAAAAGTGGTTAATCCTTCCCTGGGCAGGTACTACTCTGACATCTCGCGGATGCCAGCGATCAGTGATCAGGACATGAGTGCGTACCTGGCGGAGCAGTCGCGGCTGCATCTGAGCCAGTTCAACAGCATGAGCGCCCTGCACGAGATCTACTCCTACATCATCAAGTACAAGGATGAGGTGAGGAGCACAGAGTGTGAGGAGTCCTAGTGTGCAGTCGTTCTGTGTGATGAGTGTTAGTGTGCAGTCATTCTGTGTGATGAGTGTTAGTGTGCAGTCGTTCTGTGTGATGAGTGTTAGTGTGCAGTCATTCTGTGTGATGAGTGTTAGTGTGCAGTCATTCTGTGTGATGAGTGTTAGTGTGCAGTCATTCTGTGTGATGAGTGTTAGTGTGCAGTCATTCTGTGTGATGAGTGTTAGTGTGCAGTCATTCTGTGTGATCAGTGTTTGTGTGCAGTCATTCTGTGTGATCAGTGTTAGTGTGCAGTCATTCAGTGTGATGAGTCTTAGTGTGCAGTCATTCAGTGTGATGTGTCTTAGTGTGCAGTCATTCAGTGTGATGAGTGTTTGTGTGCAGTCATTCTGTGTGATGAGTGTTAGTGTGCAGTCGTCCGGTGTGATGAGTCTTAGTGTGCAGTCATTCTGTGTGATGAGTGTTAGTGTGCAGTCATTCTGTGTGATGAGTGTTAGTGTGCAGTCATTCTGTGTGATGAGTGTTAGTGTGCAGTCATTCTGTGTGATGTGTGTTAGTGTGCAGTCATTCTGTGTGGTGAGTGTTAGTGTGCAGTCATTCAGTGTGATGAGTCTTAGTGTGCAGTCATTCAGTGTGATGAGTGTTAGTGTGCAGTCATTCAGTGTGATGAGTGTTAGTGTGCAGTCATTCAGTGTGATGAGTGTTAGTGTGCAGTCATTCAGTGTGATGAGTCTTAGTGTGCAGTCATTCTGTGTGATGAGTGTTAGTGTGCAGTCATTCTGTGTGATGTGTGTTAGTGTGCAGTCATTCTGTGTGGTGAGTGTTAGTGTGCAGTCATTCAGTGTGATGAGTGTTAGTGTGCAGTCATTCTGTGTGATGTGTGTTAGTGTGCAGTCATTCTGTGTGATGTGTGATGTGTGATGGCGTGCAACCATTTGGTGTGATGAGTGTATGAGTCTTTTTGGGCCTTGAGCAGTTGGTGCCATACTGACTAATTTATGTGTACCTGTGTGCGTGAAATGGAAAGGCACAAATGCACATGCACATACTGTAAGCATACAGGAGTAAATGGAGTAACAAGTACTCCTCTAGGGCAAATCAAAAAGACATAAACACAAGATTGATACAGATTAGATGGGATAAATAGGATGTTAATGGGACAGCTTTGGAAAGCCCATTTAAGCTCCCTCCTCTCATCCCTCCTGTGTGTGTGGCCGTGTGTGTGGCCGTGTGTGTGGCCGTGTGTGTGGCCGTGTGTGTGTGGCCGTGTGTGTGTGGCCGTGTGTGTGTGGCCGTGTGCGTGTGTGTGTGTGTGCGTGTGTGCGTGCGTGTGTGTGTGGCCGTGTGTGTGTGGCCGTGTGTGTGTGTGTGCGTATGTGCGTGTGGCCATGTGTGTGTGCGTGCGTGTGTGTGGCCGTGTGCGTGTGTGCGTGTGTGCATGTGTGTGTGTGTGGCCGTGTGTGTGTGTGGCCGTGTGTGTGTGTGGCCGTGTGCGTGTGTGCGTGTGTGCGTGTGTGCGTGTGTGTCTCTGTGGCCGTGTGGCCGTGGCCGTGTGTGTGTGGCCGTGTGTGTGTGGCCGTGTGTGTGTGCGTGTGTGCGTGTGTGCGTGTGTGTCTCTGTGGCCGTGGCCGTGTGCGTGTTTGGGATGTGCACGGCTATTCGAATAACTGGATGCCCTGAGCATGCGGACATTGTTTTTTAAACAGTGTTTTATTTCACATTTATTTGTGTCCCTTATTTTACAGAAGAGATAATGCGCCCAGTCTTGAGCGCTTTGTCATATTTCATTTCTGACAAAAAAAGACCATTTTCGAACAGTGAAATGCCCTCAGATGCCGGGTGCGCGTGTGAGAGTGCACGTTTCTTTCTGATTTTCTTTTCATCAGCGATCACACTCAGTGCGGCTCCATTAGTAATGTTTGAAAGCACTTTAAATTGGGTCTGCGTTCGCCTGCTCGAGAGCAGCTTTGAACTATACGTTCTGAACTGCTGAACTGTTGAACTATAGAGCATTCAGAATTGATAGTGTTCTCCGTGGTCTGTTTGACATTTTAGCCGTTTTACTTCTCTCATTACTGGTCAGTGAGGTTGTGCTCAATACTGCAGTGCTAAAATGTTTAACTCTTGACCGGATCCCGATTGCAAATTGAGGATGCTTTTGGTTATTTAAGTTCCCAGTCCCAATCAGACAATGTAAGTTTGCTCTAGAGGTTTGTGTCTATAGTTCTGTCAGCTGCCTGTTCTTAACAGTTCTGTTTCCCGAACACTGAGGCTTTATTAATGCATTTGTGAAGGTGCATGTCCAAAGACGGTAGCAGCCACTGTGGGTTCATTATGGACACTCGTTATGTAGTGCAGCACTGGAAACCACTGTCACTGTCTCTTTGATAAAGCTATATGGAGGACAGGAATTAGGGGACAGCCCACGTGGTTGCAATACGAGTCTGCCCTGCCTTGGAGCTCGGTTATGTAGTTCTCTACAGAGCCCTGGCACAACCATCATTTAGCCCCCAATCCTACTGCTAATCACGCTTTCTCATGTGTGGGCGTCTCCCCCCTGCAGACAAGCGAGAGGTCTGCTAATGTCCTCTACTTCCCACCCGCCCTTGTGACTCCCATTACTGACCGCATCCCCGGTGAAATGTGGAGCCAAACACGGATACCATATTCAAAATAGGCATTTTCCTTATTTTTATCCTCCATTTTGCCTGCTATCTGAGTCGACCCTTTGGGTCTTTCAGTGTCATTACTTTGAGAGGGGGAGGGAGCAGCAGAACTCTTCATGTAGGTGCAGGTACACTGAAGATGGCTGCCGGTCATTTTGCATGCTGTGGGTGCGCTAGCATAGGCTACAGATGCTTTCCATTCACAAGGACCTGGGAGATTTGCATTCTCGGTCTTCACCGACCGCATTTTGCCTCTCTCTTTTTGCCGTTAACGGAGGTTACGGCCAAGGCCCAGTGCTTCGCTTGACTCCTGTTGGTTTTTACTGGTGACCGGGTCGCTCAAACTCACTGAGGGCTGTGGTTGTTTAAGCTCCCAGTCTCCAGGTAGTGATTTTTGCTTTTGGGAGTTTGTCTCATAATGCCGTGACTCTGCGTTTGTCAGAGCAGCTAGTTTCTCCGCACACGCGTAGCACGTATTACTCAGCGCTAATGCTAATGTTTCTAACCCTCTGAACCGCTCCTGCTCCCGCCGCAGATCCTGTCCGCGCTGGAGAAGGACGATCAGGCCCGGAGGCAGAGGCTGCGCTGCAAGCTGGAGCAGGTCATCGACACAATGGCGCTGGCCAGCTGAGGACGCGGAGGAGGCCTGGGACAAGCGCGTGGTTCTGAACCCAAACCCATGGACCGCAAGGACAGAAGCAGTGCACTGGAGATTCGGCAGAGAGGCCCGCCTCGGCCCACAACAGGAAAAAAAGAAAAAAAAAAAAAAAATGAGAAAAAAAAAAACCTGCATCACGGAAAAGCATCCGATTATCGCCGTCTGTTATTGTTTTGTTGTGTGCTTGCGTGCGTGCGTGCTCTCAGCCGCGTTCCCCCTCACCGCGCCGGGGGCGGGGCCAACACTCCGGGAGAACTGAGAACGGAGAGGCTGGGGTGCGGCTTACCCCCCTTTCCCAAACGCTCCTCCTCGTGACACGGGGCAAGCTGAGGCCCTGTCAGCCGAGAGACCATGTTGAGATCAAGGACATTTCTTTATTTTCTTTTTGTTTTTTTGTATGTTTGTTGGTTTTTATTTGGATTTTTCTTTTTTTTTTTGCATCGATGTACTCAACTGCCCACTCTCCGATCTCCTGCCACTCGTGTTACTGCTGAATTTGCACAATTTACAGAAACTGAAACGAGAGGAAAAAAAAAAAAGAAATAGATATATATAAATGCAAATACATTTTTAAAGGAACAAACAGAAATAAGGGTAAAATACTTTTTCCATTTTAATGTACGGAAGCCGCCGACTAAAGAAAAAAAATGGCTTCGATATTTCCGAGAAAAAAAAAAGAAGAAAAACGATGAAAAAACGTGTCCCGTGCCATGTTTTCTTTGAGTGTTGTTTAGTGCAAAGACATTTTGTTAGATGAAGTGTGCTATAATTTAAATGTTAACATGCCTAGTGACTGAAAAAAAAAAGACTAAATTGATCAAAAAATGAAACAAAACGGCCTCCACGGAGAAGGAAAGAACAAATCATTGCAATGTGGGGGCATTGCCTATTCAGAAACATTGGCAGTCGTAGTTGGAATGGGTCTTGAAAATAAGTAACCGTATTTATTTTCGACTGTAACTGCTCCCATCCTTAGTGCAATCATGGTTTAAACCTGAAAACCAAACCGCGCACACAAGCTTTGTTTATTGTTACTCGCATAGCTCTCTCAACTGAAAATGCATACAAACCTGAGGCCGTCGGATTTAAACTGAGGGCATTGTCTTCAGACATCTCACAAATGATCTGTGCTGAGGAATATTTTTTCGTTCATTTGCTCAATAGAATAGTTTGCTCTGAAGACCCGTATCCAGAGGGGGTAATCTTATATGAAGTACATTGCATTACTTGAAGAAACGCCACTCTCCATTAGGTAGTACCAGACCCAGTTGGGTGTGGTGAAACCCAGCAGGGTTGAAATCTGAAGTTTCCGGAAGGTTTAAGGTCAATGAATTCAAAAGTTTTAATACACCTTTTGTGCATCCCAAGCACTGCAGCCAGCTGGCTTTTTGGAGGACAGATTCTGCTTTGGGCCTTGCTAAAAACAGCAAGGTTATTTCAACATACAACAAGATTTTTCTTTCAAAAAAAAAAATAATAAGCAAAAAAAAACCAACCTGAAGTGTCATTTTGTTTCCTGTTTCTGAGGCCTGCCAATGGAGCGAAGCGCTGAGTTTTAGTTTGACTCTCCTTTCTTTCACAGTCCGTGGTAATGAGGTCAGGGGGGCACCTCGCCTTCGCTAGAACAAAGAGGAGCGAGCTCAGTGCCATTATTCAAACGTTAAAAGCAGAGGGGAGTCAATAAGTCAGTGAGATTGCTTGAGCAAACTGATTGGAGAAGGCCGGTTAGCTTTGTTGAAGAGGGGCATCAGAGGGCTAAAAGACAAGGGTAAATCCTCTTAGCTGATGACCTCAGTGGCTTTAGCATTTTATTACATTTTTTTCTTTTATAAGAGATCTTGGATGTTTGACTTTGTGGTGAGAAACTGTGTAAATTGTTTCTGCTTGCCTAAAAACCATAGTGTGGTCAGTAATGGATTTTGGTATTTTATTTTTTAATGTATTGCCTTTTTATCCAGAAGTGAAGCTGATTTTGTTACCCCCACCCCTACTCCCACACACAAGTACACACATATATGCACCCACTCAAACACACGCCTACATACACACACACACACACACACACATGCATGAACACACACAGACACACACACGGACACACCCCTACCTAATTATGTTCCGCCTAGGAAAAATTTGAGGGTACTTAATTTCTCAACAATCCCATAAACATGCTTGGTACCTTTAGCATAGTACTTTGCAGATGGAACTTCAGTATTCGTATCCTGCTCTTCCTTGTCAGGAAGTTAGTCTGGAGGTAGAAAGGATTCTTGAGCTGCTGCTTAATTCTGTCAGGTTTATTTTTCTGAGAAGATGAAGAATTTTAGGAAACTCATTGTTGCATAGCTACGCACCTACTCTGTCTGCCGCCTCATCCAAAATGAACAAGTCAAATCAAAGAGACAGGGGAACAAAGTGAGAGAAGATATTATACATGAAATGAGTGGGTTTCCTGGAAAAATTTGATAGTCTGCTTTTCCTTTTTTTAATTTACTATTTTATATCTTGACAATCATCCTGAGATGGTTTGATTTTCACTTCATTTCTTACCTGTGAAGGGCGTGAAACTAAAACTGAAACTAGCCTGCTGTGTTCACGAGACGCGAGTCAGCGTCATTTTCCCAAAACCCAACATCACTGCATCAGACATATTTTATGTGTCACCCGGTTCCTCCAGGAAGGTCCTCAAATGTAGAAACCCTGCTGTTTAAATATTTAGGTCATTTTTGTTGTTGCTGTTGTTGTTGCCGTTATTGCTGTTGTTTCTCGGCTCTTTCTTTACGTCAGGACTCCTCCTGGATCCACAACGCTTCTCCTCAAATCAGGACTGCTCGAGAAATATCTTGTCAGGTGGCAGAACCTGAAGCGAAGCCTTTATTTATTATTTAAATGATTTTTTTTTTTTTTTTTTTTTTTTTTGGCCTTTCTCATTTGTATCAGTTGGGAGCGGGTCTCCATAACAGAAATTTGGACCGAAAACACAAATCATTCTCTTTCAGCTTCCTGTTGTGTACATCTGCAGACCATGGAGGTCATTGCTGTTACAGAACCTGGGGGAGGGAACACTTTTCTTTGATAATTTTTTTTTTTTTTTCACGGTTACTTCCTGTCCAACGCACCCACGCCTCCTCTGACCTTTCCCCTGGGATAGTTCTCCCTCGAGATGGGCCAGGGCCGCTTGTGGTTCTGCCTCAGGTTCTCCCCGGCAGTGTCGGATCAGGCTTTTAAGGCCCCTAGGTAATTGGTCAGTTGTAAAGACACTCGTTAAAACCGGTGAGGGCCAGTGAGGCGTTCTCTCTTAATTGGAGCGGCTCATCCCAGCTGTTTGTGTTCAAGCAGTCATCTTGTAAAGTCTGTTTGAAACGGGGTTACCTAAAAACAGTGGCATACGCAAGGGGGACTACACACTCCTGCAGTCTTCTGGGTAATGCCTGATCACGTAGAGTAAATTTGATGTGATCCTCAGTTTGGCTTTGGCCTCTGTGGCTATTTCATTATAAAGCTAACTTTATCGATATGCCCATCTCATGCTTTAGATTTTCACTTTTTGGTCCAGTTTTCCCTGCCGAAACTTGTGTGCATATTGCCACACAGGTTAGCTTTTTGATGATTTGAATTATGGATGCTTACTCTGTCTCAGGATTTATTTTCCTTATTTTGATGGTTTAATTTTTTTTTTTTTTTTTTTTGACTGGGGAAGGATGGGTGGGGGGTGGTCTGTGTACTTTTGCATCACTGCTCTAGAGTGTAGAACCTATTGCTTTGGCAGACGAACACAAGTATTGAGGCAGTAAGCCTCCTTTTGCCACACGTGTGAAGATTGACAGAGACTCATTTGACTGAGATGGCACCAGGGCTGTGTCCTTTCTCCAGCGCAGGGCTGGGCTAAAATAGCCGCTCTGGTGGGAAGCAGGAGAAGCCCGTGGGTGAGATAGATACAGTCTGAACGGCGAGCTCTCACAGAGTGCCTTGTCAGCTCCAGTCCATCCCTACCCATCATGCACTTCTTTCATCCCGCTCTCACTGTGGTCCCTGGAACTTTCCGGAACCCAGCTCTCCTCAGCAGGTCATCACCGACGCATTCATACCGTTGCCATGACAGGACCCCTCCTCCATTTCCTCTCCAGCACCATGTCTGAAGTTATGATCCTTTTCCACTTCCCCTCTTCTTTTTTTTGTTGTTTTTATTTCGTTTTCTTTTTCTTTTTTTAATTGTGGCGGATTAAGTAGCTGTCCTTTTTAAAGTGAAAATAAATGCATAGGATCAAAATAAATACATGAATAAAAGCAAATTTAAGAAAACAAATCAGAGAAGTTTTAATACTATAATTCTGATACATTTTTAAGAGTTTCAGACTTGAAGCAACTGTGACAAGTTGGCTGTTAAACGCTCATTGTGTAAATATTCTGCGGTTTCCTATTTTGCAGATTTACTACTTGTAAATAAACACATGCATCAAGGAGAGATTAAACATTTTTTGCTAAATAACATTGCCTCTTGTTTTTCTTGTGGTTTTACCTTTGATTATGCTTGATATGGTAAGTGTCGATATGATTACTGTATGTTCAGTGTGTAATGGTGTATACCTGTTGTATATCAGCGCTAATGAAGACCGATCTGTAGCTGTGGAGACACTCTTGTGTTGCTAGTCATGGCAGTTGTGCTCATTTTAAAGGGTGTAGAAGTGCTGTAGTGTTTGGCAGTTGTGCTCATTTTAAAGGGTGGAGAAGTGCTGTCGTGTTTGGCAGTTGTGCTCATTTTAAAGGGTGTAGAAGTGCTGTAGTGTTTGGCAGTTGTGCTCATTTTAAAGGGTGTAGAAGTGCTGTCGTGTTTGGCAGTTGTGGCAGGAAATTGAGCTATTACCTGTTCCGTCGGTGTCTGTTGCCTGCATGGTTTTAGGATGAAATCACTTTCTTTGTCTCTCCCATGTGAGGAGCTGCACAGCTGTGCTAAGCCACAAGGTGAAGTTAGTCAGTCCGTCAGCAGTTCTCACTTAGGCTCAATGAGCCTTGATAGACGGGAATGTTATCATTTGTTCCAAGCATAACCACTCTGCCTAATTCAATTAAAATTCCATCGGAGAGCAGCTGAAATCGCATAATAATTGCGAGACCACTGAATGTGTAAATGGCTCTGCCCAATGCAAATACACATTCTGCGCTTAATGTGATGAATTGAAAAGGAGTCCCCCTCCTCTTCATAAAATGACATGACCGTGGTTACTAACGCTATGGCATTTTTGAAGTTTCTGAAAACTGCCTTCAGTGATTCCATAGTTTATACGCAGTACGTGGAATTCCAGGCTAATGTTGTGGTGTTTTCTCGGAAGCACGTTGAGGTTCTGTCAGGGTGCGTCATCTCCTGATGTCACCGTGGCCCCGCTCTCCAAGTCGGGGCCCGACTCAGCTGCTCCCCGCCACACCGACGCGACAGCCATGACCAGTGGGGGGATGCGCTGTCCTGGAGGGCTGTCGTCAAGAGGAGGAGGAGGAGGAGGAGGAGGAGGAGGGGTGCAGGTGGAACTAGGGCACCTTCTATCGGAAAACGTTTTTCTATGGTTTCTGTGTTGAACGATATGTTTCCTCCCAATGGTGTGCAACGTTTTGAAGTATGTTTGCTCCTGTTTGTTGGGTGTGTCACGGGTCTTGTCCAACTCAGTAAAGCCCTGCGCTTTAAAGCCTGGAGAAGGCCTTCTCAGACGCCATCGGTCCTCCCACGGTTTAAAACGATGTCCAACGTGCCACCGTTTCTGTTCAAATAAACGTTTTGCTGTTTTGTCTGGCTGAACGTGGCCCTGATGTTCCCTCCACCTGCTGCGAATATTGGCTGTGTCCAAAATGGCTCACTTCACTAATTACTAATCCATGACTAGCAAATGTCCATGTAGTGTGCTATATAATTTACTAAACAAAGTGAATTCGGATGTGAGAACAAGATGGCCGACGGCCTGTCTAGTTTACTAGTTACTGATTAGTGAGCCATTTCGGACACAGCCCTATATGGACTCCTCTCATCACACCCTGGGAACCGCTGCTGTATTCTGCTCATGTCCTGCGTTGATGAACATTTTTCTTTTCATTTGTTTTATGATAAAGCCAGAAATTACTCTTTCAACTTTTAATTGACAGTTTGTTACAATTCCCTTTCCTGTCCATTTCCTCTCTCAAAATGTCTCCTTCCCCCACAGATGTTCTCTGTCACATAATTGCTGAGAGAAATAAATAACCTGATCAATCCAGGCAATTTACTGCTACGCCGTAAAGGGGGAAGAGCGCGAGGAGATGAAAATGAAATGAAAGCGTGAAAAAAAGCCCTTATTTAATCCAATTTAAATCAAACAAATGCTTTACTACCAGTTGCAATGTTTATTTTCACAAAATATAAAAAAGACTCGTTTGCCTTTTTATAGAAGGCTACATATTCTGAGAATGATTGCTTGCTTGGGCGTGATCTCTTGAAGTTACGTCAGGACTTTCTGGGTTGGATGATGAATGCTGCTGAAAGTCTGATCTTTTCAATGGAGCTTCAGTGTTTGGCTCCATGGATATCGACAGTGGTGTGAACGCTACTGCCGGCATCGGTTTTGTGAGGTAGAGAAGGAAGATTTCTGCGAGATCACTGACTAGCCGAGTCCCGCCTTTTGGACTTGACTAATAATTTACTGATTCGAATGGAGAGCATAAGCACCACGTTGAAAGTTGTGGTTAGTTAAGTTGATTGTTTTGGTGGTAGTCCTCATGATGTTATGAAGCAGCATGCTAACACATAGAAAATCTCAGTATGCAGTCATGCAGTAATAAGATAAATGTTGCAATTCAGCTGTCTAATGACACAAACATATGTGACAGGCTTTAGACAATTCTATTCATGATGCTGCTTCTCACACTGAATTGGTAAGTAGCTTTCTCATTTTGGTGTTAATTTAATCTTTTTAGCACTGCTGTACACTTTAAATCCCAAACCAACTATATAACTATTTTTGAACGCAATCTAATTGTGTGTAATGAAACTATTAGATTTTTACACTTATAATAAATGTTTAATAAATGTTTTATTAAAATGTGTTTTGGTGGTATTGCTTTTTTTAAAGGATTCCTTTTATTAAATGTTTGGTGGCTTCTGCATCTACTGTGATTATACAAACAGTGTCTTGCAATAGTGTTGTTGCGAAATGAATAACACAAACTGTATTAGAAAGGCGTAGTCTTTGCTTTTCCACGAAGATAATAGTCCATGTATTTGAGAATAGGTTTTGGTTTTCTTGTTGTAAACACATGTGTCTTGTGTTTATTAATTTATGCTTGTTACAGGGCGGGTAGTCTCAGCATCATCAAAGCATGAGGTGTGAGGAGTGGATATCGATGTACATACAGTATGTAGCTTGCATGAAGTATGCAGGATTTAAATGAATTATAATGACAGTGACTCCCAGTGCTTTGATTAGTGTTGTGTTCTCCTTGTTAATATTGTCATGGGGAAGGCAAGTGGTGTCAGTGATTAAAACAACGACCTCCATTTTACCTCTTAAGAGGGAAGAGGTCCGTTTAAAGCCCCCATCGCTTGAAGTCCTACGGTCTAAAGCGCCCCGGCCTAATGCCTGATTGTCTCTCTGGAGTAACTTGGCTGGGTAACAGCTTGATTTAGATTATCGCCTTTTTTTCTGCCTTACTCACCACTGTTTCTAAATTCACAGCGGGCTGAATCATTAAAGACAGACCCTTTCTGTGAAGTACAAAGGAAATCCATCTCTGTTCTACACTGCAGTCCTGGACCTCAGATTAACTGTGCTGTCAGAGAACTTGTAAATCCCCCCCCCCCCCCCCCCCATTCCTTTTTCCCCCTCATTTTTTCCTCTTTTCCCCTCAGCGAGAAACAACATTATACGAACGTTTCAGGAGGACTGTGTCACATTGACTTCAGCAGAGGTAGCAATGACTTTTGGAGAGATGTGGCAGCGATAAGGGGCTTTTGTTATAAACTATTAACTAAGGGATTATAGACTGGTCTCGCTGGAGCGGAGGATTAATGTGCCCTCTGTGCTGAGTAGCAGAGAGGGCTTGTGCCTTTTTTGAGGAACGATAATAAGAGTCAATAGGAAAAATATGGTTATAGAAGTGGATCAGAGTGATGAGCTGGTGTTAAGTGACGGTTACCGCGCTGAATTAGCACCAAAGCAGAGTCTGTTATGTCATCAGTTGAGAAAATAAGCCCAGCTCACCCATACTAAGCTTCTCAGGTGGATTCGTAAAGGCAATTGCTAATTGGTGTGCACCGGTGAAGCCCGGAATGGCCCATTGCAAATCAGGGACTTGAGGACTGTTTCTCCATTTCCTTTCCATTGAGTGTCTGAGTCAATAACCTTTGTTCTTTGTGCCTGGAGGGTTATTTTCGGTCTTCAGGCCTGTTCCTCAGTTGGAGGAACTGACAACAATGAGCTGAGTGGACAAATTCATTCTCCCGGCTGCGGCCTCCACTTCTCCAGCTCTGTCCTCCACCCCGCTAGAGACCGCCTCGGCTTCCCCCTCTCCTCTCTCAGGATTTCAACCTTGTTCCAAAGGTGGGGATCACGTCCCGGCGGTCCGGGAAGTGTCTGTCCGATTACCAGTCACACACCACATCTCTTCATTCATGTAGGAGGAAGAGTGGAAAGAGAGAGACAGAAATAGAGAGAGAAGAGAGGTCCTTACTCATTTTATATCTTGCAGGTTCTGTGATCATTTTAAAGGTGGAGTATTTTTAGTTGGACAACTTAATATGGTTGTATGCTCTAGAAACTGAAGGGCAATACAATTGCTCTGGTGACTTAGATAAGATTCTCCAGCTTTTTTATTGACAACTTTCCAGGCTACAGCCATGTTGTCTGGTTTTGATTTCTTTTCTTTCGTAGCGTGCGTGTCAAGCCCAGCAGATGAACATGTCAAAGCGTCTCAGCACAGCAGAGCTAGCAGGAACCTCCTTCAAGCGTAAATTATAAATGTCAACAGGTCGAGGAACATTCCCTCGGAGAGGTCGATGGGCTAGTAGGGGGTTGTTTTCCTTGGAGACCTGGCAGAAAACCAGTGCATAGTATCGTGAACAACATAATCTAGTGCAGAAGACACCATCTTTCTTATGGGAAATTCAAACACAGGTTGTACAGTAATTTATCTCAAAGGAGGGGTTATCTATGTCCTGTACCCAATACCCAAACCTGTTCTCTCAAACTTGGATTTGCCGCCTAATCATCCCACAAATATCCCACAGTCTTAATAACCCTTCCCTCTCCAGTTCAGCTGATATGACTGTTCTGGTGGAAAATGGCAGCCTCCCCTGACCCAGGTGGGTGGAACACAAATGTAGTGGTTGAGCTGTTTCCTTCACTGTCCTTGACAAGTTCTTTTTCTTTCAGAAGAATGTTGCTATATAATTGCACTCTTAGTAAAATTGTCATGTGAAATTCTAGAAAATACTCCCATATAACCAAGATCTTCTATAAATCGGCCATAACATTTTCCTTTTTTCCTAGAATGATTGATATTTTCCAGAAGAGCCAATAATAAATAAAGCACTTTGGATAAAAATGCCATATAAATGCAGTCAATTTACCATTTACCATTCCTTTGTTTCAGCAGAGTAAACAACAGAGCTGAATTTCATACACTTCTCTTCAAACATTAACAAAATATCCTGAAAACATCACAGCCTTGTGTTTTGTGAAGGGATGTGTTGTAAAAAGGGTTACAGACCCTTAAAGTTGTCAGCAGAAATGATCGATTTGAGCATGTTTTCTTCCCAGGGGAAATAGCCAATGATTTTTATAACCGAACGGAGAAACAACGGGAGCTGCAAAAACTTCCTTAGATTTCCTCAGAATGAACCCAATTCATGTTTATACTCTTTTCCATACTGACCGTTGTGTCCCAGTAGAAATTGCATCAGATTGGTAGTTTAACAAGACAACTTTAGTCAATTCTGACCAATAGAGACACTGTTTGTGTTCTGAAACACTGACTCCAGAATAGACATTCAATCAAATTCGCCTTAAGGGAAGGACTCTGAAACAAATTGCTCCACGGAACCCAATCGGAAAAACATTTCCTTGTCTTGCGTGATCCGTCAACAAATAAATCGCAGAAAAGCCATTGCTGATATCTCTTAAAATATATTGATTAAAAACAAGCTGTCTGACTTTTTTGTTTGCTAGAAATGTTTTTTTAAACATGGAAATGCGGTCTGAAAATTGAAATGGTTTCATGCTGGGTTTTTTAAAATCTGATTTGCTTTTTTACTTCTGCTATGAAAAGACGATGAAAAATAGTGCTTTATTTCAAATTACATTTGTTGTTGCTTAGGATTCCCCCGTCAGTGTAGCTCTTGTCACCAAAGTACAGAGCACAGAGTGGCAGCCCATTTGCCTGCTCCGCCAGCCAATATTGTCCCTGACAGAATACATTAGTTAATTAATTAATTAGTCCCTGGGTGTGTTTCACATGGTGGCTTGATCTAATGCATTGTGAGGGAAAGATAAGCTGGCGGACAGAACTGAGGCGCGGACTTTAATTAGTCAAATGAAAGAAAAAGCGGAGGGGTCAGGAGCTGAGCTGGAGATGACGGCGCGTAGGGGCGATAGTGGGCTCTGGAGCTGTGCAGGGGGAGAGATAAGAGCGGCTCAAAGAGAAAGGGTTAATTATTCAGCCAGGGTCCTCATTCATTGATAATGTTTAACATGCAAAGTCCATTAAGCCTTGCCACTGGATCCCAACTGCAATATATGCCTTATTAATGATGGCACGGCAAGAGCTACCCTCCCTGTTATATTCCAATATCTTTTGGGAGTGTGTGTATACACACACACACACACACACACACACAAGTGTAGTTCATGTTAGTTTGCAAACTATGCAATTCATTTAGAAATGAATAATTTGTTATTTTTAATGCAATTAATCATAGTTTCGGGTTTTTAACATCAACACAATCTGTCACCACTGTGCTGATTGTACAAAGTGTAAACAAAGTTCTGTGTAGCAGAAGGCAGATACAAATACATGAGGAAATTTTAACTTTAGCATGTTACTTGCATCTAGATTAATCACGTCAAGCTGTTTTCTATCTCTCCTACGTAATAAATATGATGTTGTTAATGATCACCACATTTGTATTTCCCACCTTGACAGATGGGAGGAACTAATACAGTAGCAATAACTCTGACATAGAAATGCCATTGTGTGTGTTTCTATATGAAATCAAAAGCAAATAAACACACAGAAACACCAGCTTTTTAAAATTCCACCAGTTCATTTGTACTTAATTGACAATAGAATCTCTGCCCATCCCCTTTCGCTGCCGATCTTTACAATCAATAATGGCCAGATCATTCATGCAGGGCCTTGTGCTGGACTGACCTCAGTCAAAATAGATCATTTCCAGAATATTCTGTGTCCTTGTCTCTTATACACTGATGCAGGAGTAAGGCAGTTGTTGTATAATTAGTCATCAGAGATATGTACAGTATGATTCTATTCTAATTCATAAATAAAACCAGTGGCTCTTTAGTTTGTTAGTTTATTTCTACTGCTAGTGCTTGATTTGGAATCTTGAGTGTACATTTGATTTATAATCGTCATGGTAACTCATTGGATGTTGAGTGCTGGTAGTAATTAGAAAATGACAGTTTGTGGCAGTTCTGCAGCGGGCTTATGAAGAGCTACAGTCTTGTAACTGCAACCGACAGCTTATCCCTGTCAAATCATTATAAATAATATTGCAATGATATGACAAATCAATGGAATATGGAATGTATGTATTTTGACAGACATAATAGCTTTGAATGATTGGGTCAGCACATTTTTTTATTGATCTTTTTTTCCTTTCTTTCTGGTTTCATTGGAAGCTGTTGAGGTCCTTAGGTTATAGAGTAAAGCTACTGAGATCATTAGGTTTTAGAACAGAGCTCTGTTGAGCTTTGTGTGGACAGTGGGGCATACAATTTCTGCCATGGCTAGAGAAGTCTCGTGTTTCAACGATGCAAATGCATCTTTTTGTTTCCTATTTGATGTGTTCACTATACATTTACAGGGTTATCACCTGTTTCTGCCCATGTTCTCAATGTTGTGGCTTGGAAAATGAAGTACTGTTGATCAGTAAAGATGCTGAAGATGTGACCCTCAGCGCCATCTCTCTAAGAATTAGAATAATAATCTGCTTGCTGTTTAGAGCTCTCAAGCATCAGTGGTCACCTTCATTATTTTTATCATTAAAATAAATTCTAAGGTTTTGTTGAAAATAATTCAAATCTACAGCTTAAAGGTCAAAGATGTTCCAGAGGCTTTCCCTAAAAGGGGTTGAATATTATATTATAAAAGGAGATTCTTTAAATCCGTATAAGAAAATAAGCAATAATAGGCAACAATTTGTGTGTCTCAAACCATGGTTTCTGTGGGCCCATTTTCATTCCTGACCCAGCAGAAATACTAACACACAAAGCTAACCTGAGACCTGGAAGAATTTTCTTTTATTTATTTATTTATTTTTTATTTTTTAAATTAATTTTTTTTTACATAATATTATAAATTTTTTGACAAAATGTCATTGTCTGGATGACAAAGACATGTTGCAGTCAGTGCAAATACTTTCCGCTACAGGGGACAAAAATGAATTGCTGGGTTTTAGGAGGATTTCAAATATGACAAATGTGATTTTATTTGATTGAAGTTGTATTTGTTAAAGGGTATTTCAGTCAAACAATCATCTAGATTGCAACAGTCAGCTCAGTAAGTAGTCGATTAAAATTGCCTTTCATATATAATGATTTCCTGGCACACTTGACATGTTTTAATATGCTTCTGTTGAGGGTAAATCTGGGGTAATGCATGCCTGAGAGGAAGACATACAAGCTATCAAATTCCAATTAAATACTTGTAGACACTGTAGCTTTCTCCTAACACAAATCAAATTGTACTCATTAGGAATATAAAATTATTTTTGTTGCTGTTTGTTGTTGTCGTCATAGTCTTTCAAGACCTTCATTGCCATTGACCCTACATGGGTTATGTGTGGTTCAGTACATGGAATGGAATGATGGGAAACATGATGGTAGACCATTATGTACCAATAGGCAGATGACTATTGTCAACATTTTATTTTTTCTTATTATGCTTCTGTAATATATATACGGATACACACATTTTGAACCTTTATTTACAATTTTACCATTGTCTTGTTGTAAAAGGATTCAATTAGGGAACTAAGCATTCCTGTTGTGTAGCTATGCTATGGTATATTGCGTGGTATGGGGTCCAGTCTCATTTCTCACATAGCTACGCACACACTTTGTTTTCTTTGGACATGTTAACAGCATAACGAACATCATAACACTACTAGGTGCTTCCTTACACAATGGTGTCAGATTATTTCTTTGTTTTGCGATACATAGCCTAGTTCATGGGCTACATGACTTTTTAGCCACCATTTTTGTAGATGCTGCTTCAATCTGTGGAAACCCCCCCCACCCCCCCACCCCCCTTGTGCTAAAACCCGGTTCAGAATCACAAGTGGAGATGTCATTTCTGTTTATATTTTGTTTTAAATGGGTAGACTGAAGCAAATGCTAAGCCCAGGTCTGAGAACTGTTGGAGCTGCCTTACCCGCATGTTTGGTTTTGTTTTTCTCTCCCTTCTCTATACAAACCCCTTATAAGACCCTTCTCTTCTTCTACCAAGACCATCACACACTCTTGGAACCCAATGTATGACAAAAAGCTTGCCGCTGGGTTGGTACATAAAACTGTACCCCTTGCCATTGGATTAATTAATTAACCTTTTTTGTTTGTAAAAGGTGCTTATTTCTACCCAAGAGAACAGTATTGTACCTTTCTGGGTACATTGGGGAAATGTGTTTCTTAAAGAACAAAAAGGTACCTCCACCCTTACAGTATTTTGGAGAGTGAAGCACACAGTGGCATATGAAGTGGTTCCTAACAATAGTGGCTTGGGAGAAATGGCAATTACTCAGGAACGTACAAGAACAATGGCGCAATTATTCAGCAGTGTAATTTGAAAGAGGCCTGCGACTCCGGCAAACATTTATTCTGCGGCTGATTCTGGAGCGTAGAAATGTGTTAAACGATATTACTGTGGATAAATTTATGTATGGTATTAGTAGAGCGGCTTGTTTAAAATAAAATTGCATTTGTGTGATGCCGTGCTGCTAGCCTATAATTTTAAAGGCTTTGTTATTGTAAATGGCTTTTTGTTCCGTTAATACGTTTCAATTTTATCAGTTTAAATGTGATTTAGAGGAATAATTACACAAGCTTCTTCCCAAGTTGTGTGACAATGTGTAACTGACTGTTGATTTACATTCAGTATGGCCTGCGTTAAACCGTAGGCCTATAGCCTTACAAATCTGGAGAAAGGCATAAATGTCGGCATACATTTTTCATTTGTAGACTAGATCCTATTTGTATTAAGAAAAACATTTATTCTACAAATATATTAACATATTTACACATCACTATGCCTTGTAAAATGTAAAACATGCTTTTTTGCGCATTTACAGAACAATTTTTGCCTGTGCTGTTTTCAATCAGGCTTACACAGATGTTTCTGTTTTGCACATTCTCCGCAAAATGTTTTTGATAAAGTTCAATGATTAGAAATTGCAGCAAAGCAGTGTCACTTTTTGCTCTACAGCCCACAGTCAGAAGAGTACAGTACAGTATTATGCAGTTGCCATACGCTGGCTGCATCAACCAATGGTAGGTGCTGTTGTATGATGAAGTGGCGAATACCCCGCTATTGAACTCCCCCTTCCACAGCCAATTAGCTATTACCCCATGGGGCTCCTATCCAAAATAAGAACAGGAATGGACAGGGTTTGATTACGGACTGTTGGGCACATTACTGTACCTAGGACCAGTGCGTTATGAATATGCCCCTCGGGAGCTCTGCCTGATCTTTTAAGGTACTGCCCTTTATTTTTTATTCATACATTACAAAATAATTGCTACCTATTATGGCAGCCAACCCAAGCATGTATTATTTCCTGTCAAAGTACAAAGGAAAAAAAGCACGATGTACATTTAATTTCCAAGGACCATTATCTCCTGAAGTGAAATGTTTGGATTTCTCGTCCAAGTGTAAGATATTAGAAGTACAACGTGACCCTGATTAAACAGAGCAATTCCAAAATATTGTTTCTCCTTTATTTTCAGCCTTCACAACAGAAATTGATGCAATAGGGAGTCCCCTTCCACTGTGTGGGTTCAGAGAAGTACTTAAAAAGGTGAAGAAATTTCAATCACATGAAATTAATGGTGTCCCACAGGAATATTAATGTTTTAGACATAGCTTGGCCCATTGATTCATACAGCAGTTGAAAACGCCTCGCTCAGAAAGGAAAATGAATGCTGCATTCATAAAAAAGCAAATCCTTCTTCTGCCACCAATTAGCATCACTCATCTGCAGACCATTTAGATCAGGCAACTTTATTCTGAAAATGCTTTCACCTTAATGTGAAACCACTTATTAAAATGTATTTACCACTGTCCTCAAATAATGTTACTTCAAGCTTAATTGCTGTGGGTCTCTCCGTGAACAAAGCAGAGAGATTTGCTTTTACTAGACGTGGAATGGAGTATTTGATAAGTCCTGTTCGGTCTTAGTCAACATTGATTTGATCTGAATTGTATTAGCGTGGATGATATTGCAGAGTATTTTAATTTGTGGGCTGTATTGCTGAATGGCAGAAAGTTCCAATCAGATGCAGTTTGACGGGACAGAAGACAAATGTTCCCTTTCCCGTCTTATTTAACCTCCCCTCTGTCAGGGCCTGCACTCCATCCGATCTTATTTGACCATAGAGCACATCATGCATAATTTTAGGCTGAAAATATTTTATTATATGAACATAATAAAACCGCTCAGTATATTAATCAATTTAGTAGGCT
This sequence comes from Conger conger, assembly GCF_963514075.1. Taxonomy (NCBI): domain Eukaryota; kingdom Metazoa; phylum Chordata; class Actinopteri; order Anguilliformes; family Congridae; genus Conger; species Conger conger. The sequence continues at coordinate 31,295,618 of NC_083773.1, read as the reverse complement.
TAATGACCTTTCTTAATCTACTTTGATAGATATAATGCTTAGCTCTAAAACGTGTGTAAAATCTTTAATATTATGACAGACATTCTCCTATCTTGCGCGAATTATCAGCTACTGCATTGACCGATCCCCCCTATTCAAGGGTTGGAAATATTGACAGGTATGTTTTTTGGGAATTACGATTCTAAGATAGGCTACTGGAAAAGATGCTGGGTGGAGTACCCTGTCAAGACATTGTTGTGCTGGAGTGCATGAATGACAGACACCGTTCCAGGGCTGACTGTACTGTAGCTTGTAGCCCTGAGGAATGGGAGGTGTTAGTCTGTGTTTCATAGCTCTATGGTGGCCCCCGCTGGTTGATTGGTGGCCTGGGGTGGGATTTGCAGAATGTGATCCTCCTCCAGCTCCGTTCTGTGTGTGCTGGGCCCATGGGCTGGGCTGTGGGAGAAGTGGCAGGCGACAGGACGTGTTTCGGAGGGGGACAGTGGATGTCTCCGCTCCCGAATCCACCGTGGGACCGCTGCATGAACCCAGCAGTACTTAGCTATTTGGACATTTGAAATTAGGGAGGGAATTGAGCAGGCCAATTTTATTTTGGTTTAAATGGCTTCAGATTTAATTTGTCTTGTTCTATCCCCTCTCCAGCTTTCTATGTGTGCGATGTTCAGTGGGAATAGTTTTACCTGACATTTACCCTCTTTGTACTCTTTGGGATAACAAGAGCAAATCAAAAGGATTAGTCCCTAATTTTTAAATCTTACAATCTATAACCCGATGAATTATCCATATTTGATAATGTGAATAAAGTATGCTGTGACCATAAAAAATCTGGCAAGGCTCTGATTAGTGACCTAACTGATAAAATATGCATATCTGATACCCTGCATAAAGGATACAATGTGAAACCTACCCTCAAAAGCCCCTTTTTATATTGTGATGGGATGGTCTACAGTTTGATGTTCAGTAGTGTATTTTTCCTCTAACCTTTGTACTTATTTATTGGTGATTCTGATCCGCACTTGCTAATGCTAAATGTTAAATGCTCAGAATGTGCTCATGGCAGGCACCTTCACTGAGTGAGGTTCTTGGGATCTCCTGCTATGTATTTGTGGATTGTTAAACCGTTTTCAATCTGGTTGTGTAATTAAACACTTGTAGAAAGCTATGCTTAACACAGTTAAGGCTGTGGTTAGAATTACACCACTATTAGCAAGAAAAACAACCGAAGCAGCAATAAAAACAAAGGAAGCAAATTCAGTGGTAATAATGACCAGAGAGTAATGAAAGAGCAGGGCCACTCAATCTGAAGTGGACAAACACATGCACAACGTATGGCTGTTTAAAGGTTCAAGCATTCAAGCATTAACATACCTTTTCTCCACAATTGCTCTTGCAAATGTCTGCCAAACATTGCATGACTGAAACAGTGTGATGTAGTGATGCCCACATTTCTTTATTGTATTAATACTGCATGTGTTTATCTGGCTCACTATTGTGTGAATCTAGGCGGCATAGTCATAGATATGATTTGTGTATTCATTATTTAATCATGCACCACCCTCTGCAATATTCATTTGCATGTCTTTCATATTGTCCAACAAGCGATTTCATAACTGATTGGTGAAATGGAGCTGTAATTGAATGCCAGCAGCAAAGCCATCATGCACTCTGCTAGGGCCAAATGGCTGAAACTGGGTGGGTGTGGGCTTGCCTTGGTTACTGCTTGGATGGGAGATCTCCTGGGAAGTGGTGTTGGTGGACCAGTAGAGGCCATCTTCCCTCTGGTTGAATTACCTCCAATGCCCCAGTGCAGTGATGGGGACACTGTGCTAGAGAAGTCACTGTCTTCCAGATGAGACCGTCGTCCTGACTCACTGTGGCCATTAAAGATCCCATGGCACTCTTTGCAAATCTATCTAATTTAATGAGAAAAGCACGGAAAATATTGTTGCATGATTTGCTCGCACATAAATACAGTATTTAGATATCTTATTTCTGAGCTCAGACTTCCAGGTATTAAACTTTCAGGTATAGAGACATATTGTGTTAGAGGGGGATTAAACAGATGGCTCGATGAGGCCCTTTGTTATCTAATGTAAGGAGACACTGTGACAGATCTCAGGATTCACTTTGGGATTTGGCTGAATCTGGCTTTCTTGCTGTGGTTTGTGTTCTGTGAATATTTTCTTATTTTTGGGACTGAATCCATTTCTAAAAACTAATAAAGTATCGGCTACATAAATAATGCTAATATTCAGGTCAGACTTGGGATAGGTATGCGGGTATCACAATGAGTCTTCACTGAGTATAAGTAGCCTATTAAATGTTTCATTCCCTTTAAAATAAGATGTCTAGTATCGCTGCCAGCAATGCTTCCCTTCCCAATTTCCGCACTTCAACAGCATGTCACTTAAAGCTCTAAGTTTAACACAGAGGTCTCAGCCAAAATAACTCCTGAGCTGCAATATTTAAAATGAACAGGGCAACTGAAGTGAAGCCATTTGTACAAATTCTGAGACTGACTTGTCGCTTAATGGCAAGGATTGGGACAATACGACTGCATCGCTTTTTCTGAAACATCTTCACTTCAAACACTTTGGCGTTTGTTAAAAACATGCCAGAGAGACCAGCGAAAATCAGACAACGATGCTGAAATACACTGCCAGAAAATAATGGTGACCCCTTAAAGACTGTTGATCCTCTTAGGCTAAAGGTTATTTAGTCATTTAATTTTCGATTTTCCAAGGGTTGCCAACCCAGTGATGCTAAAATAATGATGAAAAAAATGCCTTCAACATTATTATTGTTGCTATTATTATCGTCGTATTCAGTGTTAACACAGGATTGTACATTTTCAATGCCGAAAAAAAGAACTAACATGTAGAGAGAATACACGCAGATAAACGCAGACATTTCAAGGTCTTTTTTTAAGGCTACCGTGGTCAATAACCCAGACTTGAACCCCAACAAAATAAATACACCTGTTTCTTTGAGCCAGTTGTCTTTCATGTCTGACATCTGTGATGTTTATTGATCACAATTTTTACACAGACATTGTTAGCATTGTGAGATTCAAAGAGAAAGTGCTTCATTTCAATGAAAAGTCAAAAAGAGATGTTATGTTCTTGCTCAAAAAGAATAAATTAAAATGTGAATCACTCCGAGGGTTTTGGCAGAACCCTAAAGCATGCCTTTATAATAACATTGTAAATAGTTCGACTAATTGAAGTAGGCTATCCTCACAGATACCTGGGCCTCTCACTTTCAGATTCTATTGTCCATAACTCGGTTTTCCAAATGCCTGGTTTTTGTCCAGAATGTCCAGTTTTCAAATTATGCACATACAATAAAATGTCTAGTTTCTGCCTGAGTATTTATTGTTAAACATTAACCATTAGTTTGTAATGAAATTGCGTTTCAACCAACCCCCGATTCTAAACCTCCCCTCTCCCAGTCCAGTCCCAACAATCCCCCCCCCCCGTGCCATCACACTTGCCATCATTCACAAAATATGCATATTGTCTGGTTTTGACTATTTCTAATGCATAACAGATACCTGTTTTCATCATGTACGGCTATGCTGGAAATGCAGGTTTGAGTTAAATGGGCCTCTGCTCACAAAAGTCTGTGCTTAATCAAATCTGATAAGAGCACACCTTATTTTGGACTCAAAATAACTCTGCTAGATTTGAATAACACAGGACTGCTTACTGTGGGCTTGTCTTTGGCTGCTTATCGTGTGGGATTAGATTAGCTGTCACGTGATGGGAGACAGTGACACAGAAACGTTATCCGCGGGGGGGATGGCCTTCCTGATAAAATTGGGCGATACGTGGACGTATCTCTCGGACATCAGCAGAGCCGAGCGTAATGTAAGTGGTAGTGATGGTAATCAATCCACTGGTGCTCCGACTCTGCAGATTGACCGCACTGCCACCTGTCACCGCGAGGACTGCTGTTTACAGACGGCCGGCCCGAGAGCCTGCCCCGCTCCTGCCCCGCTGCTGCTCCTGCCCCGCTCCTGCTCCACTCCTGCCCTGCTCCTGCCCCGCTCCTGCCCCACTCCTGCCCCGCTCCTGCCCCGCTCCTGCCCCGCATTCCTTCACAAGACTCTCCCTCATTATTTCAGCCAGCACAGCGTCTGTCAGTTCTGTTCAATTTGAACTTCCTTCCCCGGAACGTCAAAGGATGCGTTCTGTAAACGGCTTTCACACGAGTGAGCAGAACGCATCGGAGCAGACGGGCGAGGCCAAACCCGGTCTGTCGAAACGAGGGTACGGAGCGTCAAATCAACCCAATTGCAGAAACGAGCGGCGAAATCAGCGCGTTCAGCTCTGGACCAATGGCAGCGGGCCGAGACGGGTCTAAAAACACTCGGTGGGAGTGGGAGCCGAGTCTAGGTTCAGAGGGCGCTCTGCGCTTTCCTTCGTGCGCTCCGTCCGCGGCAAACAGACTGCACAAACCCGGCATGAATTTTACATGAACCCTGTTGCAAGCCCCGCTCGTCTTTGTGGCCGAGCAGTCTGCCAACCCTTCAAAAGCCATCAGCTTCAACCTCGCCTTCTCTGATATAGAATGGCATTTCTGTTCAATAGTGAAAGGTGGAAAGGAGGGGTGGGGGGTGGAGTAGAAGGTGTGAGTCGTACCTTGGCAGTGCACTCTATTCCTGCAAGGTGTCCTTTCACTCAATTCAATGCCAATATAGATAGTAATTCTTTTGAGGCAATCAATGAGAGAGGATATCTCCCAGCTCCAAAGGTTACTGCTTTGATGCCCCGTGTACGTGGGCAGCAGGATGGACTTTCTATCTCATTCTTTGTCTTCTTCCAAAGGCTAGGCTGTAGAAATGGTGGGTGAAAGAGATTTTTGGATTTCTGCATCTTGAGCTGCAGTTACGCCTCTGATATTCATGTTACCAGAGATGTTTTCATCGAGTTGTCTTCCACTGACAGACAGTAGTGTGGAAATATCTACTTTACAGTGGAGCTGTGCCAGAGTTCACTGGCAGTGATTACATGTAGTTTTTGTATTTTGCTTAAACTGTGCATAATAAACACCAAATACAGTTTTATTTTATCAGAAACTGTAACAGCGTTAGATGTTTTATATAAACTCATGAATCTAAAAATGGCATGGAATACATCTGTAACCCTATCTAGCTCAAACATGGTTTATCTGTATAAATGTAAACATTTTTTGTATCGTTTTCGTAATTATAAAATGATTGAGAAGCAAAAGGGGTTGTGTATTTTAAGGTTGGTTGTGTCAGTAAGAGGCCGTCTTAATTTTGGGCCAAATAAAATCCAAAGTTGCTAGAACCTTCTCTAGCACGTGATTAGGGACACTGTGTTAGAGAAGATACTGTCCTTTGACAAAGTCACTGGCTGAGGTCCAGATTTGTTGTGGGTGTAAAATATCCCATGGCACAAACAAATGTGGGGTGTTATCCCAAGTATGCTGATGAAAAAACTCACTGTCTTCATCTGGCTGCAGAATTGCCCTCACATCTGATTGCTGCATAATCCCTTACAACACCTATCCACCTGGATTTTCTAGGTTGCCACTGGAAGTGGGAATTGATTTCTCAGTTGACCTGAGAAATCCTCCCAGATAAATAGTTAAAATAATGTAAGTAAAACCGCAAATGGAATTGTAATTTAATTCTTTTACCAATGAAATTCAGGCACACATGATTTATTTAGCTTTTGTCTCATTAAACTTTTTCTATTCTGTGGAACACACAATGCAGCAGTTCCTATGAGTTATAAAGTTGCTCCTCATCCATTATGTTTCCTCTATGGGTGGATGCGCTGTTATTTTCTTCATTTGTTTCTTGTTTCTATTCCTCAGATACTTCCTGGTACAGTGTGAACAATGGATATGTAGCATGACAGAGGCACTTATGAGTGTGCTGTGGAGTATATTGCATTTATCTGCATTGTTGTCCATCTCATGTGAATCTATATTTGTAACTCAGCTAAACTGTTACACCAGCACATCTATGTATGTCTACTTTCATGTGGAATTTACCTGTAGGTATTTCTGTCTTGGCACAAGGTTTGCACAACTCCCTGTATTACCTGTTGGCAAAAAAGTAGGTATCTGTAGCTGCTTCATTTTCAAGATGGCTAGATTATTTGCAGCCCTACAATGGTATATCAGCCCTACAATTGTAAATATTAACCACTCATTGCAAATATTACAGCAGCATTGCACAATGACAAGCTGTGTATCTTAGTTACTGCCTTCTAATATTACATGCAGCATCCTTGTACCTGTAAGTGAAGAACTAGGACATCTTGAATTGCATACTGTATCTTTACAAGAAATCAAACAAACATTTTGCACTGCCTAGTCTCTGAATTTACAACCAGTTTAGTGATTTGGGCGATGACTCTGGCTGAGGTTTAAAAACAGGACACTCAGACATTGAATTATTTGTTTTTGCATTGAATTATCTGCACCCCTATGTGCTCGTCCATAGCTGAGAATACAAATGTATGGTTGTAAAACAGACCTCACCGCCCCCACCTCCCTTTCCCTGATGCATTGTGCTTTTGAAATGTGGTGTATAAACACACCAAAGGTCTTCTGCCGGCTTGGCTGTGACGTGGTTACCTAAACACCCGGAGCAGAAGAAGCTCCCCAGGAGCCAATGGCATTGAAGCTGCAGTGTCCTTCGTCATGCGATTGAATTTGCTTCTCTTTTCTCTTTTTCAGGTTTTGTGCCTCTGCACCGCTCTGCGGACCCCCGTTTGTCAGGGCCTGGCAAGGACGTGAAAGAGCGGAGAGGGGGGCGGGGGTGGAGGGAGCAGGTGGGCCCAAGGTAATGAGCAGGTGAGCCCGGAGCCCCCATTTCTCCTCCTGCTGGGGAGGAGATGAGCGAGGAGCGGGGAACTGTATACAGCCCACACCCGAGACAGCGTGGCGGTGGGGGGGAGTCTCGCTTCAGGTGGGAGGTCTGGAAAATAACTTCATACCGGATTTATTTTCTCACTTTACATTTTCAAATTACTTGCAAAAAAACTCCCAAAAAAAAACAACACAAAGGGGTTTCTCTCATTGACCGGCTAAATAAGTGCTCTGATTACTTTGGGAGCGTTTCAGATGGGGAATAGCTAACATTATGAAGTTGAAATGGATTTACCATATTACTGTAATATATAAATCAGATGCAGAGGACTCCAGATGTAGATATTATTGCCCCAGAGTAGCCAGAAATTACCTAGAAATGCTGCAAAATTATGCCCCGCATACCGCATACCATATGCATTTTCATATTGCATGTGTGTTACCTGAGATTTCAGGAAGTCAGTAGACCTCTTCTGTCCTGTAGGTCTCGTGGGATTTTAACCCACTGAACACAACATTAGCTGTGCCATCTAAACTGTGCCTTAGGGTCGCATCTGAAGCATTCGCTCCTTGATATTTATCCATCTTGTGATGGAGTCCAGAGAAATCCTACTTCATGAAACTTCACAATTCCACAACTGTACAACATGGCACAGAAGGATACCACTAACTGAAAAACATGAGTGGCCTGAATGGATAGCGTCACTTTTAGCTCACTACTAGTTCAAATAACCTGGTATCTGAATTTTCATACTTTTGATTTGTCAGCAGCTATATTCTAATAAGTTATCTACATTTACAGTTTAGTCATTTGGCAGATGCTTTTAATCCAAAGCGATTTACAAGTGCATAGGTTCTTCCACAGGTTAAAGCGTCAAATCCATAACTAGTAAAATACGCGTGAAGGGCTGTTTGTGTAATACATAGTTCAGTTGTGACTGAACAACATTGCAGCATAATTTAAGCTGTCTTTACACAGAACAGAAATGCTGGGTTGCATTAAAGTAACCCAGCTCTGAACCACCTCATGACACAGGAGAGAAGTCCAATCTGACCCACTATATTTCTTCTGTAGCCTACTTTATTTAGCTTATGAATATCTAGACTTTTACATTTTTGTTTTCTGGCTGTTCTTATAATGTAGATTTTTTAAATGTTTAAATCCATTGTTTCAATTTCTGGCAATATTACGATTGATCCTGCTCCTACAAACCAGGTGTATGGAAAAATAGCCTTCATCTCCTTCACTTTATCATTCACAGTGCATCTTCCAATCTCCCCTTCTCACCATATACAGGCAAACGACTCTGTGAACATTCATGAGTTGTGCTCATAAGTTTACATACCCTGGCAGATTTTGTGATTTTTTTGGCCATTTTTCAGAGAATATGAGTGATAATACAAAAACTTTTATTTCACTCATGGTTAGTGGTCGGGTGAAGCCATTTATTATTAAACAATTGTGTTTGCTCTTTTTAAGCTCTTTTTGTAGCTCACACATCTCCAAAACATCAGCGATCCACCTCTGTGTTTCACAGTAGGAATGTACCTTTCATGCTTTGTGGCACTGGCGTAGTAATGGCTTTCTTCTGGTGACTCGACCATGCAGCCCATTTTTCTTCAAGTGCCTCCTTATTGTGTGTCTTGAAACAGCCACACCACTTTTTTTCAGAGAGTCCTGTATGTCAGCTGAAGTTATTTGTGGGTTTTTCTTTGCATCCCGAACAATTTTCCTGCCAGTTATGGCTGAAATTTTTGTTGGTCTACCTGACCATGGCTTGGTTTCAACAGAATCCCTCATTTTCCACTTCTTAATTAGAGTTTGAACACTGCTGATTGGCATTCTCAATTCCTTGGATATCTTTTTATATCCTTTTCCTGTTTTATACAGTTCAACTACCTTCTGCCGCAGATCCTTTGATAATTCTTTTGCTTTCCCCATGGCTCGGAATCCAGCAACTGGATGAAACATGCAGGGGTCTGTCAGGAGCCCAGAAACTCACTGACTTTTTATACACACACATTGATTACAAGCAAACAGATCACAGGTGAGGTTGGTTACCTTTAATAGCCATTTAAACCTGTGTGTGTCAACTTGTGTGTATGTTATCAGGCCAAAACCTCCAGGGTATGTAAACTTTTGATCAGGGTCATTTGGATAGTTTCTGTTGTCATTATGATTTAAAAAGAGCAAACACAATTGTTTGATAATACACGGCTTCACCCAACCACTAACCATGAGTGAAAGAAAAGTTTTTGTATTATCATTCATATTCTCTGAAAAATGGCCAAGAAATCACAAAATCTGCCAGGGTATGTAAACTTATGAGCACAACTGTACAGTCATAAAATCAGGAATTCTCAAGTTTGGAAAAAAAAAAGTGTTGAATTCAGCAAGGCAATGGCCAAAGACAAACTGTGTATTTGCATCTGCACAAATTCTACTGTGCATTTGTGAGAGTCTTGCTAAAAATTTGCGAAGCATTTATCAAACATACCCAATGACACAGCTTTTTAAGTTTTGTATGCATTATTCAGTACTGATTCCATGTTGTTTTTCTTGTGACTGTTTGTTTCTCTGGTTTCTCTTGCTTCTGAAAGGTGTTAGATTGAATTGTTTTGTGATAATTTATTCAGGTGCTCAAACATATCTATCAGCTTCACCATTCTTCACACAATAGCTCATTCTTGGATGTGAGCAAAGACATGTGACTCTCCACATCTGAATATGAGTCAACTTAACAGTAGTTTTCACTGCTTGAATATTCATCAGATAACAACTATTAAGCTGCTAATTAATTGACTTTTCTCCTAGAATATTATTCTCCGTTATTTTCCAATCTCGGCTGCAGCTAGGTTTTCCCGAGAACTTGTTTGAGGTTACGTAAGCGTCAGTTCTGGGTGTTATGTAATTGGTATGAAATGTCAGAAACGGAACTTAGTTTAACCTGTGATGTCGCAGCACGCTGTCACAGGGTAACAGTGCCGGGGACCTGCTGGGTGCACAGGGCCGGGCACGGGCTGTGAAAGGAAGGTGTGCAAGCGCAGGTATAAACGAACGAGTTTGTGTATAAATTAACATTGCACTGAAGCTCGCACCAGTGCTTTGTGGGACTGCTGTTTGGCAATGCAAAAAGGTAGGGCGGTATGTAGCGTAGCACGTAGCGGTTGAGGTACATGACTGGGACCCACAAGGTCGGTGGTCGGTGGTTCCATCCCCGGTCTAGCGACAATAAGATCCGTACAGCCGTTGGGCCCTGGAGCAAGGCCTTTAAGGCCTGCATTGCTCCAGGGGAGGATTTTCTCCTGCTTAGTCTAATCAACTGTACGTCGCTCTGGATAAGAGCGTCTGCCAAATGCCATTAATGTAAAATGGAAAGTGGAAAAACAAAACAGGGTCTCCTGACTTTTTGGAAGAGTGATAGAATTGCAGTGAGTTGATTTTGCAGGGCATTTACTGTAGTATTTGATGTGAATGAACATGGCTGTGAAGTATGTTTACAAAACTGCTGTCACTATTGAAACCTCGCCTTGCAGTTACCTGCAAAGCTAGGACAATGGCCTGCCTATTGATTTTAGCACAAAGGAAGACCCACTGGGAACGCTCGGCAAAAATGTTCATTCTCATAAAGGGACTTTGGCCTGCATTGCGAGTCCATTTGCATTAAGAAATTCATATACCCTGCACCGCGTGCTCTGAACGGGGTCGAGAGTGCCACCGAATAAGTAGGTAATTTACTGTCCGGCACCTATAATTGTGTTTCTGATTGTACATTTTCAAGATGTGAAATAATACTGCTTGAAAATAATTATGAAGTAATCAATGATTGCACACTGTGCATTTCCACTGCAGCAGCTGGCAGGGCGGGCGTAGCAGAGCCCAAAGCAATGTTTACCAGCACATCTGCGGCTCCTCATCACAGCTCTCCGGCTTTCTGCGACTTCTCTCTGCCGCTCTTAGCTGCTTAGCTGCCTGTTGTTTCCAATGTTTCAGTACATCATTAATATTAATGCTGTCATTTACATACTTAAGTTTATTGGATATCTTAGAGATGTCTGTTCTCTCTGTTTACCAGACCCCCCCCCCCCCCCATGTGCAGTATAGCCGGAGAAATGCTTATGTACCAAACTGCGTGTTAATAAGGTGAGAACATGTAATGATGTAACATCCTGGGCGATAGATACGTACCTTAGCTTGGTTCAACGGAACTGGAAAATTGTCAGCTGGGTCGCATTTAGAATGTTGTTAATTTTATTCTAATTATGCCCATAACAAATTTCACTTCTCTATGGTTATTTTATTCATTTCTGAATTTAATTAAATGTACTTTTATTTTTTATTTGAATATGAGTGAAATTTTATATTGTAACTTCAAGTAATGGCACCCCTATGGTTAGGGGATTTTACAGTATGTAACTGTAACTTCCTGTTTGCCTATTACAGGTGGGAGTCTGTGAAATGGGCAGCAGGCCACTACAGTGCAGTGGGTACAGGACATTGAATCTCAGTGCCCTGGGCTCTAATTCAGATTTGAGTGTCTGGTCACCATAGCAACAGCTGGCTCATGGCCCACATGACAGGCTTGACCCCAGCACTGCTTCCGGGTCGGGGGGTGAAGCTGCCAGGAACCCACCGCAGTGCCAGCCTGTTGCGCAGCCGAACGTGTGAGACGCAGGGGCAGGGTCTTGCTGCGTTTACTGCAGTGCCCCCACCTCCTCTGTTTATTTATTCACTCCCTCATGTAATATTTATTTTCAAAACAACATCAGCCCTTCTTTTGTTAATATGTTGCAAATGCAGACCCGTCCTAATGAATTGCAAATGTATGTTCCCCCCCCCCGCCCTCGCCAAAACGAAATTCCCCCTACATAAAATATGCAGGCACCCTAGTCAGACCTACACTTACCTCTTGCTGCATCTAATCAATATTTCACAGAAAAAAAACTTTGGGATTCGTGGTCTGCAGGCATAAAATCTGTAAATAATATAGGCAAGTCTCCAGAGTTAGTGCTTTAATATTTGAGTTTTTTTTGCAGCCGTTTCTGGCTTGACTTTTTTTTTTTAAACATAGTTTTTACTGCATGCGTTGTGGCGTTGTCACGGTGAGCCTGACCTTAAGCCTCCCCTCCATACCGTTGTCCTCTCTCCCTGGCCCCCGCGGTCCTCCTGTTCACAAGAGCAACTGCCAATGAGCACAGGGCAGGGTAGGGCTCATTTATAAAGAGAAAATCGAAGGAGCCTCGCAGATCTTTAAGAATTGCGAACTGGTTTTCTGGAACATTTTTAAAAAGACTAGGAAACTGCACCCAGATGAATAATAAAGGAGAGCTGTGGCTGGTGTGAGGCCTGTTTATTTCAGCCTGCTCTGGTAACCCACTTTCTCCCTCCGCCGCGCTTCCAGCTCTGGCTGCAGCGCTCTGCGCAACTTCTCCCTTTAATTAATCCCAGGGCGAGAGCGCAGGGGAGAGAGGGAGGGAGCTACAGGCAGAATGACAGGTCAGGAGTTCTCTCTCTCTCTCCGTGTCCCTCTCTCTGCCTCTCTTTCCCTCCCTCTCCGTTTCATTTTTACTTTTCCTTTTTGTGTGTATTTGGAGTTTTTTTGGTCTGTGTCAATATTGGTGATTTGTGGGTCTTGTTAATAAAGGGAAGCTGAGTGACTCGCTCTATTGCTCTCTTTCTCACTCGCTCGCGCTCTCTCTTTCACTCTCTTTTTCACTCTCACTCTCACTCTCTCTCTCGCTCTCTCTCTCTCACTCTCACTCTCTCTCTCTCTCTCTCTCTCTCTCTCTGTCTCTCTCTCTCTCTGTTTTGCGCTCTCTTACGAAGAGCCAAAAAAGCATGTGATAATTTATGTTGGGAAATTGTGACGCTCTCAAACGATGAGGGAAAGAGAGACTGAGGGAGAGAGCGATAAAGAGGGAGGAAAATATACGGTAAATGGTAAATGGTTGGCATTTATGTAGTGCCTTTATCCAAAGCGCTGTACAATTGATTCTTCTCATTCACCCATTCACACATTCACACACACTCCCACACCAATGCTGATTGGCTGCCATGCAACGCACCGACCAGCTCGGGAGAGAGTAGAGGAGAGGATCACAGAAAAGATGGGGGATGGTGAGAGATGATGGCAGCCAGTTTCCTCACAGCCAGTCCACGCCCCTGTGCCCCAGAAGGGCCTGTTTTCATCTGTACCAAATACCCCCCACCGCAGAGACCAGCTGTCTATGCAGATGCACACTGTGCTCAATAACATCATACTGCACACTGCATGTGGAGTCACAGGAGGCTCGTGTAACAGAGAGGAATGGGGTGAAAAGCCATTAAACGGTAGTCTCACATTCCCCCTGGCGATGCAGTGTCGGGTGTTGCAGTGTGGTCAGGTTTATTAAGTGATGATGGCTAGCTTCACAGCGCATGGTGCATATCTGACTGCGTATCGTGGCTGTGTCCATCATGGTCTCAGTGTCCCTACTTTGATTACACACCATAGTTCTGCTCTTCTGTAACAGTTGATAAATATGTCGTGCTCAATGTTACTTTTGTCTTCTCGTTGACTATAAGTTCGGGAGTATCCCAAATATCTTAATCACTTAAATATCTTAAAATCGAACATTTTGGTCATTAACAACTTTAAGTATCAGAGACTCTTTGGGCCAAGGGACATGCTTTTGCAGGTTTTAACCTGACCATGTATTTTACTGTACTTGATATTCCAATTGTAGCAGCCAATCAATCAAGGCCTGTAATGTCCTGTCCGCATTCGGGCGATGACGTAGCGAATTCGGCGATCTTGCTAATCCATATCGCGAAACGTTGGGGCGCATCATCGTTATGCGCTATCCGGAATGGCGTTAAGCACCTCCTTCACCTCCTGGGTGCAGGAGATAGTCCGAATTGATGGCGTGTCATCCGCTATGCCTTTTATGGGGGCCCGGGCGGGCGAGGTGGAGCTCAGATAGACGGTGGCTTTATTGCGGGGTTTAATTGTGATTGCTGGCTGCAGGAGGACTGTGACCACGGGGGCCCTGATACAAATGATGGCACACGGCAGGCGGGGCTCAGGTGCTAATCTCTGTCCTCCACCTGACCCCGCCGCGCCGTCCGTGGAGCCCCCCCGACATACCGCAGGCCCCCCGATGCATGATTGCGGGGTCAGAGGTCAAAGTCCGCATTAGGAGCGGGGAGATGGATTGCACCTCTCCGTGGAGAGGTCATCCGGGATGGCGGCAGGAACACTGAAGAGAGGAGAGGGTTCAATATTACCAGTCAGCCAGCCTCTTCGCCAGTGCTGACTTTGAGGAGGAGTTGTTCAAAATGTTTACCCCGAAATATCTCTGAGGAAATGTATTTTAACATTTGATGACCGTAGCCCAAAGAATCAAGCCTTATTTATTTGGTTTGCCGGTACCCTGATCCAGGCCGGTTTACACAACTTCCATTTGATGTATTATCATTTAAAAAAGCAATCTGAGTTAACACTGGAGCATCCATGGCCGTCAATTTGATGGCATGCATTTTTAAAATGTCATATTACCCTAGCGCTGTGAAACATGCAGGTGCCCGTTTGTTACATTTCACAGATTTATGTATTTAACATCCTCCCGCCTCTTAGAAAAGAGGGATCGTAAATAAATGAGCATTGCAATGACTTCCTCCTTGAACTGCAAAGAGCAGCCAAAATGGCTAATTCTGAGGTCATAGGTGAAATTGCATCTTTAAGCAAGATGAAATATGTGCTCTTCCTTTCAAGTGCTGCACAAATATCCCTTCGGTAAATTCCTCTCGTTTGCATGGCACGACATAAGTGGCGTTCATCAGATGCTTCAAAGTCTCGATCTGTCTGTGAGTCACAGCAATATCTGGCCACAGAGCTTTTGAAGTCTAGAGAACCAGGCCCATAAGGATTTTGTTTTGAATAATCAGAGTAATCACAACAACAAGTCAAATGACAAGTCACCTGTTTGTTTACATCACGCTTTGATTTTCTTTGAGTTAAAAATGTGCTTGTCAGAATTCAAAAAAGAAACTCATTCTTTTTGAAAAATAGCATCTGTCCCAGATTTCAATGTACATTCTTACAGGTACTAATGGAGAATTATACCGTAGCAAAGAGAACTTTAACCTACAACATGGCAGAACAAAAAAACATTTTCGTCCACGGAGACACTAAAAATGCTTGTACAATTGAATGAGCATCAGCTGAGTGCAGGGACAATGATAACCAAAAGAAAAGGTCACGATACCTTGACACTGTTATAGGTAGGAAAACAAAGTACTGCAGATTTGTACAGTATGATCTGAAAGTGCACCTGATCAATGCACACTGAAAGCAGAAAAGCTTATCACTTGGGAAGCTTGTCAATACGCCACTGTGCAAACACATTCAATACTAATATCTCTCTGTCCGGTCCTCCCAGGTGTTCTGGGCTGGAGGAGTGTCAACCCCAGGGCTCAGTCCTCGGACCCCTCCTCTTCTCCATTTACACGAGATCCCTTGGCCCCGTTATCTCTGCTCATGGCTTCTCATATCATTGTTATGCCAATGACACCCAACTCTTTCTCTCCTTCCCCCCATCAGACACACAGGTCTCTACCCATATCTCCACCTGCCTGAGAGACATCCAGAGCTGGATGGGCAACCACCATCTAAAGCTCAACCCAGGTAAGACGGAGGTAATCTTCATCCCTGCTCTAACCTCTCCCTTCTCCGATTTTTCCATCTCACTAGGGGATACCACAGTGACCTCATCCCCTAGTGCAAGAAACCTTTGAGTGGTGATGGGACAACAGGCTGTCCTTCTCCGAGAACATCGCTACGGTGACCCGGGTGTGCAGGTTCTTCCTGTACAACATCCGGAGAATCCACCACCTACTCCACTCAGCTCCTTGTTCAAGCAATGGTCCTGTCCCGCCTGGACTATTGCAAACCTCTGCTGGCTGGCCTTCCAGCATCTGCCATCAGACCCCTACAACTGATCCAGAATGCTGCAGCCCGTCTGGTATTCAATGTTCCCAGACATTCACATGTGACCCCCCTGCTCAGCTACCTCCACTGGCTGACTGTTATGGCTCGCATCAAATTTAAAACCCTGTATATATTCAATCCCTTATCAAGACCTATACACCAACAAGACCCCTCCGTTCTGCCACTTCGTACCATCTGGTGACTCCCCCTCGCCACACCTGCACTTCATGCTCACGACTGCTGTCTGTCCTGGTCCCACGGTGGTGGAATGACCTCCCAGTGGATGTCAGAACAGCAGAGTCTCTGACCTCCTTCAAGTGCAGACTGAAGACTCATTTCTTCAGGCTACACCTTTCCCTCCCTAACTCACCACCATGATTAGCCTTAGACTGTAATGGCACTTATGTATAGATTGTATAGATATTGTTACTTGTATAGATATTGTTGTTTTTTATTGGCTGTTGTATTGTTGTATTCAGGGTATTCTAGCTGCCAACTGTGGTATGCTAGATTAGAAGTTGATTGTACTCTTCAAGGGTTCTGATTGTCTGTATGTTTACACTAGGACTCGGAACTGTACTGTCCTCTCAGGTCCTCTTAGCACTCATACTTGTGTTTGATTTGCACTTCATTGTACGTCGCTCTGGATAAGAGCATCTGCTAAATGCCATGTAATGTAATACATTCCATTTCTTAAATGATATGTGCATCAAGTTTGAAGTAATAGTTTGACTACATACATATTACAACTAATCTAATTCATATATATATTTTTTTAATGCTATTGATTTAAAAGTGTTCTTATGGGGAGACAGTGGGGTGCAGATGGTTGAATGTCACCCCCACGTGGCTGGGGTTCCCCGTCGCCACGCTTTCTGCCCTGGGATGCAGTCTCTGTCTGGAGCCTTCTCCCTTTCCTCTGTCTCAATACAGAGAAGCAATGCAAGGGGCATTGAGGCATGGACCCCTTGCTCTCCTCTTAAAAAAGAAAAAAGAAATCAATAAAAAATACACCAACAACTCATAGTCCCGTCTTCTCTGTAGCAGCTGGAATGAAGCCCTACTCTGGTACGGTGGAAGCAGACCAAATCAGAGTTGCAGCTATAGTACATGGAGGGGTAGAAATAGTTTAGAAATGGGTAGAAATCATCCAGCTGGCTAGAGAGCAACATGGCCATAGTAGGTGACCATCACAGAATCATGAAGAAAGACTTAGCTCGAACATACGTTCATATGGAAAGGAAATTCTGCATGTTGTTGTTGCTGTTTCTATTGAATCTGGAGCACTATATAAGATTAAGACCCCTGGTTCCCCTGTCAGTGTTATATTTGCACAACTAATACTTCCAACTATTGTCTTAAAGAAAATAACAAACTAGCAATTTCTATAGGCTGAATAAAACAAGTGCTATACGCTCATGACACATTTTACAGTACTCCTTTGGTATGTACAGACGTTCTGATTAGTATTCAGATGGTGAATCCACATTGAAAGAAACTTCAAGCATGCAGGGCAATTAGCTGGCTACAGAGAGATAATTTGCTAGAAAAGTTGGCACAGCTGCATCTCAGAAGGCTAATGATTACAAATTAAGGTAGAATATTGTAAATGGGAAAGTTTTGGAGAAAGCGAATTTTTGGTTTCTTGGGAGAAAGTTTTTATTTACGGAAATTAAAACTGTTGCACTGTGTGCTGTTGTCCAGCCACTGTCGCGGTGTTCTAGGCTCACTGTGTTCGAATTTGAAAGGTGAATGTAATTTTCTGTGAGTTTTCCTCTCGTCCTTATTTTTAGAAAGTTTCTGTTTGTTTTTTTTGTCTTTCTTTCCACCGCCTCTTAAAGAGTGTGGTTGGACTTGTCATTTTGATTTTTAAAAAGTTCTGCTTTCTTCCCTGAAGAAGAAGAAGGAGGAAGAGAACTCAATGATGGATGGTGCAGCACAGGCAATTATTTAAGACACATCAGGCATCTCAAACACTGCACATGTCAACCGCTGGCAGGATACGATATACTCACGCCTTTTATTCCCCACAATACAGCGTTTTGCATAGCCGCGCTCACACGCGTACACTCACGCACACACACACAAACGCACACAGGCACGCTCAGACCCGCAAACACGAGTGGCATGCCTTTCGCACGGGCGTAAATACAGATGCACATGGGGGGAGGCTTAGCTGGATGGCAAGCGTGCGGTTTGCCGATTTCAAGGTGTTACAGAATTAACGGCGGGAAGGGCTGTAATGAAAGCAGACAGATTGAGGTCAATCACTCTATGATGAATATGTGAGGGGGAGAGGAGGATGCACTTGCGCTGCTTTACTACAGAGAGGAAGAGACTTGGAAGAGGGGAGGACGGGGAACAGAGGAGTGAAAGAGAACAAGAGGAGGAGAGGGTGAGAAGCAGTGGAAAATATTAATAGCATAAGAGCGAGCAAGACGGAGAAGAGATTGAGAGATAAGGCAGAGGATGACGGTAGGGCTGTTCCTACACCCACCTGGAGAACAGGAGAAAAACAAATGGCACCCACAGCAATTTAAGGAAAGCAACATTTGGGCTGAAATACTACCTGTGACTGATTTGAACCAATCATTGTTTTGCTGTGGCGGGCATCACTTTTGGTTGTTAAAACCAGTTCGACCACAATCTTTTTGATTTCTCTGCCCAGTATGGGCTTTGTAAGACATCCCCTGGTCTTCTCTATCTCCCCGTGAAACAGCGGGAGAGCCACAAAAAGCCCCATTGCCAACACCGCTCATCAAATATAGAACCACGGTCGGACATCTCTAAAGGAACCAGGTAACAACACACCCAGAAAAAGCACTTTGTTAAATGAATGCGGGCTGACCACAGGTGCCTGACGGCAGAGAGGTAGACTTGATGTTTGGGCCTCCGTTCACATCCCTGCCAATTAGGGACTCTTTATTTTATGCTGGCTGTTCAGTCCCAGGTAATTGGTTCTGTTTCATGGATTGAGGCCCAATATTTTTGGCTCTTTTCTCAAAGACGCACTGACAGACTGACATTGAGGTAGTAGAGTGGACTGCTTACGCTTTCTCTCTTTCCCTCTCTCTTTCCCTCTCTATCTCCCTCTCTCTCTCTCTCTCTCTCTCTCTCTCTCTCTCTCCCTCCCTCCCTCTCTCTCTCTCTCTCTCTCTCGCTCTCTCTCACACGCACACACACAGAAGTGTGAATGAATCACTGCATCAGCATCACCTACGAAATGTCTCAGGTGCGCGTGTCAGCACACGACACAGCCAGGATGGCGTACGCGCCGCGCGCTAATTTGCTCTCTGTGAAAAATGACCTGATTTAGGGAGGCCTCTCTGGGGGGGGGGGCACAGCGAGCGCGCCATTGTCCTATGGCGTAACGGAGAACCGTTTCCTCCTCCTCCTCAGGAGCAGGGCACCCTGGGACCCCCCCCCGCTCCACGGCCCATGATCCCCCTGGCTCTGACCTACATCAGGCATCCTCTCTCCACCACATCACCAATTCATCACCGTGTGGCACAGACCCCGCTGGGAGGGGGTCACTGTGCAGTGAGGACGCAGCGTCCTTGAGCAAGGGGACTTTGCCATGCGTTGAGTCGCACACACTGGCACAAGGGCCTACTGTTCACTGCTGGGAGAGGCTGGCGCAGAGGCTGACAAACTCTGACGTGTTCTCATAGCACTGTGAAAAAACTACACCGTGAACGGGCAAGTAAAAAATTTAAATACACGTACAGCATATCGCAAGTAATTTTTGGCCCTCTGAACTTTCCCAGAATATTAGGATTAAGGTGAACGTTCCCAGTAAGCACACTAGCCTAGCTTTGTGGCTGTATCTTGAATGTTCTCAGTCACAGAATGCACTGAAGGAATCTCCTTGGATTTTACTGCTTTGTTATTCCAGTTCAAAAATAATTAAAATGTATGGGTATTCATGTTAAGTTAATCAGTAACGTTAGCTACGAAATGACAAATCCCCTATTCAGAACTTCTGTAAAATGTACTTGACAAATCCATTGTTATGATTTTAAGGATTAAATAATAACCACCAAGGGATGCGACATGATTGAGAAGTTCACATCAAACATTAGCTCTTAACCCTGTGTGCCCCATTTAGTTATTAGCACCTGTGAATACAAAATTATACAATAAAATGTATACAAAAATGTTCAAGCTATATTATCTTTATCTCATGTCCAATCAATATAAAGCATATACTGTATACAGACTTGACTTGGCACCCTTGATAAATATGACAAAAAGACCTACAAAAATAATACAGTTAATAATAAAAAGCTGCAGCTAATGAGGGCATAAAACTACACATGATAGCTAATGTCACTGACTGGAGGTGACTAACATTCGCCATTAGCATTTCCCCTTTTTAATGTATTAACAAAAATATACCAACATATGTTCACAACAAATTAATATAACAAATACGTTTTTTCTGCTATAGCATAGCTAGCTAGCTAACTGTCACTTCAGATGTCAGTCGATGCTACTAGTCGGATGCGTGTCACATTACGAATACGAGTAATGACTTCATAGTTCAAGTGCATCTCAATTTAACAGATTTTTTATATTCTTGCATTCTGACTAGTTGACTTTTTGGTGCAGAGGTGCATGAGTTCAGCAATTTCAGCAGCCAGAGTGTGTAGATACAGACCAAAGACGCAGGTGGCATACTTGCTTAAGTGGCAAGATATACCATCTTTTTAGTGGCAGATTTTGTGGACGACTGCACTACAGCTTGTGGATGTACGCCAAGTGAGTGGAAGGGCAAACCTCTCAGTGAACTGCTGCATTATGGGATGCTTACGGGGCAGAACAGAGGCAGAAAGTTCCCACATTAAAATAAAGTATTTTTATCTTTTCAAGGACACTGTCAATGTAGAACACAAATGTTCCATTAATAATCCCAGCAAACCAGGTTCCTCTGAAGTTAATTGGGTTATTAAGGCAAAACACTGCGGCAGCACAGTGCGAGACAAAGTCTCATGACAAAGCGTCACACAGGAAATGATGGCTGGCTCCTCCAGGGGCACAGAGACTCATTCTAAATAGAGTAATTACTATCCGGCCATGAAGAGGTGCTAATCACACCCACAGGAACATGGGACCAAGCAGAAGAAACCCAGACCTGAACCTTCCAGATCTTAACGCAATTTAAATACTTTCTCACATTTAATTTCGCGAAAAACAGAGCTGTCGTAAAAGATTACATTGGCCCCCGTGAAATTGAAATGTTGGGCTTCCTCCTTTTTTTTAAATGTCTGACGGGGGGGAATCAAAATCGCTCCACACCGGATCTCTGCTCGCTGTTGCCCCCCCCCCACAATCCTAACATGGATGCTCATTACTTTAGAATGGCAGGGCAATTCCCAGTTACAGTTGGAACAGGAGGAGAGGAACAATGGGAGAGAGCGGCACCAAGCAGGGTCTCGCACAGCTGCAGACGCCCGGGCCGAGCCCCACCCCCCGGCCCCCCGCTGCACGAGCCATCCACCGCGGCCCACAATGCACCTCTCAGCAGGGGAGCGCACCAACATTAATTGCCCCTCTCTTTTTATCGTGTTTTCTTTTCCACCCACATCCACGCCTTTGCTCCTGTCCCTGATTCCTTGTTCTTGATTATTTATTTATTTTGGTGGGGGTCGTCAAGAGAAATGGAACAGCTTCGCTTATATCCAGGAGCTGATGCAACTCCAGCGCATTAGACTCCAGCCTGGGTGTACTCTACCAGGGCTTACCACAGATTGACTCTGACCTTCCATTCAGGATCCTTTATTGGAGGGCAGGTGGCCATCTCAGCCACACACCTCTCTGTATTGTTGATGTGAAAAGACCGCATTTTCAGCCTCCAATAGAGCCCTGTTCCTTTATTCCACTAGTACGCATTTGTTTGGTTTGAAAGAAACGATCATGTCAGAGACCACCGAACGTCCAAATATGTGATTCTGCAGGTGACCCTGGTTTCATCTGAGTATTGATTGAGGGTGATTTTATTGTCTGCCAAGTCATGTTTTATGAGTGGGAGGGAATTTGTAAGGAATTGGACAGCAGAATTTACTTGTCATATGATGCCACTGTTTGTAATATAAACACTTTGGTGGCACCGTATTTAATGTGATGCCAGTTTTCAGGTATTGCCTGTAAGACTTCTCATTAGGAATGACATTCCCCAAGCTAAAAAGCTTCCAATCATTTTTGAGGTTTGCCTCATCAGTAAGGAACTTTTTAGAAAAGTTTTGATAAAATACTATCATGGATCTTGGGAAATTTTAATTGGAGACGAAACAATGTTGCCAGACAGAGAGAAGGATTATGTAGTGATGCCCCCCCCCCCCCCCCCCCCCCCAAAAAACAAAACAAAAACAAAACAAAAGGAAAAAGAAAACACATCCATCCACATGCAATGACTCCAGTGTCGGAGGATTTATAAAATCATTTGCGTAATTAACAGAATGTCATGATGAACTTACATTTGCTCTATAATACATACTCTGTACATATCAAACCAAGATTTTTTTTTCAACAAACCAATCACAAATAATCACCTCTGTCCAAAAATGAATTATGAAAATGTATAAGCTTTTAATTGTAAATCAAAGTTAAGGACTAATGTTGATGAACACAGACTAAACCTCATAGGAACTATTAGTCTCATTAACATATTTCACAATTTAAGAAAAATTATCTGTGAATACAGACACATTTAGAATCATCCTTGAAAAACCTTTGTGGAAACATTAAAATCAGACTTACATCTTGGTTTCATATACTTGTGAGAATAATGTTTCACATTTAGTTTGGATGTAAATATATTGGTGTGCATTTGATTCCATTGGTCACCACAATTCTAATTGTATGCACAGACTAAAATGTTTCATTTTTAGGATGCATTTTTGTTTTGGCTATTTGAGTCTCTGCAGATCAGTGATTTCCTTTCTTCCAAGCTCTTAGACCAGCTAAATATGAAGCTGCACCAGGATGGAGCTCATTGGTGAGGCTGTTTTATTACTGGTGTCCTTTAACATGCTTTACAAACAAAGTACAACTTTGATGAAACAAGAGCAGACTGTTAGTGGACCTGTTATATGGAATTATGCTTCTAGGTTGCAGGTGCCTCCATAATGGGATGTCACAGTTCATCCTAAATGTGTGTGACTGTTCTTTAAGCCTTGAAGCATAGTTTAAAGTTTTCCAGTGATTTATTAGACCCTGTCCTTTCTGTTGAATCTCATTTTGTAATACATTCATAACCAGAGCCTTTTTTCATCATAGAAACACACTGAAATTAAGATGCCCTCAAACTTTCATTTATGGACTGTGCCTTCCTTTGTCTTCTTGTGACACGATTATTGTAATTCCTTACAATTCTGCCATCTCAAACTGTCAAATTCAAAGTTTAACAAATACCACATACTGTATTGCTGGTCCAGGCCTCTTTTTTACTGGCTTCCATTAATACATACTACATTCTGCTCCATATATACAAAACACTGAATGGACAGTGCTGTCATACCTGGGCAAGCTCATTATTCCTTATAATCCTGCAAGACCCTTTCTGTGTCAGCCAGCTGGAGTCCCTCTTGTCCAGAAAAAACAACAACAACAGCTGAAACAGGTGGCAGGGCATTTTGCTTCAGGGAACCAAAATTATGGAATGACTTATGACCTTAATTACGTGGGGAAATCGAAGACTGTCTCGGTTTTGATATCCAGATTGTTAAAATCCATCTCTAGTCTTGTAGTTTGTCTGTTTAATAGTGGTCAATTAAAACTAATGTTGAAATTGAGACTGTAGCCTTGTCTGGTGTATCATTTGCCAAAATGCTTTGCCGAACAAGCCTGCAAACAAAAGCAAAGCATTTCATCATAAATATTACATTTTCATATGGTTTGAATACAAATATAAGGACGCTATTCTTTCAGCAATGACCTACAGTAAAAATACTTCTGAAGGTTTTCTATTACCATATAAGTTGCTTCTATGATTTGTTTTCACACTTGATTTTAAGCATCTATTTTGATGGAGATGATTTAGAAAGCTGCTCTTGCAGTGAAGTGGCTGGCAAGGAAAGTGGACCATACTTAATAAACTGTTGAAAACCACAAGTCTTCATCAGGGGCCATGGTGATCCAACTATAATTCAAATCTGCAACCATTTGATTATAGTTCTTCAATCACTCATATTGTTACCACTGCAAAAGATTGAAAATATATTGTATGTAATATATCTCTCTATGACCTTCTCTCGTTTCTCTGAATACTTTACCCAGCAGAAAGGTGACCCATTTGCAGCTTGTGTATGTACTACCATTTCAAGCACCGTAATTTTTGGGACATTTGCATTAACTGTCATTTTATGCAAATGAAAGTAGTCGTACTTTCATTCGTACTTTGTTGCATATCCTTGGCATGCAATGACTGCTTGAAGTTTGTGACCCACAGACATCACCAGGTGACGAGTATCTTCTCTGTTGATCAGGGCTGCCCAATCCAGTTCCTGGAGATCTACCATCCTCCATGTTTTCACTTCAACCCTAATGTGACACACCTGAGTCTACTAATTAGGAGCTCAACAAGCTGGTGAATATGATGTGCTTTATTAGGGCTGGAATGAAAACCTACAGGACGGTAGATCTCCAGAAATGGGGTTGGGCAGCCCTGCTGTAAACAGGGTACTGGGTAATTTCCTTACCCAGTAAATATTCAGCAGTATAAAATTATGTATTCTTCTGCTTCTTCTTCTTCTTCTTCTTCTTCTTCTTATTATTATTATTATTATTATTATTATTATCATTATTATTATTATTATTATTATTATTATTATTATTATTATCATTATTATTATTATTGTTGTTGTTGTCATAATCCTAATCCTCATTGTTATAATTATCTGTGTGAATTGTCCAAACATTAGGATTAAAATGTCCAATCACAGTCCCTGCTAAAATATAAATATGAATCAGTGATCGTAATCTTACTTATTTTGAAAGTCAATCAGATGTTATTTATACCAGGGCTGCCCAACCCCATTTCTGGAGATCTACCATCCTATAGGTTTTCATTCCAACCCTAATAAAGCACATTATATTCACCAGCTTGTTGAGCTCCTAATTAGTAGACTCAGGTGTGTCACATTAGGGTTGAAGTGAAAACATAGAGGATGGTAGATCTCCAGGAACTGGATTGGGCAGCCCTGCTGTTGATGCTCGGTCAGGCCTGTACTGCAGACATCTTCAACTCCTGCTTGTTTTGGGGGCTAGTTGCCTCAACTAGCTTTTGGCTTTCAACAACTCCTTGGGATCATTGCCTTGCTGTATGATAAAGTGCCATACAATGAGTTTAGAGGTAGTTCTTATGCTTCTGTACACTTCAAAATTAATTCTGCTGCTGCTGTCAGTGGCCATACATGCCCAAACCATAACACCCCAATCACTGGATGAGAGGTCTTACAGGCCCTTTCTGATTACTGAGCTCACCAAGGCTCTCTTTCTTCTTAATGATGTTCCGAACAGCTAATTTTGGTAAACCTAAGGCCTTGGTCTATATCTCTGATTGTTTTATTCCCCTTATTCCTCAGCCATAATGGCTTTCTTGACTTTCAATGGCACAAGTCTGGTTCCCATGTTGATAAACACCAATACTTGACCCCAACTGCATTCAAAAGAATCAACACTAGATGCTGAATGCTCACTTATACCTGCACAAAGGAAGCAATTGACCACACCTGACTAATCAGAAACACTTGTAAAACCATTTGTCTCAAACATAATAGTGCCCTGAAATGGACTATGTACAGAATAAGTATTCTATATATTTATACATATATAGGTATAAATCTGAAATTCTGGAGTGTCGCACCAAATCAATCATTTGTCCCAAGACATATTGAGCTCACTGTATATTTTGAAATGTTGGCATCATATATTCACGTCATATATTTTATTTGAATTATATAGTTTAATGGCAAACAATTTTCAGATTTAAGTGAAATCTGTTCTCCCTACTCTTAACAAGTGTCTCTTTTTTATTTTCCCCTCATCTGATTCAGAAGAGAAGTTTCAAGGTCTCACATTTGGTTCAGAAACTAAAGGACAGATGTTACTCATCTTTCTCGCACTGAATATCTTTACATTTGTATCATAACTTCATCCATATTCATCTATGGTACACAAGTGAGAATGTTGATTAACAAAGAGGAGACAGCAAAAGGATAGCTGGTAAAAGAGAGATGGAGGTGCAAATAATAATTCTCTGAGTTTGAATAGCTTTGAAAGAGACCCTGCTGCAGTTTTCTAAAGCCACCTTTTGTGTTTCCACTGTTTGCTTCTATTCATAAATCATATGCACTGGCAGTGCTTTATCTGACATAGACTGACATAACACATCTTGTACTGTACTGAAGGTAGAGCTGCATATGTAATCTGCCTCTGTTACAAACACAGCATTAACTTTGAAACTGCCAATTATAGTAGTGTAATGTATATACTGTGCATATACTGTAAAAGGAATTGTTCATAATAATAAAGTATGGATATGATATGCTTGAGAAGAGAGTATTTATGCCCTTTCAAAAAGTAAAATGTGAGAAAGTAGTTTGTTATTGATGGAGTTTGAGTCAAGTAAAAAAAAAAATCAAAATTTTCCTTTTGATGGATTCTTTCCTGATCTCACTCAGACATCTCTGAAATCTTCACTTTTCATCCCTCCAAGGTCACAGACACACACACACACACACACACACAAACACACAAAGTTTACTATTCATATTTTTTATTTACAGTATACTGGTGTTTTAATAATGTAACTTGATATTTGAACGAATCATTCAACAAGTTAGACCAGGTGTATTATTATTATCTGTGTTGTGCACACATTGTGACTGTTTGGTTCACATGCACATTTGTACATTTGAATACATCAAAACACCCTAGTGACTCCTGACTTGGTCTCTTCAGTCTGCAATGTGCCTTCGTCTCTTACCATGTGAGGCTTATTTGATAAATTCCATTGCAATGTTAAACATAGCGCATGTCAACATCTGTATTGCCGTATTTTTAAACGATAGCCTTGTTAACTCGGCAGATTTCCTGTGATAAAACGCTGATGAACAGCCAATAGAAAGTTTTGGGATTTCGTTTAACCAATAACGTGACTTTAAACGCGAATTAACTAATTCGATCATTCTGGGCTTTGACAAATCTGTGTGGGGTGATTCCTTGTTTGAGACTCATAACTATACTTCCTTAGGATATGAAACGTTTAGAAAGTTGTTTATAAAGGTGTAAACCTAACTACCCCATGTGAGGTTACAATATGTACCAACGTAGTTTAGCTGGATTGCTTTGCTGCATTGCTAACTTTAGTTATCATATGGGATACAGTACAACCTGCTTTTGAGGGCGCTTGTAGTGATTTATCTTTTGCATTGTCAGTGATGGACAGAACAGCTTTTGAACACGCGACGGGGATCGGCCCTTTGGAACTGAGGCTTGCTTGGAGTCCAAGTTTGTTCTTCAGCGATGAAACGTGAGTAAATTTAGATTTTTTTTGCTTCAGCTCGAAGGACTTGTGTCCTGTTCTAATTAGGCTGCTGCAGAGCTGCAATGCTGGCCGATTAAATTTAATTGCGGGTTTAGGTTTATATTGGAGGATTTTATCTTAGACACGGGGCATTATATTGGGGTCATTGTGCGTTCCCTTCATTCATTGCAACTTGGTGTGGTATTGTATAATTGCTAATTAGCATATATGTTTGCCTAATAAATCCCAACTCCAGTTGACGTTTCGGTATGAATGCATTACTGTCTTGTGCAGGGTTGTGATTTTGCAAACACAACAAAAAAAAGTTTAAATAAACTAAGAATCCAGTTGGGACAAGATGCACTCCATTAGAGTTGAAAGGGCTCTATCATTGTTGGTTTAACACTGAAGATTTTGCTTTGTAGATATAATTCTAAGAAAACATATTGCATGCAAGTTCCCTGGGCTCTCAGTTTATCTCTTTGGACCATAGCCTACTGTATTCCCTCGCAGTTCAGCGTGTCACTGCTTTTTGATTGAGAGATTAACTGTGTGATTTAGGTATCACACGGTTAACTTGAGGCGGCATGGACAGTGCAATGGGTAGCACTGCCGCCTCACAGCAAGGTTCGAATCCCGGTCGGCCGGGGCCTCTCTGTACGGGGTTTCTTCCGGGTACTCCGGTTTCCTCCCACAGTCCAAAGACACGCAGGTTAGGCTGATTGGGATAAATTGCCTGTGGGTATGAGTGTGTGAGTGAATGGTGTGTGCAACCTGTCCAGGGTGTATTCCGGTTTGACGCGGGGCGTTGGATTATCATGCACTGTGTGTGTTGTGCGCTCAGGGGGAAGGTGTGCTCTGCTTTGGGCGTAGTTCGTGATTAATGGCTTTGGATGGGAGACAGTCTGAGAGATAGGAGAGGGATGAGGTCATTATTTTGGTGTTCACCGAAAGCCCCCTCCGCCATGCACCAAACACCTGCAGTGAGGTCTGCTCGTAAGATGGCGCGGGAGCCCTGTTAATCACTTGGGTGATTACGATCGTTCTTCTCACTTGTTTGCCATTTCATCTTGGCCTTATTTGGTTTTATTTCCTCTCGTGTTTCCTTAAAACAAGTTTTTTTTTTTTTTTTTTAGAAAGGCTTTTGAAAGCCACTGAGAGTGCTTTGAACTATTCCTTCCTGGCCCTTTCCACATTTTCACCATTCTCTTCCTCTCCTCCCTCTAGTGTTTCCTTACATTTTATTCATCAGTTTTCTTTTTCCGCTGACCTTCCCCCTTTCTCCTGGTCTTTGACCTTCCTCCTGTCACCCTGGGTCTGTCCCAGTCTGGCCTACTTTGTCAGGCTCCCGTACCCACTCCCACGCTGGTACCCACTCCCACAGTGGTACCCACTCCCACGCTGGTACCCACTCCCATGCTGGTACCCACTCCCACAGTGGTACCCACTCCCACGCTGGTACCCACTCCCACGGTGGTGCCCACTCCCACGGCGGTACCCGTTCCCACGGTGGTACCCACTCCCACAGTGGTACCCACTCCCACGCCGGTACCCACTCCCACGGCGGTACCCACTCCCACGACGGTACCCACTCCCACGACGGTACCCACTCCCACAGTGGTACCCACTCCCACGCCGGTACCCGCTCCCACAGTGGTACCCGCTCCCATGACGGTACCCACTCCCACGGCGGTGCCCACTCCCACGGCGGTACCCACTCCCACGCCGGTACCCACTCCCACAGTGGTACCCGCTCCCACGGCGGTACCCACTCCCACGCTGGTACCCACTCCCACGGTGGTACCCACTCCCACGCTGGTACCCACTCCCACGGTGGTACCCACTCCCACGGCGGTGCCAGGCCCAGCGGGCCGGTCGGCGGGAGGGCTTGGCCCGCGGTGCGGCCCCGGCGAGCGGAATGAGCCCTAAACGCCGCGGCAGGGCTCCGGAGGCCCCCGGTTTCTCCCCTTCTCCCCCTCGTCCCTCTATTTCTCCACCTGAACCATCGGAGCAGAGAAATTGCCTGTTATCTGGGGTCGATTTTTCATGTGCTCGTAAATTGCTTTGTATTGACACTCTGTCAGAAAGGGATCGTCACGGTAACCCACGCCGTCCGCCTCGGCCCCTGAGCGGGCTGTTTCCACTGGGGGAGCCTCCCCGATTGTGGAGGGGGGGGCGGGGGGGGGCTATTACATTTGTGCTCAGGATGGGAAATGTAATTGTGGCTGAGTGGGTGGTGATGATGGGGCGGTGGGGGGAGTGGGTTTGTTGGGAGGAGAGGGGTTTGCATTGGGCGGAGGAGACCATTTGCGCCTTTAAAAGAAGTGTTTCACCATCAGACTATATCAAGGCCTTTCAAAAATATAGTTGGGAATATTTTTGAATCCAATACATTTATTTTTTCTTTCAACAAGACCTTGAATCACTTTGAATTTGGGGCTGGCTCCCCTCTCCCTCTCGCTCCGTTCAGACGCTGTGTTCTGCCCGAGTCTGGACTCCCTCTTGGTATTGCAGTTCTCTCTTTCCTCCCTCTCGCCCGGGAGTGGATGGGGCTTACAGCGCCCCTTCAGTAAATGGTCTATTAAAGTGTGTCCTTACCCTATAGGCCAGTATAATTGCTTGTTCCTACATCTGGGCTGATTCTGTTATTGCCCTCCAGCAGCGGAGCTGACAGTAAATCCTATGTGTCAAGATGAGGCTAGTCAGGTGGTCTGAATCCCATTCTCTCCCCCCTCTCTATCTCGCTCTCCCTCTGCGCCCAGGGAGAGCATGCTAGTGGGATTCCAATGACATGGTATCGCTCTTGCCTTGCCTGTGATTTCTCTCATTGGTTGATATTTTGATTTATTAAATGGAATATATAACTTATTACATGGTACATTTACACGTGTGTAGGCTATATATTAATTTCATTACACTGCGTAATGTGTATAAATTCTGGAGATGAATTCTCTCATTTCTTTCATCAGATTGATTACATGATGGTTCATGACTGACCGAAGCTTTCTTGGACTGACATAATTATTTGGTATAATGCAGATACTGCTCGTTATAAAAATAAATGTTTCAGGAAAAAGGGCATTTTGTACCATTTAGGGCAGTGGTCCTCACTCCTGGTCCGCAGAGTGCTGGTTTTTGTTTTCGCCTTAATATCAGCAACCAATTCAGACGCAAGATCTTAACTGTATAACTAGCTACTTTAATTGATAAATGATGTGCTGAGTAACAACAAAAAACAGTCAGCACAGCTTCTGTAGGATCAGGAGTGAGGACCACTGATTTTGACTTTTGTGGGGTATCTGCGTGGTTAACGCGTTGTGACAAATTCGGTGGCAAACCGTGTGATCTAAATGGGCTACATTTTCATATAATTTCAGTTTGTTGATGGTACAGTAATGCATCCTCCGCCAGGGTGATCACAGCCAGCTGTTTCTAATCTCAGAATATGTCCCAGTCAAATGTGCCAGGAGCATCCTGCACTCTGGAATCAAGGGTGAAACGGCACCTCATAATTATTTCTGTGGTGTCCACTTTTGAACTCATTCCTTCTGTTGACCGAGTTCCCTAGTTCGACCCTCCAAGTGTTTTTCTTTTCTTCACCTAATTTCTATTTGTTGGCTGAATCACATATCAGTGAGTAGACTACTTTATGGACTTAACATAATGTGCTCAATGGTATTGTCTCTTTTTTATGGCTAGTTAATTTTAAAGACTTGAACATGTTGTACATTTTGCCAAATACCACACTTGTATTTACACATGTAGCCACTGCTTCGGGTAGTTAAAAAATAATTATGAATTAATGTTTCTCTTACTGCAAATGCAAGGTCATCTTTAACATCATTATCATATTGAATCCACATACCATTTGGAAAACTTGCTACAATTGGCCAAATCAGTGCTTGATTACTATTAGCTATGTGCTCTGTGCTCTGTGCTCCCATTCTCAGAAACGGTGTGGCAAGGTAGCCATGGTCTGAAATGTTTGATCGACATGCAGTTGACAATGTGGTAACATCTGGTAATACAATTATAATGCTAAATGATACTACAGACAGGTGTTATTTCAGTACTGTCCAAGCTTTATTCTGTGATTTTTATATTTGAGTGCATGTTTTAATAAACCTTCTATAAACAGCATCTCTTCGTAAAACACTGTTACTGTTTGCAAACATGACATCTTGACTCACACAGCGCGAGCAGTGTTGTGGGATGAAATGAAAATGAATATTGGAGTGAAGAGTATACCACATTATAAAGTGAAGCTGCTGGATTTAAATGCCAACTTTGGTCACTTCAAAGTAACAAAACTTCAATTAATTGTATGAATTTGTAAGTTCATGATCAGCAGCATAGTACTGTAAATGTTTTAAAGCAAGTATCTTGAGTTCTGTTTGTTTAATTGCTACGTAGAGTGAGCAGATGTCCTGCATTTTAAGTAAAATGACAACATTTCAATATCATGTTACTTTATAGTATAGTAAGCATTCATATCCATTTCAATCATTGCTCTGAGCCACTGTCACCCACCTCTTATCAAGTTCTTGCTAGGTGAAAGGGGGGCATTTGGCAAGTGATGAATATGTCCTAAATACCTTGCATAATGAATTCTAATAACCAATACCCAAGTGATTAATCTGGACGCATTCCATGCTGTACATGATTAATTGGTGTAAGTGATACCAATGCGATTATTCTTGAAACCCTTCCATGCCATTCAGGTAAATGCCATAGATGATCAATTAGTGTAACTCATACCAAAGCCATTAATCTGAATGGGTCATAATCTTCTTGCACTAGTTTCCTTGCATGCATGGTCTCATACTTGTTCAGCATGGATTGTAGAAGCATACTTTGCAGTTTCCTGTGACAATGAGCCTTGAATTTCTCTCTGTCACACAATAAATCTCTCTTCACTGTGTCTAGAAGTGTCATACATTTTCTGTTAATCCATTGCTGTCATTATCTTAATTTAATACCATTTACTCAAGCAATTCTATTTAACAATGCATATAAAACAATGGGGATTGTATCGATTTTTTCCCCCTTAAATTGATGTGCATTTAAACTGTCAGCGTTAGCTTCTTTCAGAGCTGGGTGAGTCGTTGCGTCGCTGAGGCTGAACGCATAACGTCACTGTCATAAACTCGGAGACGGGAGGCTCGCAACCTAACGCGTTATAAATAGAAATGTATCAGAGCATCCATTTTGGTATTCACAGGAGGGGGAGCGCTTGTTAGAGCTGAAAAGCAGAGCGGCGCGGATCCTGAATGACGTGGTGAATACCGAACTCCTGCTGCCCACTCCTGCTGAAGAGTCTTCGGGGGGGGCTCCCCCCTCTAACACTGCTATGGGAAATCTGCGCTTTGCTGTTGCGGTCCGTGCGCATTGATCTGGAATGTTCCGGCACCGCGTGCGCCGTGCGGCTCTGCTCGGGTCCACTGCCGCTGTGTTCGCCCCGGCTGTTCGATAGCCGCGGCCGTCGCACCGCCTGGTCACCGCCTCACAGTGCCCTCCTCCGTGATTTCTTCCCCTGTTCAGTTTTCTTCCGTGGTCTGCCTATTGGAGAGCACAGCTGCGTTGAAATACAACTAAAGTTCCATATGTTCCATAGGGCACCTGTAGCGTAGTGGTTAAGGTACATGACTGGGACCTGCAAGGTCTGTGGTTCGATCCCCGGTGTAGCCACAATAAGATCCGCACTGACGTTGGGCCCTTGAGCAAGGCCCTTGCTCCAGGGGAGGACTGTCTCCTGCTTAGTCTAATCAACTGTACGTCACTCTGGATAAGAGCGTCTGCCAAATACCTAATGTAATGTAATTTAATGTTCTTCACGTCTAGTTACGGGTAGCTTGGAACTGTTTCATTTGGACTAACTTTGTGAAACGTAATGCGGATAATGCATATAGATAGCTAATGCAGCCAAGTTTACAAAACTAGCTTGCTTTTTCCCCTCGTTTTATTTTTATTTACTTTGTTGAAGGTACTATTTATAAAGGATGTTTTTCAAGGAACCGCGCAGAGGGAGGCTTCAGAGAACCTCCTACGCAAGTAAAGCCCTGCTGACTGGGAAAGAGACTGAGGATAAGGATAAGCAGGTATCTCTAATAGCTACACCTACCTGATCATGTTCATGGTTGAAAGGGCAGCCGATTATCTGCAAATTCCCTGTATGAGTTTTCCACTATGCCTCCAACAAATGAACAAATAAAAACATGACATCTCGCCGACTTTTGCTGTATGCCGTCTTCTCCAACACAGTGATGTTTTTACCATGTGAGGCATCATGGTATGTTTAACGACTGTAAAATTGGCGGCAGTGGATTATGTGTGCTCCTTATCGGGTGAATGTCAGTGCAACCTCGAGCGCCATTCGTTCTCTGTGAGATAGGACACAGCTGTTTGCGTTACCACCCGAAGAAGACTCCAGTCAAACACCAAATGTCACATTCTTTGCGTATGAATACAGCCATGTTCATTCTAACTTTGGCGAGAATTTGCAGTTGATGCGCGTGGTAAGACGTGAGACCCCCCCCCGATATGGCAGCAATGGAGAAATGGAGGGCAGGGAGGGGGGAGAGACCAGAGCCACTTAGCTGCCTCATTTCCTGCCAGAATCCCTAACATTCGGGGGTGTCTGCTCCGCTACCTCGCAGCTGCAGAAGACGCCCCTTCACGAGCTCATGTCTGCCGTTGGATCGGAGTCAGACGTGCCACCACCACAAAACAGGGGGGCAGCTCCATTCCTGTCTGAAGATGGGATTGTAATTGTGTAATTACATTGTAACTAGTGTGGCATGTCTGTGTATTTTAACAGTCAAATTTTATCTTTTCATTTTACTCTAATGAATGACTGTATGTGCGTAATTACAATAGCATTAGTCTTTGCAACAAACCTCCTAAATTCTGCATAGCCCTGAATGTATATACACCATTAAATTGGTCTCTGCCGTAATGCAGTACATTTACTGTGTGCTTCATATAAAAATGTGTCTTGAATAGAACTTGGATACTTCTTGGAAAAACATTGATTTAGTCGTTACTTCACAGTTAAGTAAAAAATTGAGAATCAGTCAGCCTCTGAATTATATGAAAATTAAAAGGAGACTGCAGCCGAACGTACGCAAAGAAAAATACAAAAAAATAAATATTCAGACCTTGGCGTGGGTGCAGCTGTGTGCGTGAAGGTCACCATTTCTATCCGGAACAAACTGCCTGCAGCAAGTACTACGTGCAGGAATAAAATATCAGGCCCAATACAAAGCGCTGTCATCATTCATGCGGCGCGGTGTTTATACTCTCCCTGTCCTGTGAGCCAGTGGCTCTCTTTGGGCCTTACAGTCGTACATTAAAGAGCGCTCTGATAGGTGTTGCTTGGTGTTAAACATCCGAGCTGCCACCCCAGCTGCCACCGGATTCCGTTGCCGTGTAGCCTGACAGGCAAATGTGAGATTAGAGGGTGTAAAATCAGCACCTGGACCCGTGCGCTTTTGAACGACTGTCGTGCTATACCTGGACCATTCCTCCCGGAGGAAGAGGGATGTCATCGCTTCAAATGTTTCACTTGTGCTCTCGCCAGCAGACGTGCGAGAAGAGAATATTTCAACATTTGCAGATATTCAGAGATAGAAACAAGGTAAAAGAAGACATTGAAGGCACATCTTTTATTATACTCTCATAGAAGATGTGAGTATCTTTCATGTGTGGTATATTATGAAAAGTGAATCCACATATACACAAACAAATGAGACGCACGTGTGTCATGTGGGATACATACTATATACGCACGCTTATTAGCCAATCAGAATCGCATATTCATCCAAGGCTGTTGCACGGTTTGTGGTTGTTGTGGTTTACATGATATGTTTGGGCGCTTATTGGCCAATCAAACATTACTAGCCAATAAGTAGTGTGTTTGTGTGCGAACTGGTAGCTTTTCTGTTCAGCCGCATTGAATTCCTTTTCGACTGTTCATTTGACTTCTGCTTGTGCACTCAATTGGCATCTATTCCCAAGTCCCTTGCTGCTTCTCACAAATTTTCCAGGTAAGTTGTTCATTGACAGCATCAGGTTTAAATGTAATATAAAGCTGTCGCTCTCTGGTACTACCACATCATAACGAAAGTCATCATGCTCACTCTGCTATGCTAACTGTCCAGCGAGTGACTGACAGTCCGCTCCCCTGTTAGCTACCAACTATTATTGGAGACCAGAGTTTATTTGCATTTTTATGCATTCATTCTGGGCTATTAAATGAGATGAGCTCTTGTCAGAGAGTGTGCATCTAATGGAAGTTATACAGCATATGTAATCATTAAAAATACAATGGATTTTTCTATCAGCAGCCTTTCGAAATCAGCAAAACGTATAGCCTGAAGTATGGTTTGTTACAGAAAAAACTGATGGCACGTAATGCCAGGACACTATGGCACGAGCGCGGAAACAGAAGGAGATGAAATGCGCAGTTTAATTCAAATATAAAAATAAGTTGTTCGTTTTATGTCCCATGTGTTCTTGGTTGTCTGCGGGCTCCTGATTGGTGAGGCTGTGGCCAGTTACGCGTCGTGCCATAGGGTTCCTGGCCACAGTCGGCATGGTGACCATACGATGCGCACCACCGGACCCATCTCAGCTGCATAGACCGCTACCCTCAATTCATTGATAATATGACTGCTGAACAACGCAGCGAATGCCCAAAGATACCACAACCTACAGGGTTTCATAGTAGTTTTAGGGAGGTAACCGTTGAAAACCCACTGTCATCTGTTTTGTAAATCGACTTAAGACAAATGAAAAGTAAATATTTTTCATGTAAACTTAGTAATAAAGAAATTGACAGTGTGTCAAATGTTATGTCCATGACACTTTGTTTCTTTGTTTCTGTTTGTAGGCTGTTCTAGAACTTTCATTCTGAGCCGTTCAGCCTCTGTGAATATTGTGTACATGACATGGGTGACATTATTTCATGTGTTTTCTTCTGTCAAGACGTCTAGATTTGACTCATTACTGTACAGTTTTCAATTTATTTTCAGTAATTAACTTTAAATGTGTGTTTTTATCTGTATCATTATTGTAGCAGTATGGCAGTGACTGAATAAGTACGAAAAACAGGGGAACAAAATGGGAAATAAAGGGACACAAATTGAAATGTTTTGAGGAAAAATATGTAGTATTAACTTAAGTTAATGTCTTTATCGCTAAATCTTTTGACTTTTACGCAGCAAAGTCATGTTGGCATGACAATAGGTACACTGCTTACCCCACCATTAATGACAATCTAGAATGGAGGTTTGCAATTTCTCAAACATTTGGAGACGTTTCAACAAACTAATTATGGGCACACTACAAACGCTCTATGCACAACAAAGTCTAAGAGTGCTTTGCGGACTTTAATTATGTGAATAATTCAAACTAAATTAAACGCCTAGAATGTGTGCCATCAGAATTAAAATGATCAAGTAATGACTTGTGATGGATATTTTATGCTGAGCGGTTCCCTACAAACTTTCAAATCATTATTTGCTAGTGTCCCCGTTTGGCTGTCAGTCTAATTGCCTGTTGCACTGCTACTTGGATAATTATTTTCTGTCTCTTTTACAAACACTATTATGTGTCCCACAATCTTCCACTCGCATTTTCAAAGCACATTTTTAATCAGAAGCTTCTTTTCTGTTTTCTTTATAAGTGTATTGATCAAATTACAGGCGACTGTTGTTGGGTTGCTTTTGTTACAACTTGGAAGTGGGCTGGCTTGATCTAGATAAAGACAGTGTCTCAGACTGCTTACTGCGAGGCACTCAGACAGATGGTGTGTTTACAACAATGATCTCTATTTAGCTGTTTATTTGTTCCACTCCCGTCAATACCATTTGAGAGTTTCATTATATGCGGACCCATACTGCACATGATTTCACTGCGGATGAATCGACAACATTCACGCTGGATCAAAAGATGTTCGGGGCGGGGGGGGGTGGGGGTCAAGGGGTGGGGGTGCATTGGGGGTGAGGGAGCAGACATTGAACTCGGGGTGGATTTGGTGCACAGACGGATTGTGGGGGTTGGGGGGGAATTGGGGCGATGGGGCGTGCATTGAACTTCGAGTGGATTTGGTGTGCGGACAGACTTTGGGGGTGGGGGCGCGTGGGGGTAATTTGTGATTTATCTATTACGTTCCCATGGCATATGAGTGTGGAGACACCTTGTTACGGGGGCCACATCTTGAAACATTGCGGGGATGATGAGCGGCAGACGGGGGGGGGGTTATGACTAATTCATAGGCTCCTGCTGGCCCCGGGCCCCGGGGACGACAGCCAGCAGATGCACTGGAGCGGGATCCGTGTTTGTGTACGAGGTCTTATTTACCCCGGCCCGGACCCTGTGACAGACATTTGGCAGCAGTAAGCGGGCCGTCGAGAACGGGGGAGGGGGGGGGGGTTGGAGACTCTCACCCCACCCCGTCCCATTGCCCCTCCCTTCCCCTGCCCGTTCGGTCCCCGGCAATTGCCGTGTCAAAGTCCCTGAAACAACCTTGACGAATCCCCGAATCCATTCCCTCAACTCTTCTCACACTTAAGAAAGCCGCAACTGTGCCGGTGGTAGAGTATCGATGCGCCGCGGTCCATAGAAATCCATTACATTTGGATTTAGGCCACGCTGAGGACGGAAAATCTGTTTAATCTCCTTCCAGAGAACACCGGCCTCCCGCGCTTGCTTACAGGGGTTTTTCATAAGCACGCCGTGCAGCGGTTGGGTATTTCGCACCGGTAACTGAAACCGCGCACGGCTCTAATGGCGGCGGGAGCTGCTGCTGCTGTTGTTGTTGTTGTTGTTGTTTTTTGACACTGGGTTCAAGCATCTGTTACGGTTTAAAAGCGCAACACATCAGTGGCGGCGACAGCAAAAACAGCGGCTGATTGACTGATGAGCCAGGTTCATCGCACCGCGTCTCCAGTTAAGGCCAGCGAGTAACTCCGATGAGCAATTTCCCTTCCTCTGAAGTTTATCATTTCAAAAGTGACAGGTGAGTTACTAAAGATTAATGAGCGGCACAAATGTGACGCTGTTTATACTTTCATTTATTTTTGGCCGTTGACTTGTTTGGCTCATTATCTGAAGTCATTTCACCGTCGTAAGACACAGACTGTGAACCTTTAAAAAGGGCCGATATAATTATACAGTAAGAGTGGGTAAAGCCGGGTAAAGACTCACAGTAGGATAACAGATTTAGTTGGTTTTTTTACATTTTTCCTGAGATGTTTATCAAAAATAAGACCGGAACCTTCCCCCCTTTTGAACATGTTCCTCTCTTCCTCCTCCACCTCTCTCCCCTGTGTGTCATTCCTCTGAACTTCTGTAGCAAAGGAAGATAACTGCTTAGTAATCCTTTTAACTGCAAATAACACACTTCACAGTAAATTAAAAAGTTGTTTGTGCTGACGGCACAAAGAGAATTTGTCAGGCAGGCATCGCATACATATTACTCTGCCTTGTTTGTATCATGGGCAGTACGGCAAACACAGTTTCGCTGAATGGAGTGGGTGCTGGTGTAGAAGTTATTTTTGATTACAGTGATAAAGGCATAGCACGATTGAAGGCAACTGCAACAACAGTAATGGTCCTCGTCAGTACGATTTCATCAGGTCGAGCACTTTATTCCGAACAATGGTTTTGTCTGATAGGCCGTGTGTTATCGCATGCGCGGAATGCCAGTGTGTTTTTTTTTTGTTTTTTTTTTTGTAAAGATAGGCAGCCATTAAGTTCATATTTGACTGAAATCGGCCACTTTCAATTGCCTTTATATTATCATTTTATTAAACACTATTTAGTAACATTTAGTGATGATGTTTCAGTAGTACTACCCATTTGGGGGGAGGGGCGGGGGCGGGATGGGGTGGAGTGAGAAGGCTTTGTTTCCAACCCCTCTGTTCCCCGACAGCCCGCTTTGGGGGAAGTTGTCTCAGCACCAGTTGTATGGCCACTTTGCACCTACAACTTTATTTCAACATGTATGAAAGTGGATGGGTTGCTTTGTGCACCAGATAAAAATACACAGACACATTAATTTTATTAGATCTAACATGAATTACAGAGGCCTGCAAGCCTTCACTACACTAATTTCATGTCAGATGGCTTGGTAATTCCAGTTGAATTAATTGCAGTGTTTTAACTCCCATACAAAAAAACAGTCCTGGTTATTACTAACAGTAATTACACATAATGCACTTCTTAATTCTAAGTATGAATCTCAATAATTTTGATTTAGTGGGATCAGTGTGGGGAGGGAGTGTTGTGTTCATATGGTGGTTGCTCCATATCTTCCTGACAATCCAGTTGGAGGCAGTACTGCCAAAACTATGTCCTGGATGCAGCCCTGTATTATCCAAAGCACTGTGGTGAAACTGGGACTGTGTTGCCTTCACCATGTTTGATTTGAGCTCTGGTATCAACCCTTTATTCATGTTGGTTTCTAATTGGTGAAAATTGTGTGGCAACTAAGTACTGGTGGATCATGGTATTTGTAGTTTTTAACATCTTGCCCTGGCATGTTGGTAATCTGGGCAACAACTTTGCTTAGTCTTTGTTACTGTTGCAGTTCAGATAAGGCTACTGCAGCAATGCCAAGTAGTACATCTGAGGTAGTTAGGCATGGTTAATTTGGCAAAATATTAGCTAACTATTCCTTTCTTAACTGACAAGTGAGTGCTGAGTTTCCATGGCGATGACCTTTGCAATGACTCCACCAGCGCTCAGATATGAAAAACAAAGAAGAAGAAAGAAATGCGGAAGACTAACAAGGAAGTAGTGTTAGTCTGACATTTATTTAAAAAAACCTACTCTCCAAAGGGTTAACGTGCTTATTTGCACGGCTAACGGAAGCTACCTCAGCGGGCTCCTCTCCCCGGCAGCGGGCCCTGTAGGATGGGGCCCCCAGCGCTGGGGCCTGTTCCTGGCAGGCGGCAGGCGGGTGACAGATGGATGCTGGGACAGGCAGGTGGGGTGACAGGCAGGGAGACAGAGTGGTGGATCAGCAGCTTGATCAGCAGAGATCCAGGCGGGATCAGACACGCTTCATAGCTATGCCCCAGTTCACCCCCCCCCCCTCCAGACCCTTCCATGCGCATTACCTCTCGTACTCAGAGCAGCCGCTGCTCACAGCCGCATTCCGGGGCTCGGACACGCTGGCCGTCGCCTTGGGCACTGTTGCCATGGTAACTACCTCCTTTTTTTTTTTTCGCGAGCATGAAGTGGAGTTTCCTAGTACAGTAGTGTGAGTGAAGATTCTCCTTTATCTCCTATATAGAAGATATACAGTGCAGTCAGAATTTAGACATTGACAAGATCTTTTGTTCTCGCTCTATACTCCAGCACCTTGGGAATTAAATGAAACAAGGAATATATTTATGGTATTTAGATCCATAACCATGTAGGATTTAAAGCCCTTTATAGGCATAGTTCCTCCATTATAGTTTCATTTCAAATCCAATGTGCTAGAGTACAGAGCCAAAATAACAAAAATGTGTCACTGTCCGAATACTGAGACTGCACTGTGCGTCTCAGCAACTAAATGTACATGGTAAACTAGAGGTAAGCTATCGCAATGGCACAGCACTCACACTGACGATACTACAGGGCGTGGGTGACTCGTGCGGTTTGTGGGCAGCCTGTAGCATAGTGGTTAAGGTCCACGACTGCTTAGTCTAATCAACTGTAAGTCGCTTTGGATAAATAACATGTAATGTGCCGACCCGGGTGACCTGAGCTCGCACTCCGGCCTGGGCTCAGCGCAAACGCTCCAGATAGCGCACGCAGAATTAGCAGACGTGTCCTGAAATGCATCAGGACCACTCCCGCTGCTACTGGACTTGAGTATTAGAGAAGTGCCAGGGGGAGGGTTTTTTCTTTTTTTTTAAGCCGAATCATCCTGTTTGGGGAATGTTTTTGGAACGGTAAGAGCAGGCGCCGCATACAGATCAGCAGACCGTGAAAATGAAGCTTACCCAAACCCAGGCTGGGGGGGGAGAAAGGAAAAGGGGAAAAAAAAAATGCAAAAACTTGTGCTGTAATTTCTTTTTCTTTCCCATTACCGTGAAAACTTTGATGATTAACTTTAAAAGAGCAGGACTGCAGGCTAAGCTGTCTGTCACCGCGGTGATGGGAACTGAGAGGAATCCATTTTTAATAGACAGCGGGCCTTCCCAGACACTTCTGCATTAGTTATCAATGGGGGGGGGGAGGGGGTACCGGGGAAATGAGATACAGCAGAGTATGCTGTAAAGTGTGTAAAGTGCCCAGGCAGCATGAATCAGAAATCTCTCCGTTTCAGACCTTGTTTTCGCATTCTGAGCCCCTGACATTACAGGTGGCACGGTGTATTAACTGCGCAGTGCTTTATTTCACTCCGTCCCTCTCAGGTTAGTTATTCTGTTTCAAGGGCTATTGTATGGAGCCCCTGCTCATTCCATCTCTAAGTTAGCATCAGCACTTAGCAATTTTATGCTCAGCTTCCCTCGAGGGTCACCGTGGGGGATACTCGAAGGCATATTCAACCCCAAATCGACCTTGTCAGAAACATATCGCGCTGCTCACTTTTTTGTTTTGTTTTGTGATAACTGGGCAGACTTTTGTTTTTTTTTCCCCCTCTGGATTATGGTGTACCGCATTAATGCCTGAGTGCTGTTGCCCAGAGAACTCCCCCAAGCAAAGTGCAAGCTCACTGCACCTTAATGTGTTGACAGAATGTGTGT
Source organism: Conger conger (assembly GCF_963514075.1). Taxonomy (NCBI): domain Eukaryota; kingdom Metazoa; phylum Chordata; class Actinopteri; order Anguilliformes; family Congridae; genus Conger; species Conger conger. The sequence goes on along the minus strand of NC_083773.1, from coordinate 31,253,529 downwards.
GTGTACATTATGAATGAAATCTGCAGAGGTCACTTTTGGTGTTGCATAACTGTAGGTTCTGCGCGTGTGTATGCATGTGCTGAGGTGTGTGTGTGTGTGTGTGTGTGTGTGTGTGTGTGTGTGTGTTTATAAGCATGTGCTGAGGTGTGTGCATGCTTGTGTGAGTGAGAGCGAAAGACAGAGAGCACTTATTTTTGTTTTTCGGCATCAGATCTATGTGTGAGTTGCATTTTTCAGGTTGCTTTGTGTGCTGAGTATCTGGCTCTCCCACTCCTGTTCACCCAAGCCTAGGAAATCAAGTTAACAATTACCGCTAAAATTATAGCTCTTTTATTTAATCACCCATTGCAGTTAACATCCCTCTATTGCAATATGAATTGGCACCAAGGACGGCGCTTGAAATGTTTGTGCGCTTAATATCAAATATCATTCACTTCAGTCGTAGGTGAGTCTGGCCCGCTTCGCACTCGATAAGGAGGGTGCCACTGTGTCCTCCAGTGGCTGTAGTCACCCTCGTTATTTACACTCGGAGTTGTTTGTTTGGACGAAAGTGTCTCCCGAATGAAAGCGAGTAAACGTCCTCCTGGACGGGGAGAGAGAGCGTTGCACGGGCCGCCGCTGTCGATGTAACCCGCATCGCCGTACGCCATAAATATCCCGCCGCCCCCGTCCCCAATAACGGACACGGAACATTAGAGCGAGACGAGGGTGAGCGTTGAAAAATGCAAAAATAAAAATGGAGAAGTGGAACCCTCCCCCGGGGGTGCCGCGGCAAGCGCCGCGGGGTCTCGGGGAACCGCGGGGCTCGCTGATTTATTGTCAATTTACCATTTGCATTTCGCTATTTGGTCACTCGGCGTATGCTTTTAGCCAAAGCAGTGCACAAAAATGCATTTCGCATGGTGAGTGAACGGCACTCGTGTGAGAGGGAGAGACAAAGTAACAGTGAGTGGGTCATATCTGAGAGACATTGGGAGGGAAGGTTTCGTTTTTAAAATTTGAAAAACGGTGAGGCATCCGCACCTTAATTTCAGCCAATTTCCATTCGATAAACCCGGCACGGTGAGTTAATTGTGTAATCAACAGCTTTGATTGGTCAATGAAGTCCTTGGTCATGAGGAACCGGCAGGTCCTGTGGCTCACGAGGATGAGGCTGGGGTCTCTAGACCTGGGGGCCATCTCCTTTGGATGCTTTATGACGGGGATACTCAGATCTGGCCCTGGGGGCCAGCGGTGCTGCTGGTTTTCATTCCTCCGCTGTAATCAGGGATTGATTTAAACCTGATGCACCAGGTGAGTGTAATCTCTGGTCAGCCTGTGACATTATTGGATACCGGCATACTGCTGGACCCAAGGGGTTTGTCGAGCCAGATTTGAGTGTCCCTATTTTATGGCTTTGAAAGTGATGCTGATCTTTCGGCTCTAAGTTAGATTTTCTCAATGGCAGACAGGATATATGGCTAAAATATTTATATATATATATATATATATATATATATATATATATAAACTACTATTTTGCGAGCATTTGTACAGAAGATCACAGGTCATGGATTGAAGGGGAATGATTCCAGATAGTGCTGATGGGAGATGAAGTCTCCCGAAAAGGTAGCAGCTGTAAATCTTTTAGAACACATTTTGGATGCAGACTGTAGCAAGTTCATTTGCTGTCGGGAATGTCAGTGAATCAGGCTGCAACTGTCACATCTATCAAAAGCGCAAAGAGCAGCATTACCAATAACAGGCTCCGTATAAACGGTGGTCTCGCCGGTACGACCACCCCTACAGTATGAAAAGCTGAACAAAGTGCTTCCAGAGGCTCTTGCCTAAATTTACTGGCAGCTGCGAGAGCCCGACAAAATGACACCTATTACTGAACACCGCCCGGCGGAGACACAGGCCTGCATTTCCAGATTATTCCGGCAGGACTCAAGTAGATGGCTAACCAGTACACAGCAAGTACCTGGCACATCTGTGGTCACCACCCCATTGTTTTAGTTTTCCTCTCTTCCATTGCTCCTTCTTCCCTTGCCAGTTCCTCTCTTTTTCTGTTGACATTGATACTGTACAGACCCCGGGGAGGCACCATTAATGTGGTGCCCTAATACTTTCCTTGCGCTTGCAGAGCACCCTGGGGTGTAGTGCTTTTTTACGCATGCAGACAAGTCCTCCAGGTTCACAATGTCTCCCAAGAGAGAGTTATTTAACACACATCGATTGTGCAGGTTCATATGTGCTGACATTTCCTGTAGAATTACACTGCTGTGCAAATGCAGACAGTATGCCCAGATTCTTAATGTCGCACGAACACAGACAGAATGTTTTTAATGCTTCACAAAGGTTGACGGAATGCTCAGGTTGTTAATGTGTCAGAATTTAAAAAGTTTAAAAAAAGAAATGGAGTCATACTTTTCCAAAACCAGAAAAGACAAATCCTTGAGCAAAAGCCAGAATCTAGATGTCTAAGGGGGTGGAAATCTAGGTTGAGAGACATTTTGACATAAACGGACTAGGTTAATCCCAATGTAGCTCAGGTTTTACCAGGATATAACCTGACCACGTCATGGTCGACTTCATAGCTTTCACTTTTCGACCAGATGTGGCTGGGTTTTCTCCTGAATCGATAGACGCCATTTCTCTGACTTTTCCCCACCACCCCTTTCCCCTTTTCTGAAATCCAATGTGGTCATTCTAATTTTGGCTAGCTAGCTGGCCATGAGGTCTTCAGTATGTTCCCTCTGCCGTTTGTTCCCTCAAAGGATTTACTTCGGACCTAAGTCTTAGCAAGCACTTGGCGTCACCCCAACAACCACCTTAACAGCCAACTTAAATACCCTAGAAACCACCGAGTGACACCCTAGCAACCACTGGAAATCACCTTGTAAGCATCTAGCAATAGCCTGGCAACTGCCTAGTAACCGCACGCTATAATAAGCACCTGATAATAACATACCAATCACCTAGCAGACACCTGTAACTGCCTAGCAACACCTGAGTGATGCCCTAGCAACCATCTAGTGATGCCTAAGTAACTAATACGTACACCCTAGAAACTACCCAGCTAAGCCCAAGCAACCACTTGTTATCTTGTTACCACCTGGCAACACCCTAGCAACCACCTAGTAATCGCTATCTAATCACTTACAGTATTCGCCACCTGGTAACCTAGTCAGTTCCTGGCATTAAACTTGCTTGCATCCGATCCGTTTTAGAAAAGAGTAAAATGAATGAAATGTGTCTAATATAGGAGAACATGCAGAGTGAAATTGCCTCATTTGTTCATTTGTGAGTGTGTGTTTATGTGCAGAGGGCAAAGGGATAAAAGACCTGAACACAGACAAAACAGGCGCTTTACTGTTTGTAAATACTACTGGTTCATCTACGGGCCATTTGATTCAGAAGCTGCGAAACCCCACGTAATGTGTGAATGAGGTTGTGATAGAGAGAATTTAGGTTATGAATGAATTTCTGTTAATTCCCCAAATATATCTATATATATATATATATATATATATAGAGAGAGAGAGAGAGAGAGATTCATTATGTTATGGCAAATTATAAGTTAGTTAGACATTGGTATTTCCCTGCAGTGCAGAAACTACACTGCTCCTTGATGGTGTTATCAGCAACATCGATAATCAGCTGGTCAGTTTTCTCCTTTACATTGGGAGTGGTAGACAGACTTTGGCCCTGATACTTATTATTAATATTTTCATTTCTACATGCTTTTACTTCTTGCATGTACCACTCCATTGCATATTGAAAAATGTTTCTGACTGCTTCTTGAGGATCACTCCAATTTTCGAAAATTACATGTTGGGGTATTTTGGAAATTGCCGATGTGAACTCCACATCCCCCCCCCCCTCCACCACCCAGCAGTGCTCTGGAGAGGACATTTCCCTGGAGATAAATTCCTCAGGTGTGTGGAGCAATAGGTGAATTGCTGTTGCTGACAGAATATCCAGATTCTTAATTTTCAACACTGACAGAATGTCCAGCTTCTTAATGTGTCTCAGACACAGACAGAAAATGCAGTCACAAATTCACAGAATATCTAGGTTATCTGCACAAATGCAGACACAATCTCCAGGTTCTTAGTGTGTTAGAAACGCAGACAGTGTCCAGTTTCAAGGAGTGATGGCCTGTCTGGACATCATACACATGTGGCATGTGCAGTGTTGCACACATGCTCAGTCTCACTTAGTTCCATCAAAGTGCTCCTTTCACAGCTGTTAACACCTGCTTATGTACACATTAGTTTTGCATGGATTCCCTTGCAATTATCGTAATCAATCTTCATGTGTTCTTTTCTTTCTCTTTTTTTATACCTGATGTTATCACACAAAGCAGCCTGCAGATGTTTGGCAACCTACCAGAGAGGAGGGGAAAGAGACAGAATGGAGAGCCGATTATTATATCTCTCCATCAGTTCACAAACATATATTCAGTCTTTCTTTTTCCAATGGTAATTTGTCTGCTGTCATTTGGCCCTCTTCCTTTGCACTCTGTAATTTCCTGTGGTGAATCAGTGCTAGGTTTTAAGGTCACAGAAATGGGACTGTCTTTATTTATTTATTTTTTCTTTTTTTCAAGCGTAGCTGCACGCAGGGAGGCATATTTGAGCTTATTTTTTATACCAAAATAAAAGCAGTCGGTTAAGCTGGACTGATGGAATATTCCAGTTGCATCCTCGTATTGGAGAATGGCTTTCAGCTACAGGTCCAGTCTGGTACTGAGAACCCCCCCCCCCCCCCCCTAGCCCAGCTGCATGGCTCGTAGCTCCCAGATGGTCTATGGTTTGTGGGCTCCTCACATAGTGGAGGTCATACAGAGTGACTTCCCCCCTGCCTGCCGTAGCTCCCCCAGGGCGGGGCAGAGCGGGGCAGCCCCACACAGCTGCTATTGGGATGGCCGGACCCTGGCTACAGGTGTGACTGTGCAAGAGGGGAGGGTGTGTCTGAGATTTCTGGAGAGTGCTGGCGTACTGTGGTGATTGGCTCTGTGGGGGCCTGAATTGACCGTGAGCCATTGATCTGGTGGTTCTTTTGATGGTGATGATGAAAAGGACAGGTATTTGTTTTGATTGTGCTTGTGCGGCTGTTGTTCATGATGATGATGATGATGATGATGATGATGGAATGGAGGTGGAAGTGGAGGCAGGGGAGAATGCTTGATGTCATGACTTTCTTCAATATTTTCTCCCTCATATGCAGTTTTCCTTGACTCTCTCCGTGATTAAAATGGGTATTAATCTGTTTGGCCCCACCCCATCTCTCTTGCTCTTATGTTATGTTCTCTTTCTCTCTCTCTCCCACTCTCTCTCTCTCTCTCACACACACCCAGAAAAAAAAATGCATACATACCCACACATGACAGCATTGACACACGTACCCTTTTTTACATTGTTAATTGGCTGAGGATGGCAGTCCTTGAAGCCACAGAATATGTGGCTTCATTCCAACTGGCTTTAGAAGAGAGATTTTCTGTTATTTAATCTTCATTGTTTGTTTACATCAGTATCTGCTTTTTTAGGATGGGAGGGTAGTGACGGTTGCATTCAGAAGAGGGGCCGTATAGAAGCACATCGCTGCTCGCATGAAAACGGGAGAGACGGAGAGCGAAAAAGAACATGATTCTGTTAGAACATTCTGTGCTGTAATTGCTCACTGAGACTGAATGTTTTCTGTGCAATACCTTCTTCTGGTGTGTGTGTGTGTGTTCTTGTTTTTACGCATGTGTCTGTGCTCACATGCTTGTGTGTGTGTGTGTGTGTGTGTGTGTGTGCGTGTGTGCGTGTGTCAGAGGAGAATAACACAGGCAGCTTTAGGTTATCTGCAAGGGCGTAGCATCCGAGGACAGCTGGTTGTGATGGGAACACAAAATGTGGGAGTACGCACATGGCATTTCCAACTGCCAAATGCACTTCAGTTTTAAGGTAAAAGTGCAATGGCAAATTTCTTTGTACGCTGAACTTGTGTGTGTACTGTACATTCCTTCCCATGCTAAATGTGCTGCACAGTGCCTTTTAATGGTAAATGGTATATGGTTGGCATTTATATAGCGTCTTTATCCAAAGCGCTGTACAATTGATGCTTCTCATTCACCCATTCATACACACACTCACACACCGACGGTGATTGGCTGCCATGCAAGGCACCGACCAGCTCGTCAGGAGCATTTGGGGGTTGGGTGTCTTGCTCAGGGACGCTTCGACACAGCCCGGGTGGGGGATCGAACCGGCAACCCTCCGACTGCCAGACGACTGCTCTTACTGCCTGAGCCATGTCTCCTCTGACATGGTACAGTCATTAAAGATCCTTGCAGAATTATTGGCACCCTTTATAAGAAAAAATTATAAGAAAAGGCTGCATATAATAAACACCATGGATAATTATCTATGTTTCATGGTCAAACATATGGGGAAACGTTATACTCTTATTTCAATACATTTACCCTCATTTCTTTCTGAAAACCACACCAAACTTTTTTTTATTGCATGTTACACCATCCTGAAACATTATGGAGTAGTGCAATGCAACATATACTTTGACCGCTGTACTACAGGAACCTGTATTTAAACTTGTAGGGAGGGTGCAAGCTGAAAAGTAATGTGCTGTAAGGGTTAAGGTTGGGGTGAAGCTGTGTGCAGTCCCAGGTTGGCGAGGGATTGATCGTGGGTTTGGGGCAGGTGGATTTTTTTGTTCTTTTTTTATTTTTATTTTTTTAACATCCATCTCCCAGTCAGCCTCTCCTATCTCCCGCAGAGCTTCTGCTTATTGCCCTGGCAACGCTCAGCTGGGGACAGAGAGAGAGAGAGGGAGTGTGGAGAGAAAAAAAGTGAGTGAGTGAGAGAGCAGGGGAAAATGTTGGTAAACAACGTGACTGCTGCACTGGGCTTTCACCACAGAGGGCCAGACGGACAACTCCCGCGCTGTCTATACCATCAACGCCTTCTGCAGAATATCAATCCGTTTCCTATTTCAGTCAGGCATAATGTGCCATGCATGTTAAATAAATCCTGCTTGGCAATTTCTCATTTTTATTTTGCCCTTAAATAGGAATGGTCAGTTTTATGCAAAGACCTGTTCTGACACCTCTGCCAATTCACCAGAGTGTATATGGAGAGACCAGTATTCAGACAACCGAGGCATATATTTCAAATGAGTTATTCTGTGACGGTTTCTTTTGCATTGAGTAACAGGCCATAGATGGAAAACACGTGCATCGTCACTGCGGAGACCTGGCGTCTGAATCTAAACTTCCTCCCATTACAGACAGAGTTGGGGAAAGGGTGCATGGTAAAGGGTGAAGCCTGCATTCAGTTAATGAGTCTTGAGACACAAATGGTGGAAGGGCTTAACTGTGTGTTTTTAATTGCTTTAATTGATTAAAAGATTTGTTGGAACGAATCTCAGCAAATGGAGGGGGGGGGGGTGGGGGTTCAGGACCGCATATTTTAAGATTCCCTTCTTTCAGCACAGGTCAGCTGTTGAATGCCGCCACGTGTTTAGGAAGTGCGATAAACTCCTCTTGTCCGCATCCTGTGAGCTTCAAAGACAGATTAAAAAAAAAAAAATCCTAGCTAGTTTCAGGCACAGTTGTGGATTCTTTTCATTTCAGTTACGAGACGGCCCCTAACGGCCGCTGACCGCTCAACTGGGCTTGGTTCACTTTCCCAACGGACCGCGTTAATGACCGCCAGAGAGCCCCGTCTCTGTTGATTTGCACGTCATTTAAGACTTGAAAGAGAGCGGGCGACGGGCTGATGGCGGCAGCGCCGATTTTCGCATCCCCCCCCCCCCCCCCCCCACCATCAAAGTGCAGAAATGAATTCAGAGACGGTTCTGGTCCAACGTCAGTGGGCCCCGTTCAAAGCTTCTCCAGGCCTCCACACAAAGGCCCCCAGATTGGCTTTGAAACAGAGGCTCACATCTGCGTCGGCTGTTGCACGGAGAGAGAGAGCTGAAAGCCTCGTACCGGTCTGAGCCAAGAAAGCGCAGCACGCCGCCCCCTCCCCCGCACATTCTCCCTCTCATTCACCCTCTTTCTGCTCGCGTAATGTTCTTCCCCCTAACCCGCCCCTCATAGTGGACAACTGTGGGCAAAGCCTGTTAAAAAAGAGGGCTCCTCCTATTGATTTGACATGGGTCCGGTTTACAAGGTCTTCAGCGTTGACCTGTTTGCGGTGGAACAATAGTGCACTCGTCTGGCTCTCCCGGAGTCACTAGCCTCTCTCCGGGGGAAGAGGTTTTCAAAGAGTTCCATCCAGCCGCTATGCACGCGCTCTCATGGCCGAAAAAAAGGCTTCAAAGAGCAGGAAGGGGTGTGGGAGCTCACCCGCTGGGGGTAACATTTAAAATTTATCGGTTTCCCACCAAGAACTAAAGGCAAGGGCTATGCTTAAAAAAAAGGCCCAGATTAAATGAAATCTCTATTAAAAACACCATTCTTTATTTCAAAAGCTCTTTGAGACAATTGAAGTTGCGGCTTTTGTGGTGGGGGTTCACAGTGCAGTGTCTTCTCTGCAGCTCGCTACACCGTGAACCGAAGCAGCATCTGCTGTGCTCTGTTGATAGCTTCAGCGTTTCGTTTGTCTTCTTCCCCGTAGGCTTTTTCCCGGGGCTGCATTCCTGGTGGAAATTATGAAGAGTGACTCACTCTCCTTCCGCTATGCTTTTATCTACCTGCACCCTTGTCAGAGGATGCATTAGTCACCATGCCACGAGGTGCAGTTTGCCCCCATTTCATCGATGTCTACGGCCCATAAAAATAAAAAGCAAGGAATATGTGGGTGTTGGCGCGTGTGTGTGTTTCTATACATGCTTGTGACTGCGTACAAGTATGGTGTGAACTGGTGCTATGTTTATATTTCTGGATTGCGGTGTGAGGAACGTGCGAATCAGGGCGATGCCGCTCATTGTCGGGGCTATGCTTACATCCTTCATGTTTCCGTCTTCAACGTTTCCCGACGCAAGGATGTGCTGCAGCTAAAAGGATATGTCTAAAAGGACATATTTGTCCAGTTGTCGTTTATCAGAACATGGAGTCGCATAGCAGTTAGCAGCTTCTCTCAGAGATGCCAGTGTGGGTCTGACTTGCTTTAAAAATGTTTTTTAGGACAACAACCTACTTGTAAAACAACCTTGGAACAACCATCTGGGATCTGATATTCAGGTGTGACACTAGACGGTCATACTCCCCAGCTTGGCCCGTCCGCTGTGCAACCTTGGGGTGTCTGCCTCCCCCATCCAGGCCTTTACTTCCTGCTCATGTCTGCTGTTTGTCCTGTGAGTCTTTGTTTGTGTTTGTATAACATATAACACAAGCATATTTTTGCTCTTGTTCGTCTAACTTATGTTCGGCAGGGTGGTTGACAAGTTGTCAATGCAGTCTGCACTTGCACCTGCCGACTCTCTCGGGATTATGCTTTCACCCTCTAGGGAAGCACTGTCCTCCAATCCCTGATGTTTGTACTTGTACGTGTTTTGGAGAAGGTGCTGGGGATACGGTTGAACAGCAGTAATTTTAATGTTATGTGGTACTGTACTATACCAGACTTGTGTATTAAGTGTACAGACAGTAAGACTTCGACAGTAAGACACCTCGCCTCTGAAGTCGCTCTTCTTAGTGATGTAATGGCCCCCGAGACCTGTTTGGAAAGACAATTGTACAAGTGCAGCCAACTTCAGAATTATATAAAATAATTTTGGAAGGAAGGTCCACACACCGGTCCTCGTGAGCAATGAGCACGGATGATCTACCTTGTGTGTCAGTATTTGCTCTCCCCATCTCCTCCTCTGTGCGATTAGGTCTGCTAGGTTTGGGATTTGAGCACCAACAACCCACCTATCACGCATGACTCAAAGCTAAATGTACAAACTGCCAGCCAGCCGGTCTCCGTATCTACATAATTCTATACAATAACTGTTACTAAAAATGTTCTGCCTTGGCATGGCCCTTCCCTCATCTCCACAATTAGGGACTGAATTTCTATATAATTTTAAAGTATAATAGGTACATTGTTACAAGACCATTGTAAATCCCTTCCTATCATTGCAAAAGGCTCACTGACATGTCCACTCACCCTCTGCCTGTGTTTATAGTCCTTAAATTCGGGTTTCAAAATATACAGTTGACGGACCGACACTCTGTACCAAAACATTGTACAGCTTACCAATGATTCAAGCTCATTGGTTGAAATTTGGTTCTAATTGCCACAGGTAATGGCAGAAATGACCAGTTGTACCTTTATCAGACTTCACAATTAAACAATGCATTGACAAGCCAAACCAGTTTCTGCTGTTCTGTTTCTGTTCTGTTGTACTAGTTCATGGTGAGTGGATTAATATATGAGCCAGTGTTGCTCCCCCTTCCCCTTGCTCACAATGCCAGTCTTGTTGAGAGATATCTTCCCCTCAGCTTCCGCATTGTGTTTGATATGCTTTTGCAGCCAGTCAGCAGGTCAGACGCCTCAATCTCACACTAATGACAGAGAAGAGAGGATCCTAATTAATTTCAATGTTCAAAGAATCTGCTGGTTGAATCGCACACAGACAACTTTCAAAGACTTAATGAGCTTAATCGACCACGCTTGACGATTTTATTCAAACCCCTTTCGCCTTGCCCTGGAGTTTAACTTTTAAAGCCTGCCTGAACTTGATTGGCTGTCCTTAATCTTGGCAAATCGTTATAATCCTACATGGCAGAATGGTGGATTAAACAGAATGTTCTTTGTGCGTGTGTGTGTGTGTGTGTGTGTGTGTGTGTGTGCGCGTGCGCGTGGCTGTGTGTGAACGTGCGTGCATGCTTATGTGCACGAGCATACACGTGTGTTTGGGTGCAGGTGAGCACGTAGACCGCAGCTAGGAGAGAATATGAAAGACCTTCCTCCTGTCCCATCCTCTTCCTCCTCCTCTTCCTTCTCTTTCCTCCGGGACAGCAGTGTTTATCCCCGTCAGGAACACATCCCAGTCACCATTGTTTCTCCAAAGCCTGTTATTTGACCTGATTTAATTCAGGCCTTGTGGGTGAGACTCCCGCTTTAACGGCTGGCGTGCTGAAAAGTCTTAGCTCCGGAGCATGGCGAATGGGATGAAAGGGGGAGAGCTGAAGCGATAAGCGCAGAGGGCAAAGCGTCGAGACGTCGCCGTTCTGCCTGATTCCCGTCCCTCCCTCCATCCTGTTTCTCAGACATTTTCTTCCTCCTTTCGTCTAATGTCTGATTTCACGATTTTTATTGAAACTCGCGGTTCACATCTGAGCTGGCCAGGCTGGTTTAATTCACCGTTGGTAACATGAAGAAAAGGAAAAAGTCTGGCAAACAGATTAAAAACACCTATTCGACTACAGATTACTGACACCCAGAGGCAGTCACAGGATGGCTTTAAGAGAAGTGCTGAATCTAGTCTACTGTGTCCTCTCTCATAGTGGCATGGAGCATTCTTATAGGAAATGGATTCAAAAAAGAAAAAGGAATAAAAACTCACATGGTCAATATTGGTGTAGACTGGAGGTCTTCTGATTTCTACCCCCTTCCCCCCCCTCCCCGTTCTCAAAACTCCTAAAGCTCTGGAGATATCTCCTCTTCCGCCACATTTCACCACAACCCCAGCGCCTGCTGCCCGTCTTATTAGTTGTGCGGCAATGTCTTTTCTCCTCTATAGGGTGTCTGCTGTGTAGGGCCTTCTCTCCCGTCTGAAAGTACATTCTCAGAAGTATTGTCTGGCATGAAACCTGTACTCTGCACCCTCCTGACGCAGGGCGGCCATCTTCTCCGACGCTCATCCAGTGGTTGGGATGACGAAAACATGGGGGTGTGGAACAGCCTCGAAGGCTCGGAGAGGGACGGGACGGCTGAGCTGGAAGGGAGGGCAGGGCTGGCGAGGGCCTCCCGGAAAGGAACGGCCGTACTTCCACGGCCCCCCGAAGGCTCGGATAGGGAGAGGGAGAGGGACAGGGCGGCTGAGCTGGAAGGCAGGACAGAGCTGGAGAAGGCCTCACGGAAGGCCGCAGCTACGCATGCTGACAGCCGCGCTGATTCCACCTGACAGGGCAGGCCTGACCGTGGCGGTGGACGCTGAACACCGTGGGAGGGGCTTCAGCCCTGGTAGCAGATGTCACTCCAGCAGAGGATTGATGCAGGATTGCTGTTCTGTTCAATTTTTCATATTGGGGGGGGGGGGGGGGGTTGTCACACATAATTAGAAAGACACTGAAGTGGCCTGATTTTTAAATTATTTTTTATGTGATAAGCTCTCTTGCAGACTGTAAATATCCACTGTCATGACCAGACTCTTATCAAAGTGCTGGATAAAGAAAAACTGACTGGCAGTGTGCAAAACAATGAACTGCAGGCAGATCTCAGCTATTTAACTGTGACATTAAATGTTCATCCATATCATTCAAAATCACACTTTGCTCTGAGAGAGAAGTTACAATGCTTCAAGGCTGATTTTGTGAATTCCTTTATTCTTTGTTGAACAAGACCAAATAGGACAACGGTAGATTAGCTGCAAGAAGTGAAGAGTAGAGGCCACACAGAGCAAACACAGCAGGTGGGAAATGCTCTGTACTGCATGGCTGTTTCCCAGTATCCAACTTTGTTTATACTCTAACTTTGAAGTACAGAATAAGTACTAATAATTGACCAAAGTTGATGAATACTAAGTGTTATAGAATAGTGATTAGTTGAGAAGAATCGTGGGCTTATAATGAGTCTCCTGAAGAAAAGGACAAAACATAGACTCTTCCATTTAAACGCTGTACATTTTTGTCAGGCCAAAGATAACGAATACTCACAAAATGGTTTCACGGGAAGCTTTAATGAAATTCAGAGACTAATTAGCCGGCTTTGCATGTGGCAGGAGACGCACGGTCATTATTAGTTTGCTGGCCCCTCAAAGAGAGCCCGTTTAATGAGCGCCCAACGGTGTGTTTACCCAACTTACCAACCCATTCAGCTCCGCACACTCAGCCAACGTCTTCTATACCACTTTTTAATGGACCTTGATTTTTCGTTCCCCCCCCAACTTATTTTGTCACAATAAATGGGTTATTAAGTGCCTCTTCTATTTCTTTTAATTGGTCATAAGTGTGGTTTAATTCACATGTATGCGGAGAGACGCCAGTTCAAAATCCCTGTTGCTTACATTATAGACCCGCACCATCTCCCATAATCAAAGGCGTGCTTCCTGATATCTGTTCCCATGCGGAAATCACATAGGACTTGTAGGAATGAGTGATTTAGTGCAGCGGTTCTGTTCAGGATTCAGCAGGGAGAAGGGGGGCGGTCACCGACAGTGGCGGGAATGGTGGTTGAGGGGACCATGGCTGATGGATGGGGTTCATGCGGTCTTTCACAATGCCATGGGCCCCCTTCAGCTTCCCCGGCTCCCCCGCTTCACCGGACAGTGATGAATCACCCCGTCTCTCGTCCGATGTCAATCTCTGTTCCCTCTCTCCCTCCCTCTCTCCCTCTCCTCCTCTATCTCCGGTGATGTTCCATAAAGCACAGAACCCGTGTTATACTCTGTGACCATAAGAACCATTGTGCCCCCTTTCTCAGTGACGGTTATGAAGCAAACCGGAACCTATTGTTTAGGTACTGGCCCCATCCCTTTTGGAGAGACGAGGAAATGCATGGGAGTCACCCCTTCACTCGGGGACAAAAGCCGCAGACTATGTCCTTTGTTTACAACGTTAAGATTGATCACCGGGTCAGGTTCGGGAGATCCAAAGGTAACTTGACTGCCAATTACTCTTACTGACGGTGTCACCTTGAGCAGGAGGGAGGGGGGGGGGGGTGGACGGGATGGAGAAAGGGTTGCGTGGAGGTGCCCGGTCAGGACGTGGTTGGAGTACGGTCCCCTGCCATTCGTTAAGGTGTGTGAACTGACAGTCCCACACGGCTCAGGATGGATGAGGTGGCAGGCCCAGATGTTGCCTTTGGATCGTGGGACACCAGTGTCGCCAGGTCCCGCCAATTTGCCACAATCAAAGCACAGTCGCATGGAGGATGGCTGAGAAAATCTCTGTTTGCTTGACTACACGGCCTTGAGGACCTGAGAGGGGTTCTGTCAGGCTTAACAATTTGTACCATAGATGAGGATGAACTTTGCAACCTTTTGTAAAAAAAACTTATGAAAAGCTATTTCAGAAAAAGAAAACTAACTCCTCGTTTTCCAAGGGCACAACACCACTCTAAATATTCGGACACAAATGCACATACTTTTCCATCTTGTGGTCTTAAGCGTGTTCAGAAAACCTGAGAAACTGCTGCTGGTATCCTCTTTTCAGCATTTCCACACCCACAACATGCATATTGGCAAAATGGTTCAATCCTGCAATAGAGTCCCTGGCAGTTGTTGCCGTGTTATGACTACTGTAATGATCGGCCTCATTGGTCTTGATTATTATTATATGCCTATATTTGTTTCTGCTGAGGCTCTACCAAGTGAATGTCAAGTGCTGCCTGTAAACAGATGTGTTCAGAAGCATGGACTGCTTCTCCTAAAAGTGCAATCAAAAATGTACTGTGGGTCTGCGGAAGTAATTTCCTTTATTGAATTACTGTAATTGTCATCCCAAGCAGCCCTGTTGAGGCACGATTTACAGTGGCACTTCCCCAAGTGCTATGAATAATTTGCTGGAGCGAAGGGCTTTGGCACCTTGCTTATTTATTACAATTATGAACCACTGAATGAGCTGCTCTTGTATCAACTTGTGATTATGCTGCATTACGCCATGCGATGATTCTTATAAACAGTCTCAATTAGAGGGAGCCACAACCTTGGCCCTTCTCCTGTGGACTTTGCGTGTGGTATGTCGCTAATGACTGAGGCTTAGTTGTATCGTGTGTGCTTGAGGTGGATCACATCAGATACCTGGACCTGGCTGGGGGTATGCAAGGAGAGGTTTGGGAACCACTGCACTAGAATGTGCAGCATTGCATTAAGACTGGACACTTCAACACTCCCTGGGTCACGACCAGTGCTACTAGTACTAGAACTACCAGTACAACCACCGCCACTATTTATACAATGGATTTTGGAAATATTTACTTGTATGGGTGACACATGGCGCTGGGTCATGTGACACGTGGTCCGAGTGAAGGTTATGTACAGGCCAGGATTATGGTGCTTGTCAGTTCAGTTTTTGAACTTTTTGTCCCAAATTGTTTCTTGGCCTTTTGGAACGTTCTGCCAGTTACTGTCATTGCTGCAGCCCCCACCATCAGTGATGTGATGAAGAATGCACACAAGCACAACAGCAACTTGCTTTAGAATTTGAGGAAATGTGTCACGTTTAACATTGTACCATTTAAGAGTCATGTTCGCTTCTGTTCACTTGTATATTAACTGTAAAAGGTTTTTTGACCAGGGGCGGCCAGATTTTTGCACACCGCTGTAAACTTCAACAAAAAACGATATGTCTATGTTAAATGGATATTATTGAATTTGTGAGCAAACCGACACAAAACGGAATGATGTCTTCCCTCCGCAGAATGTGCTTACCACTCTCTTAAAACAGTTATAGATTTTTTGATCGTTTTTTTCCCATCTTAAAATTCTTTGTTGTTCAAAGCAGTGTTTAACCTCTTTGACATCCCTGAATCTCTCTGAACGTCGGGCTGTATCGACGCACATCCTGGGGAGGATTTATTTCCCCCCCGAACGTCTCGCAGATAAGAGATGGGCGGTTATTCACGAGGCTGTCTCGCGACATGACAGGTGACTTCAATATGACGCCGTACTAAATGAAAAAGGTTTCGGGCGTCCGGGGAGCAATTCCGAGCCTCATTCCTGAGCCGGGGAGCGCCGCTTGATAGCAGGGCGCGTTCCTTAGACAGTGTTCCATCCTTGCTCAAAGGCAGCAATATCCCTCTTTTTTTTTTTTTTTTTTTTTCTCCTGATCTAGGGAAGCCACGATCCTCCAGGCCGTTTTAATGTTCCTCATCACTCACCCAATGTCTGGAGGACAGTAAAAATGTGAGCCATTAATTGAGTCAATGAAGTCATGGAGGGTTTGGATGAAATAAAACTAAAGTTCACTGTGGCTTTGCGGGAGCAGGGAAGTGCTTTATGTTAATCTATAGGTCTGTCACTATGACTGGTTGTTTGACTCCTGTACAAGCTGTATGGCTCACAGTGCCAGCTCTGAAGTGAAAACGTGCCTGAAAATATAAGAAGGGCAGGAACCATTTTTAGTGTCTCTTAAAGACTCACTTTATATACTTGCTTATAGATGCGTTTAACTTTTATTATTGGGTTAAAATTGTATTCATCGGTTTATCATTTGTACTTCAGCTGATGCTTGTTCCCCATGTCATGTTTTGTCATTTGGCATATGCCTTTGTTGCTTATAATTCTGCTTAGTTTTTCTTCTTTTCCCAGTTCATTTTAGTTTTTGCCATCATGTATGAAAGGCATTATGAGAGCATTTGAAGTGAATATTATTGTTGCTGTTGTTGTTCTGATGCGGGGGGTAAAGGCTTCAGTCATCAAGCTGTTTGTCCATTTTGCTGACTCAAGCACCTGCTTCCCTCTCCCTCCCTGGAGCCTGGGGCTTGAAGAGCTTCCTCTGTGAGTACCTTTGTGGATCCTTGCATGGTCTTGCTGTGCTGCAGCTCCATCTGTATCCATCTGCTTGCTCATTGTGCTGCAAGTCTCTTGTAAAGCTGGTTGTGCTGGAGGACTGTCCCTCATCGGATGGTGGCGCTGCAGGTCTGTCTCCTCATTGGCTGGTTGTGCTGGTGGTCTGTCCCTCATTGGCTGGTGGTGCTGGAGGTCTGTCTCCTCATTGGCTGGTGGCGCTGTAGGTCTGTCTCTTCATTGGCTGGTTGTGCTGATGGTCTGTCCCTCATTGGCTGGTTGTGCTGGAGTTCTGTCTCCTCATTGGCTGGTTGTGCTGAAGGTCTGTCTCTTCATAGGCTGGTGGTGCTACAGGTCTCTCTCTTCATTGGCTGGTTGTGCTGGTGGTCTGTCCCTCATTGGCTGGTTGTGCTGGTGGTCTGTCTTTCATTGGCTGGCGGTGCTGAAGGTCTGTCTCTTCACTGGCTGCTGGTGCTACAGGCCTGTCTATCTCTGCATAGGATGGCTGAACGGGTCTGAATCTCTGCTGGGTTTGGCTGTACTGTCTCCCCCTCCACAGTCTAGAGAGTGTTTATGGAGACAGTTCAGTTGGAGAGGCCCTTCTGGAGCCCTGAAGATATCGAGGCAACCTCACAGCATGGAACAAATTGACAGCTTGCTCTTCAAAATGGCGATAGAGACACTCTTTTGAGCTGTGATATGGATGCTACACATCAGCGGGGGGTGGTGTAGCTGGAGAAGGGAGTTGCGGTTTGTCTCTGTTGTGCATGAGCATTTACACCATTAATATAATGACCCTATAATAGGGGTCAAGAGGAATAGGGCTTGTTGAGTTTGACTAGATTAGCCTGTAAAGTCATTGTTTGACCTGCTCCCGTGTTGGCTTGCCATTTACTGTTATTGATTTTCCTCCCTCCTCCTCACAATTAAAATTGTGTTTGGCTTTCTGTTGTGGATTGAATTGTTTGGGAACATGAGCCTTGTCTGGTTCACCGGTTTGAAGGGAGCTGTGTCAGTTTACTGATAGGCGCGGCAAGCTGTAATTGGGCATTTTCCAGACCGCTCGATTCCTTAACAGAAGAACCGCTTGTCTTTATTTTGCCTACCACTTGCAAACAATTAAATTGGATGAAAAGAAAAAAAATCGGATGCCTTTTGTTGAAACCAAATTTCCCTTATCACCGTAAATAAAATCAGACAAAGACTGAGAAAACGTCACAGGAGCATTAGCATTTGCTGTTGTCGCAAAGAGTTTTACAATAATAAGATTAACAGCTCTGCTATTCCAAAACGAGTAGCCAAAGTGGGAACAATATAAATGTTTTTACAGTAAATAAATAACAAATAGTTTGACCAGTGCCGGCTCTCTGTGTGCTTACATTTTAGCATTAATGCAGGGAACAAATGCGATCTTAAATCATGTCCAAAAACCTGTTCTCAGAGCTGCTATGGCCAGACGTGCCGCGTTCATTAATGCAGTGTGGTTCGCGAGTCGCATCCTGCCAGGAACACGTGATGCGGTAGAGGAAAATGACCAGACACTTCGAGTGGGCTGCCCACACTGGCCGTCTCAATCCCGCAAATTATTCTTTGCACCTAAAGCAGAACCGTCACAAACCGGCACAGAATCATGATGATAATCACTTCCTGTTTTTCCTCCTCTTCTTCTCTTCTTTTTTCAAACATCATGCTGTCGCTATGACAGCTGCGTTTTAATCAAGCGATCAATTATACTGATCCAATTTCAAGATAATGATGAGGATAATTACAATTACGACAGTAGCATTAATAATTATGGTAATAAGGGCGGTTCTGTGATGCTGTTAGGTAATATAGTGTTAACGCTGGCTTTCAGGTAACCCGAGGCTGAAGTCCCATTGAATAAGTGTCAGGAAGGCTCTGCTGTGGCTCTGTCTTAATAGCCTATTGGTTGAAGTTCTTACTGAGGTACAGCTGCTCTTGCACAGGAGAACCTGGAGCCAAGTTCACGCGTGCAGGGCAAGACAATACCGTCCCCTCGAAAAGTATTGGAACAGCAAGGTCAAGTCTTTTTATTTTTGCTATTCACTGAAGACAATATAGTTTGAGGTCAGAAGATGTACATGAGATCATGACCGATCCTAATTCCAGCTTTTATTTCCTGGTATTTTTATCTAGATTTGTTAAACAACTTGGAACATATCACCTTTTGTATCAGACCATCCAATTTTTAGGAGAGCAGAAGTATTGGAAGTATTGGTAACTGACAAATGTTTCTTGTTTCCCAGATGTGTGCTATTATATTGATTGGTTAAACAATAAAGAGTTCTGAATGTCTACTCTTGGTTTTAGCCTTGGGTTTTGCCTGTGAAGACTGCATTTGTGTTAGAAAAGATAAACCAACACGAAGACCAGAGAGAAAAGCAAGCCAATTTGAAGCTTAGAAAAGAGGGGAAATCGATCAGAGCTATTGCACAAGCATTGGGGGATTGCTGGTACAACTCCTTGGAATGTCCTGAAAAATAAAGAAACCTCTGACATACTGAGTAACAGACATTGAAACAGGTCGACCAAGGAAAACAACAGCAGTTGATGACATTAACATTGTGAGAGCTATGAAGAAAAACCCCAAAACATCAGTCAGTGACATCACAAACAATCTCCACAGGGCAGATGTGAAGGTATCTCAATCAACCGTTCAAAGAAGAGCCGCAATATAGAGGATATACGACAAGATGCAAATTAATCACCAGTAGTAAGAATTGTAAGGCAAGATTACAATTTTCAAAAAGGTACACAGATCATTCACAAAATAACAAAGTTTTATGGACTGATGAGACCAAGATTAACCTCCAAAGTGAAATTGTACCACTGTCCAAATACTTATAGACTGCACTGTATGTAGCACTTAATGAATTTGCCCAGGCAGTTGTATGCAGAAGGCTGCACTGACTCAGGTTTATCTTATTTGAAACATCAGCTCTCATCATGTACTTAGTTTTGTCATATTGCTAGTGCCGGTAGTGGTTTCAGTTTCTGTTTAGGATACTCAATATAACATAATTTGGGGTGCACCCCTACCTGCCACTGTAAAGCACTCAAGTTACTTTGAGTCCTGCTACTGCTAATGTACTAACTTCTGCCACTGCACTGCTTCCTGTTTCTGTACTTGTGCCACTGCACTGCTTCCTGTTTCTGTACTGGTGCCACTGCACTGCTTCCTGTTTCTGTACTTGTGCCACTGCACTGCATCCTGTTTCTGTACTGGTGCCACTGCACTGCTTCCTGTTTCTGTACTGGTGCCACTGCACTGCTTCCTGTTTCTGTACTGGTGCCACTGCACTGCTTCCTGTTTCTGTACTTGTGCCACTGCACTGCTTCCTGTTTCTGTACTTGTGCCACTGCACTGCTTCCTGTTTCTGTACTTGTGCCATTGCACTGTTTCCTGTTTCTGTACTGGTGCTACTGTGCTTGTGCCACTTTAGCGAGTCCTGTTTCTGTGTCACTACTTATTTCCTGCCGACAGTACTGCCGAGACTGTTCTCCCCGTGGCTGCACAGTCTGCGCACACCGTGAAGCAGGCCTCCGCGCCGCGCGGACGTGCCCGCCCGCTCTGCACCGGCACCATCTGACGGCGTTCTGGGCAGCGCCGCTCCGCACTCCCACTTAGCGCGGACGCTCTCGGCCTCTCCCAACTGTCGCAGCGCCGGAGACGGCAGACGGCCCGCCCGCCTCCCACGGCGCTCCCCGCTGTTCCTCCTCAAGGCCACCTCCGCCGCTCCGCCCGCGCGTCCCCCGACTCCGAGGCCCTTTGTTTGTTTGTTTTTCTCCGGCAGCACATTGCGGCGCGAGGCCCCGCCGCCGCTCGCCCGACAGAGGTCGCGCCCCGTCGGATCGGTGGAACGTCGCGGTGTTTCGACAGCAGACTGCGAGAGCACGCGACTGAGAGTCACGCGGCTCTTCCCTCAGACCCCCCCCCCCCCCCCCCTCCCCTCGATCCCTCTCAATTTCGAGGCCCTCATGAGCGAGCATAGCTTCCCTGGCTGCCGCCACTATAATTCTGTAAGGAAGTAGCCACAAGAAATAAAAATGCAAGCCTGTGGAATTCGCATCAAATCTGTCACTGGAAAATGCACCATATTTGAGTCCACTATAATCTGGCAGCCTTTGATTTATAAGGAAAAGACAAAGTCTCTGTGTATACAAACTCAGAGACACACGGTAAACTTCCCTTTATCCCTTACCTTGTCTAACCCACCCCCTCAATTCAAAAGCAAACCTCAATGCACCAGTCTAATTACGACAAGTGCTCTCCACTTCACAAAGATGGGTGGGGGTGGCGGGTTGGGCGGTGAAGATTCTTCAGTCTCTGCTGGAGTATCTGCATTCATTTTGCTTCGCGTGCCCCCTGTCTGTACTGAATTATGAAATAATGACATGCTCAGATATATTATACACAGTTCTTTCATGTGTAGCAGGGGAGCGGCGGTTGACTGCAGTATTTATTGAGCTGGTGCAGTCTGCGTGCGTCGCCACCTGAGGAATATTCCACCGGGCCGTCTGTCCTTCCGTTCTCCTCTCTACAGTCAGAACCTTCTGGAAAACAGATCCACGGCCAGCGGGGGCAAACGCTCATTAATACAAATAATCCATTCTGCCAGGCCCTTTATCATGCACTAATGTACTTAGATATGATTTATTTTAATATACAAGGATATCTTGCCTCATTACACCAGACTTCAAACAACTTCTTTTCGAGAAGAAGTTACGAGTGCCAGTGGCCGTTGTTGTTTTCGACAGACGTGCTGTCAATTATGCATTCGCTGCTACCTTTGCAGTCCTGAAGAGGCTGGCTCTGCATCTGTTTTATTCCATGGCTTCCAATGTGCTGACCCCCCTCCCCTTCCTTTCCTTCTGGCCCTGTTCTGATCAGAAATGATGAATGGCACGCCGAAAGTTGGGACACGTAATGCCGTTATGCATTTAGGCCTCCTTTCCCTGTTCTATTTTGAGGTCAATTACCAGCAGGTTAAAGACGCCATTAAAGCACTGTTTCCTAAACTGCCCCCTGTCAGAATAGCTTACCATCCACGAATGAAATTGGTTGTGAATACATTTCGATGGTATGGCCTGAAACCCAATGAACCCACTAGAGAGACATTTATTTTCACGACAAGTAACACCTGCTTCGTAACTGGGTAATGCTCTCCTCTTACAGTGCCGCACGTTTGTCGTAAAGCATTTCTCTTCGCAGGTGTCTCTCCACGCGGTGTTGAGGGAACATCGGAATACGGCGGCTTCAAAAACAAACTGTCCAGTTCATTTACCGTCGCCGCTCCACCGGCGGTGTGTATCCGCCGCTCGGTGGTTTGTGGATGCACACACGCGTTCTCCTTCTTTGTCGTCGAGAGAGACCGGCCCTCGGCAAATTACCGGACTGTTCCGCCCCTCTGCTCTTTTAGTGATGCGCTGTTCCTGTTACCGGACCAGGTGATCTCTCCGCCGCGGTGCAACCCTTCACTGCCATCGCCGCCTGGGTGTGCCCGCCTCTCATCAGCGATGCACTCGGCTCCCAGACAGTGCGTCGGATCAGGTTCTGCATGCTGGTGTTACCCAGCGCTGAGAAATACTCCGTTACAGCAAATGTCAGCAACCTTTGCAATTCAGCAGCCTCGGTGAATGTAAAAGCGAAAGCAATCGCCATGACATCAGCCGCTTATTCCTCGGCGCTGATCACAATGGAGGTTCTGCACTGTGCGTGGGAGTTTATAAATGCCTGTCGTTGTTGAAGTAGGGCGTATGACGGGACTCTTACGCTCGTCCTCAGCTTTTAGCGGGAACTATTCCCCGTTGTCAATTCTGCTATGTGACTGGAAAGGCTTTATGATTTGCTTAACATTCCGAGTCTGACACGAAATTGAAGTTTATGAATTCCTGTGATTTTTGACAGTGCATTTACAGAAATGGAAATGGCGGTAATTGTCCTGTTGCTTCTCAGATTTGTGCTGGTAGATTGTTTTGCGGGATCCACTGGAATAACACAGATTGGGTCCTTTCTGTCGTTTCTGCAGCATCACATGTTTCTGGATATGTTCCACATTGTAGAAACAGCCAAGTGTTTAGCGAAATCCATTTGATTTAGAAATGTCAGCCTTGCAGCGAAACAACTCGATGCAACCGTTTCCTAGCAACTTAAACACTGGAAGGCCCCAGGTATTCATTGTGATAAGTATAGCCACAGCAGCATGTGTTAGGAGGTAGTGGGAGTGGACAGTGAACTCTTCTACTTTGTGAGTAGATAGTGGATACTATGCTATAAAAAAATACTTTCATCTCATTGTTAACTTGGGAGTGGAACTTGGAAATCCACATGCTAAATACGAATACCTTTGAATGCAAATGGCAAATGGCAGCTTACTTCCATAGAAGTTACTGTCCAAATTAGAAACAAATGCTTCAAAGATACCAGATACAATGCTTCAAAGATACCAATATAAATTGGGCAAAACAGTGAGAGGCAGGATCTCTGCTGTGAAGTGGCCCAGAAATGGCTCCATCTGCTGGAATCTGAGTTTATTGCAACAATCAAAACCACAACTCAGGTACACTGACACACCACACCTGCAACAAACTCCTCCAATAGTCTTCCCCGAAAGAAAGGCTCCCCAGAGCTGTGGTTCCTATGTGTAGCAAGTGTATAATGCAGCCTCTATTTTGACAGCCAAATGAAATAATGTTTTTTTGTTTGGAATTGATGACAAGGATCATTTTAACATGCCTGCTTATGAATCAGCAGACTGGAAAATAACTTGTTGTGTTCGAACAACTGATGGCCGCATTGGTAATCAACTCCTTTACGGAACTAATCATTCATGTTTGATTTGTGTTTACATGGCGAAACTGATTAGCAGATGGAAGACAGGATGTGCTTGTGGGGTTCGCATCAAGGGAAATGGTTCGACATGAAAATGCACTTCCAGACCAATTTACTTTTCTTAATAACAAAACGATATCTGATGTTTTCTTTCTTTGTTGTCTTCGCTTTAAACCTGTGCCCTGGAATGTTAAGGCCTCCGGAACATTGCAGTACTCTCTCTCTATCTCTCTTACAATTAAATACATTTTAATGATTGCGTTTGCATAAGTGATACCAAGCAAAGGAGAGAATGTAAAGTAATTATATAAACAGACTCCAGTGTTAACATTAAACGAGATGTCCCGTGGAGAAACTCCATTAAAGCAGGCCCTTTTTTGTCATTTAGTAATTTCTGTTTACTGCACAACACAAACATATGCTTGAAAGAGAGCGGAAGTGAGAAATAAAACTCTGCAGTACTGTAATTGCTTCAAGTTTGTTCAGGGGGTGTCCAGTGGGAGGAGGTAACTTTGACTGGATTTACAAAATGTGGATATGCAATACAAAAGTGTACTTTATAGGTCTAAGGAGAAAAAACAGTTTTTCTCAACAAGCATCATGACTTTATCAGGGGTATACTAATTAGGGGTTGATTTAAACGGATGAATACCACCACAAATTAATTGCCTGTTGCTTTTATTTATTACCTAGGCCTCACAATTATCGTTTGTCACTGTGTTACTCTGCTTTGTTCAGGATACATGGTCATTAGCCTGCTTCACATGCACAGAAGGTATGAGATGCGCTTTCGGTATGAATCGGAAATAAACAATGGTACAGCACCAAGAAAATCAAAACCACTGCTAAGCTGCCAGTATCAACTTATTTTATATCCAAGGGCTACCCGGAATCACTGCGAATAAAAGGCAGCAAATCCGAATGAATGAATTAAATATTTGTTTAAAGAATCACAATTGTGAAGCTGATCAGTGAAATCGGTTTCATTAAAATGTGAGCACAGTTCGCAAACGCTCACCATCGATCCCGGGAACCGTTGTTGTTGTCAGCTTTTAATTAATGCGAAGACCAAAGTAGCCGGGAGAGCGGCGGAATGGGCGGTGGAGGCAGAAGCGGTCTTATTAAAGAGAAGGATGAAATGCGGTTGTTGCGGGTCCTCGTGGGGGCTTTCCTTTTGTGAAGACGCGCCAGGCCGTGCAGCTGAGCCTGCGGCTGCAAGGCAGGAGCAGACCTCAATTATACTTGCATCAGGAGCGCTGCGTGGGGAAGTGCACGCGCCAAACGCGCTCTTATTTAAGCTTAAACTAATTGGCTAAAGGCAAGCCAACGCAGCCTGTGCGCAGCTTCTGAGGAGCCAGAACCAGCCCGTTTATTTATATATGCTGCCAACTGAGGCGGAGGACGATCAATACAACTATTACACTTTTTTCCCCCGCTCTCCTTTTACATTGCAATTACGATTTAACAGATGACCTTATTTGTGGAAACTTGTGGCGAATTAAACAGAGCCATGCGTGCACTTCACACTTTTATCACCTTTTTATTACATGCTTATAAAATCTAATTCTGAAAGTCTTGGTACCCTTCGTGATGGAGTTGTCTTTGCGAAAGTTAAAAGGGATGGCTGAAATAGATAAGAGGTAGCCAGAAGGTCTGTGGTAAAATTGTATTACCATTTTTACTGTTATGATGGTAGCACAACTGCCCTCCGCCACCCCTGATACACAAATACAAGATTTGCCATGCTGCTTCATAAATCTCTCTGACCAACAAACCAGTCAAAGCAACTATCAGATACCAGTTGAAGAAGCAGCGTGTTAGTCATACTTGAAGTCATTATCCAGCCAGCTGTTTCACTGTAAGTGCATAATTGGCCTCTTATTACTTGATAAGTACAGTAGGCCTACCTTTACAATATACAGTGCATGGTAAATGCACAGCAACTGGGGGGAAAAAAGTAGTGGGTGGAAATGGTCTTTTTTATTGCTTTTATTCACTTATTTAGATTAACTTTTTGTTTGTATTTTCCCTTGTGAGTTGTGTATAACCCTTTCATCTCACTGAAGAAATGTTGTTTCCTTGTTTGAAAGCAGTGCTGTAAACAGTTCCTTATTATTGTGGGCCAAGTACCAATGGTGCGTAGGCACATCTTGTAATTGTTCAAATTTCTCACTATTACAGTTTCTGCCATGGCAACCCATGGAAACACATGGTGGATTTTTGTGAAAACTGGCCAAGGTATCCAGACACCAATTTTGGGGTCTGTACATCAACCCATCTTGCCCCACAAACAGGCCAGTTCTTTTATTTTTCCCCATAACGTTTCAACGGTTTGGCCTAGAGTCACGATTCTAATAATAATAATAATAATAATAATAATAATAATAAAACTGGTATTGCTTATAGCCTTTAAATAATCAATAAAACAAGGAAGTCACTGGCAACTACCATGCTGTATCTATCCTGCTACCAACCTAGCTACAATGGTTGACAATGTTGGCTATCTAATTGTTAGTGATTTTTCAACAGTTTGCTAATACCAATACAATAATACAATGGTTCACTTGGTTGTCTCTTCATAAGGATAAAATGACCTTCATGTGCAAACAAAGTGAAAAACTATTTTGTGCTTTCTGATGGTGTAATGTGAAGCACTCGACTGAACGGAGATTTGAACCTGTGCCTCTCAATCACCCAAAGGCTCCAAAGAAAAAACACCTTAAAGTCAGTTAAAGGTGTAATCACCCCAACCTAAGAGGAGTGTCCTTATTTTGAACTTGAGTGTTACATTGAGTGTGTTGCCACGGTAACCTGAAACTAAGCCTTTGCTTTACTGAACCTCACTTTGCTTTATTAGCCAAATAGCTACACCCAGCTTTAGTTTAGCTTATTTGACAATAAAAGTAAGACAATAACATGATTACAGTGCAGCTTTAACCTCCTAAGACCCACACTCTTTTTTGGTATGCATTTTTAATTTCTCTTTGCTATTTGGGCTTTTTGGGACCTGATAAGTATAAAAACTAAGCATCATCTTTTGACATGATGTAGTTTTTGAGAAAAATGATGTCCACATAGGTGGACTCTCGGTCTTAAGAATGAAGTATTATGGTTGTACAGCCCAAAATGTGGAGTCCACGCATGTGTACGCCAGGTCTTAGGAGGTTAATGTCGAGGAGAGTGCAATAAAGCCGCAGACTTATTTCCATTGTGGTCCTTGATATATTGGCTATGCATGGCATGAACATTTCTGCTTTTTTTTTTTTCCATGTTTGCATTGGTCAGAGAACTCCCACTGCTTTGCCTTGCTTGTTTCCAATAGCACTTATATGCCCTTTTTTGCTTGTGATATTTGTTATAATGTTAGCAGTCAGCAGGGGAACTGGCCACACAAATGCATTGTATTATTGTGCTTGCTGCCCGTTATTGTTTTGTAGTATAATAAGAAAGCCGCACAAGTTATGCTGTCGCTCTCATTTCTGTGTGTGTAAAGAGTAGGGGAGGAGGGGTGCTGGAGCTTGTGCAGGCAGAAAAATCAGCGACTGATGACAATAGTAATAACGAGTGGGCTACTGTGCTCAGCAGCTAAAATGCCTTATGAGCCAATGTGGTGGGTGAAACAGACCACCTAACCCACTATGGCTGCAGTTTACCTGTATCTGGCAGGCACTATACTGACTGACCAATCACTACACTATAAGTGAGTATGAAGCCAATGACAAAAGAGGAAGCGATGAGGGAAATCTAGGGGCTCCTGAAATGGAAGTGAGAGACTGTGTGCAAAGGAGTTCTGTTAATTACTTTGTTAATTACACCTGAAATTTCACTTGGACCCTGTGGGGAAACTGTAGAGAATGGAAGGGGTGGTGTTGGCGGGGGATGGGGGGTGGTGCTATGGGGGTTTTCCTTTGTGTGATAGTCCCTTTTGGGCCCTTTGGATAGCTGTCCTATGTGATTTTAATTACAGTTAATGATATAAGATCAACTACAGCAGATGAAGGGGAGAAGAATCTGTGATGCGTATGTACCAGTGTGAATTATAGAAGCAGGGCACATAGCTTTGCGGTTAAACTGTGAACAATGGCTGAATGTCCACTTTCAGACCTCCGTTGCATGGTCTTAATATTCTGTGCTCTGGGCCTGAATTGTGTCTGGAGAGCTGGTTTGGAAAGGGTCCCTTTCAGCTTGGTGGAGTACATGGCCCACAGCTCCTGAGCCGAGGCCAGCGGCATGATGTTCGTACATCCCCAGCCCAAACGCTGAATGCAGCACAACCACACGTTTGTCTCCTTTCTTCCTGCTATACGCCCCCCCCGCCCCCCCCCCCCCGCATGAATATGTAAAACAGTGATACCCTGCAGAGAGAGAGCCGAGATTCCTGAACTTCTTCCAGCAGGCCAGGTCAGATGCTGTCACTGGAACGTGTGTTTTTTTCCCGCTGCCTTATCTTCCGGACATGGTCATTACTTATAAATAAATAAAAAAGGGAATGATGCTTAAATGAGACCCGCGTCAGGGGCGGGGTGGGAGCCCGTCTCTGCCGGTAATTGCACGTGCCGCGCGGCGCGATTAGCCTGGAGGCTAGAGCAGCGCACCGCCGCACCACACACACACTCGGCAGGGCCCTTCTTCCCACGCGCTGATTGACAGCCACACCGCTGCCCTTCCATAATTCAGCAGCCTGCCTCGAGGGCAGGGAGGGAGA
Source organism: Conger conger (assembly GCF_963514075.1). Lineage (NCBI taxonomy): Eukaryota > Metazoa > Chordata > Actinopteri > Anguilliformes > Congridae > Conger > Conger conger. The sequence continues at coordinate 31,225,381 of NC_083773.1, read as the reverse complement.
CTGCCTGCATGCATGCATGCTCGAGTGTGTGTGTGTGTGTGTGTGGAGTGCTCGGAGACATCTTCTTTCTCAACTGGATAAGGTTGGGGTTTGTTTATGAAGAGAAGGAACAACTCGGGCTCTGAGTGAAGAAAGGAATCCGAGTGCGCAAGACTGCATGGTCCGCAACGCCTCTTAAAAATCTGTGGGTTTGAAGTGCAAGGCCTTGGGTATGAGAAGTAAGATGTTCCACGATGAGGGTAAGCCTCTATTAGAAGCTGAACTCGGAATGAAAGCATGCGGTCTTGATTTGGATCTCTTTGTTAAATGCCTGCTATACCAAATGGGGGGGAAAAGACTCATCAATGCGTGAGAATTCACTAACACTTTATGACCGTGAGTCAAATATCTGTGCTTATGGCCAAAGCTGTCTTTTTGAGGTGCTTTCTCTAAGGTTAGGTCGGAAATGATATATTCTCTTCTTACTCTTCGTACTTGTGGTAGGAGGTCTCATGAAACCTGCGCTGGCCAAATGGGCTCCTTTGCTAATCGCAGTCTTTCACTTCCATAGGTTTCAGGATATACAGTTTCTCTCGTGACTTCGCCTTCATTCTCCCGTAAGAAAGCTGTGCAATTCTCACTTAAACGCTGTGCTAGTATGATCTGTGAACGTATCGAGCCATCACTGGTACTTCTTGGGGAGCTGTAAAACACAAAGCAGTGCAAAATCAATGGCCTGCAATTTTAAACTGACAGTACCGTCTTTCGGTACGGTAAGAGGGTACCAAAGGTATTTTATTGACCATACCACAGTGCAGTGGTTAAGCTGCGCTCTGAAATAAGATCCAGTTTTATGTTGGGGGAAGCCAGGTCTGCCTACTTCCCAGACTCCCAATTGTTATAAACTCTGCAGTAGACTATAGAATCCAGCTGTGTGTTAAAATGACTCCTGTTGGAAATCCGTTCCCTTGCTGGTGTACTTTACAGGAGGCTAAACTCTGGGACTAACTTCACGGAGGAAGCCCCGAGTGGGTGACGTTAATAAAGTGAGTTGTGAGCCTCCATTAAGGTCCACAGTTGGAACGGATCTGAACAGCTTTTGCGTTTCTTTTTCTTTTTTTTTTTTTGTCTGTACATAGTTTCCAAGGAAAATTTTCTTTTATTTGAATTTACAGTACAGTATGTGAGGATGGAAGAAGAGTTTTTCCAAGAGTTTTTCTCTCCATAATTAGACATTTTCCATGCAACCCTTTGAGTTGCCCATGCAAGGCTCCCTTCAGGTGATGTGCAGTCTTTCCTGCTGTAAAGACTATCCCACCCCACAGCCTGCACAGGACCACAGGAAAGCGTTTTCTAGCTCTTACTATTGCCAACCTTATTGTTGGAAGGAAAGAACCCTTAAGGAACAACGGGCAGCTACCCATTGCAAGACTAAGCCAATTGTCCCACCCCACAGGCTTCTGGATACGGCTGAAGACAGCCTGGGTTTTACATTACATTACAGGCATTTAAAAGACGCTCTTATCCAGAGCGACATACAACAAAGCTTTGTCATCATTATCTGTTTTTCCTACAATTCCTACACAGATTTCTACAAATGGCCTTTCCATCGCTTTTTATTCGAGTTTTTTCCCTTCAGGAGAACGACGGTGGTCTGGTTTCAGCAGCGGTGGGTGTTCACTCGATGCCTTTCGCAGTGGCAGGTTTTCCATAGCAACAGCGGTGGAATCCGCTGGACTCCACTCTGAGAGATATGGCGTGAACGTGCCCCCCTGGTCTCCGTCTATCTGTGTCTCCCTCATAGGGCCAATCAAAGCTTGACCCACCTCCTTTAAACCCAAGCCTTGGCCTCTGGGCTAGAAAGGTAAATAAATAAGATTATGATGAAAAGAGATTATCAGATTGATCAAATTTCCCGTTTCAAATGAAAGGGGTGAGCGAGCCTAGCTTCCTTCCCTGTCCGTGCTGCAGTCGATTAAATCGGATGCCAAGATGAGCGACAGCAGATAAAAGGGGTTTATACTGCCCAGGGGCACTGTTTGTTCACTGCTTGTCACCTTTATTTATTTGACTTAGTATTTTATTTATTCTTTTTTTATTTTTTTTACTTTTGAGGACTCTAAAAGAATTTGCACATTTATTTGTGAAGCAGACATATTTATCCAGAGAAGCTTGAATTTGACATGTTATCAATTTATACAACTGTATATTTATTGAAGTAGTTCAGGTTAAGTGCTTTGCTCAAGGGTACAAAACTGGCGTCATGCTGTGGATTTTAAACGTCTCACATTCCAGTGGCTGGCTCCTTAACAGCGATGACATACAACGCTCTCAACAGCAAAATAGTCATTCTTTTGAACGTAAAAGCACAGAATGTATGTTCACTAAAAGATAACATGAGGGATCTACCAAAGATCTATAATGTGATATGCATTCTATGCATAAAACTTGTGGATGACATTACTACCTTGGACAGACTTAGTCATGGAATGCACGCATACACACTATTGTTGGCAAATTGTGAGCCAATATGGGATGAATGGCCTGTTTTGTCATCATGTATTCATAGTTATGTTCTTATTGTATTCATGTGTATGAATGCTACAGAACTCCTCACAGCAGCTTGTAATACCATGTTTCTGGTAAAGAAAAAATATATTTTTTATATTTATTATGGCCTCCACACCAGTTTATCTCCCCTGGCTATTCTTCTGGCCAGGTTCTGGGCTGGCATTGTCTTCCATACACAGACACCAGCATCCGTGGTATACAAAATCTAAAAGCTGACAAGAAATATAAAAATCAAAATCAAATGTTAGGTCTGTCAGAGTCCCAAAAAATATTTTTAAGTGCCCATGAGCATGATGGTGCCAGCGCATTCTCACATACACTTCAGTCCTCCAACAAGAGGTCAACAGCATTTTTGTCTAGCAATGTGTCAAAAAATTATCCATTTTGCACCACTCCAATCATCTCTTGGTAAAGTAATTGATAATAATTAAGCACACACCATGATTGACAGTGATGGTAGCAAACACACATGTTAAATTTAGTCCAATTATAGGACCAACTTCATATGTAGAAATGTGGCCGTATTTCTAAATTTTGTTTGAACATCATGGGGGACCAAAATTTTTGTTTGTGGGGACAAATTATCACATTAAAAGAGAGCAGTTGTGACGTAATTTATATAGAAAGTTAAATGGTATGATAGAATTGTGAAATAAAAAACCGCAAATGTCATGTTCTGTCATTTATTGATGATGCTTGGTGAAAACGTATGTAGAGACATCTTTCTGCATCGACAGTTTACAGTGGACTAGATTCATGAAGATTCACCAAGTGATATTGTACTGGCCTTTTCTTGTGTTAATGATATTATGGCCCACTCTAATGGACACATTTGGTTGGAACATGGAATTGAGTTTAGTTGGAAAGTTACATTTGCACATAATTTACATTTGCTGTCCTGACAGCCTTTAAAATATTATGATTTGGATAATTGAAATTTCTCAGTGGATCATGGTTGTAATGTGTTTCCTCTATCTTCACTGAATGTTTTGACATTTTTGCTTCATTTTTGCTTATTGTCTGCTTAGTGAGTGCCCGATATTCATTTGTAAGCTGTTCAATATTGTTTGTAGGTTTTGTGGATTCTGATATCATGTTTTCAAACTGCCAGATCAAGTCAACCAGACTTGCCATCCATTTTCAGTAATTAACAAGAGGTGTGTCTTCAAATCCGTATCCCTCTTTGAGCTCTCTTAGCACAACAAAATTCCCTCAAATCTGGTAAAAACTGCCATACTAGCAAGGTTTAAATTTAGAAAGATTTTTTTACATTTCTGTTTCACAAGAAATGTATTGTCAGATGAGACAAATCCAGTAAATATCACAAAGAAACAGATTAGCAGAGTAATAAATGTAACACTTGCGAGTGTGTAGCGACAGAATTCTTGGTAAGTGTGTGATAAGATTGTCGTCTATGTGGATCGGATAGAAGTGGGACATTTTCAATATTTGATTCAAATTGACCCAATCAGAAGGTACATTTGTCACCATGCTTGTTCACAAATCACGGCACATGTAACTGCTTTGATGGTGTCTCTTAGGTTTTGTGTCCCCTTAATTTAACTCCCCGTCTGAGTGTCAGTTGACAGGTCCTGGTTCAATAATGCATGGGGCTCATAATAACACTCACACGCCATCATGAAGAAGTGGTATAGTTTCCCTTTTCGTGGTGTAGGGTTCATTGAAGAAAGATCTGCCTTTCATGGTGCAAAATTCATTAAGGCAGATGTCATAGAGGGTTTAAAACCTGTATCTGGGTCTTTCTTGTGACAAAGAAACCCTTTCAAGTGTCAAGTTAAATGTGTGAATTCACATCTGCTCCAAGAATGTTAAAGATGCATTCCTTCTTCCCCTGGGGTAATTATAAATGATATGGAGTATGAAAGTATGCATGGCCTGACACCATTGCAGATATTACAGCTAAAATAATAATTCCAGATTGTGAATGTTACCTAAATTGTGAATAAGAACATCTGCTGAATGCAGTTTCAGACAAAAAGTGTAGCACTTTTCAAAGCATGGTTTACTGCACCCCGTTTTTATAATTTCTTCTTATTTTTCACTTCTTCAATAGGCCAGCTTAATTAGGGGTGTGAGTGTGTGTGTATCTGTGGCAGAGGGGGTGGGGAGTGTGGGAGATACCTTGCCTGGATTGAATCAACATTTGTCTTTAACTAGGTCTTTTACGTGCGGGAGATTAAATTTAGGCTTCTGCATCCTTTATTATTGTGGACTAGAGATGCTGAATGTAAGGCTATGCTAACACATGCTAGAGAACAAAAGCTACCCATCTTAGACAGCCTGAGACAGTTTAAACCCTAGCACTGAAGGCAAAGCATTGGAGAGCTTTTTACTTTAATGCATGTTGAGCTGAGTTTATTTTTACTTTGGTATGAGCTGTTATTTTAAGATTCTTGAAGGTTATGTGGATAATTAATTTAAAAAATTGTTATTATTATTATTATTATTATTATTATTATAACAATAATAATAAGAAGAATGATGATTCTTATTATTATGAATTGAATTATGCATTTTATTCATAAAAAATAAATTCTGGGGGTACTTTATAGCATCTGTCTCTTTTCAGGTGTCAGCCCCATGCAATTTCTCAAATCTGTGATAAGGTTATTTTTCTTGCTTTCCCCGAGTAATGAACAAGATAACGGTGAAAAAACTAGCTGGAACCATCTGGGTATGTTTCCCATGAGACCCCTGTGCACTTCCCACGGTGTGGGGGGATACAGGGCAGGTCTCCGGGGGGACGTGCCGACGCATGCATTCGCTGGAAGAGGACAGGGAGAGGCACTGGAAACCAGGCCCGAGTGTGGGGTGTTGATTGAGATAATTATACACTCTGTGGGGTGTCTTTGCTAATGAGTTTACTCAAATTAAATATTTATTCTTTCACTCAATCTACAAGGTAGCTGGGTCTTAAAAGTGTTGTATTAAAGTGCTTAGCGTGCTCTTTATATAGCAGTTGTGCTTTCTTGCATGCGTCACATTAAATTATATAAATTGTTCAAATAATTTATGCTTTCGTTTCTGTGCGTGGGATCACAGATGCAGTGTAAAACCACTTCACAGTAAGATGCAGTGAGATACAGCGGCGCCACCTCCAGCAATCTCAGTAGCAGCAGCACCCTATGAAGCATTCGCTAAAGTTTGCAGGGAAAAAGGCAAAAGCACACCTGAAAACTAAATCTTTCTCAAGGTAAAGTTTGCCGTGTGTTGCAGATGAAACAAAACGTGACTTTCCGCTGCGGTTTGGGGACTCTGTGTTTGTTCTAGTACAAACGCAAACCGAACCACGTGTACACGGGTTAGCTGGCTCTCAGAATGAAGTTTGACACTGCGTGTACGTTTGATATTCTATCGGTTTGAATGGCACGCGGGGCTCTCGCGCTGATCCAGACTGCCTGTGTTCAAAGCTAACCGTGACAAAGCTGTATGGGCTTCATGACAAAGTGGCGTTTTGCTGGTGCTCGTCTCAGCTGTGAACAGTACAATGTGTCACCTAGGAAAGGGCTGGTCAATCCCAGCAGGAGCTTAGCAATTGCCTTAGACGCCCCATATGTTGGCCTTGATACCCTTTCAAAAACAACCCGCAGCACGGGCATTTGTATGTTACTTAATAATCTATTGCTCGCTGGTGCCCTCTGGAGGCGAAAAAAAAATGACCCCACTCATATAAATAATTCTCTAGTGTTTTGTTTTTTCCACTGCATGTCAAAGTGGCATCTGTTCGTAGTGTTCTCCCATAGTATTTCCGTAACTTGGATGCCAGCCTTGTGTTATTGGCAGCAGAATTATCACCTTGTGCCTTTGTGATGCTCTCCAGCATGCTTCTCAACCATATGGCTGCTGTGTATAGCTACATCCACCATGAAATAAAACCTTGACTTTCAAATCCTGCTGCGAAATGAGTTTTCAAACATTTTTTCATTGACTAACAACATATCTCATAAGTAATTGTTTACTCTGTACTTGTATGTTACTACAGAGTTGGCTAGCTAGCTAGGATTAGCTCCTAATTAGTATGAATGTGTCCCGATGGCTATCTACATATAACTTTTGGTATCTGCCAAAATGTATCTTTTATTGTGTAAATAAACAGCTTGTTAAGTTTACAGGTCTTTCTCCTGTTACTTTTGATTGGGATAAGTGCTTTTGAGCCTTGATGTCTTCATGTCAAGCTTGATTTTTGCTTCTGTCTTCTAATTTGTCCTTTTTGCCCTGTAAAATTGTGGCTTTGCTGAGGCCAAATTGGTCCTGCCCTAAAATTGATGAAATCCAAGGGCTGGTGAAGACGCAGGTCACTCATTAAAAGCGACACCCAATCCTCTCCTGAGCACATTTACCCTGCCATTCGTGTTACTGCTTACTGAACTCCAATTGCATTGGGTCCTGCGGAGTGTAATTCAAGTGACATTTAGCCGTGAATCGATTGAGGGACGCCTGGTTTGTGTTGGATGGGTGACCGCAACCTTTTGCCATTCAATCCATGGACATTGTGGCGCTCGGCTAGTTTAATGTCCGTTTGTTCATCCGAGTGTTTGTGAGTGCGTGCGTTTGTACATGTTCGGTTGTGTGTATTCACTCTGATGGCGCTTCTGCTTGTGTTTGTTTGTGAGTATGGTCATGTATGGCTGCGAATATGATTGCACTTACATCCACGTCGGTAGTGCTACTGTGTGTGTTCATGGCTATGTGTAGGATTACATTCACATCTCTCTCTCTGTAGTGTGTGTGTGTGTGTGCGTTTGTCCCCGTACGTGCGATACAGTGAAAGTGTCTGAGCATGTCTGTGAGCAGGGCTGCAGTCTCTTCCCTATCTGAGGCTTTCCTGATGAAGAAAATGGCAGGAGGAGCTAGGAGGCAGAGATTAGGTTTGATTGGAGCACTTAACACCGAGAGGAGGGAGAGGATGCCTGGAGTACTGATGAAGGAGTTCAGTGCCGAGCCATTATCTCCTCCAGGAGGGACACCCGCTAGCCTGCTCCCCCTGCAGAACAACTCCCACTCGCCTCCATTGTCCCACTCCTGACTGCGACACCCAGCCCTGGTGAACACAATGTCCACGTGCCTCTTTCAGTTCTGTTCGCTCGAGAGGAGCTTGACACAGGGTTAGCGTATCTCCTTCCAACAATTATTTGAGCATTTTAAACATCTATTCGTATTACATTGTCCAGGAATATCCAGTATTATCATCAATAGCAGTAAAATCATTGTTTCCTGTGGGTAGTTATCCTGGGTGGTTAATTTCGCTCTCATTAACCCCCTCCTCCCGTTGTGTAGCAGTATGAAATTCTCTTTCTCCCCTCCTTCACCTCCCTGCAACACTCCAGTGCTCCCATCATGCATTGCTTTCATAATGGCATCAGCCCGATCTGTGTCATTACTGCCAGAAGTCTAGGGGGGTCGAGGGTCAGGCTAAAGTAAATATTTTGTGCCCATATGGATAAAATCCTTCCTTTTAGGATAATTATCTGAAGTAGGCTGATGAACTTGACCGTTCTGGAGTTCCCTGAGGAAAACTGCATTACACCATGGTTCAGAAAGCCTCTCAAATTGGGAGAGAGAGAAATGCAGAATTGAATAGACAAACGAGTGAATTATTAAAGAAATGTCACGGTGGGGGAGCGCCGTCTGAAACGCGACGCGAGCAGAAGCGTTTATGCATCGCATCTCATCGCCTTCCACGGCCTGCGCAGATTTTAATTTCTTCAGGATTTCTGAAGCCTGTTGTTCTCAATCAATATCGCTAATAAATAGCTGCTCACAGCGAGAAGCCAGAAGCACACGCTCACAGGAGCATTTAACTGACAGTCTGTGAAGAGCAACATCGCATAACGCCCCTGCGTGCGGGGAAAGGAGAAGAAAATGAAAACTCACGTTATATTTTATGTTTCGTATTAATGATAAATCATAAGCCTGATAATAAGAGCACAATAATGCCATCATTTAATTGTGTCCGTAATTATCGGACCAAAAAATTACCTTGAGCGCTTACGTGCAGCGGTTTGGAGTTTGCCGTTTTTAATCAATATGCTGATGGAGGTTTTGATTATTCCAATTTCCCTTCCGCCTCGATGGAATCAGGAAGAACTTGCTCGGTGGCACCCACAAAAGATAAATGACTTTAATCAAAGGCACAACAGATTGCAGAGTATGGCTATGTTCAGAGGACTGCTGAACAGTGTTTGAAAATGAGATACCTGGATGCCCATATCAGAATCCCGGGCATGGAAGAACAAGCCACCTTCGTTCACAATGAGAATCATACATCCATTTGTGTAAAAACACGCTGCCAGGAAACTGTGCGCCAACAGATTAAACGCTTTTTAATTTGGCCAAAAAGAGTCTGCTTTGAATCAACAACAACAGCTTTCTACTCGCTTTTGAGCATATTTTTGTCCAAGTTATTTTAAATTTGCGATAGCTTAACTGGTCCTCGGCCTTCCTCCAGCCTTTAAAGCTAAACCCTGAATGGACTGTGTACTTTCATGTGAGGCGGTGGATAACTAAGGTCATGTGGGCGTGCACCCTGAGATAACCTCTTTTGTGAACCAGGGTACGAAATAGAAAACTCAGAAAATCGTAACGATAATTGGTCCAGATAAGTTCAATGACAAGTTCAGTATGTTCAATGAATCGGTGAACCTGGATGAATTCATTTTTGTTCACCATTTCCTGTACACTTCTTTTCAAGTGCCCATTGCAGCATATGTAGTCTTGTTCTTGTGGGATTTGTCAGTTTCTGTGAAGTGTGATGTGGCAATTTTGGGGAAATTTGCCATAAAATAAATGTAGATTTGATGTACTGCATCAGGGAGGTTTGCGTCTGCTGAAAGAACTGTGGTCTTGCTTTTGACCCAGGGATACTGCTTAGGAAAAGGTCAGTAAAATACCTTCTCCAGACCAGGCAAAACCAAAAGCATTCTTTTAGGAAAGAAGGCTGTTGTTGGTTAAAAAAAGAACCAAAATCGGTATATCCGTTTTTAAGAAAATGCGAGTTTGGTGAATGATAGCAAATTTTGTCTTCATGCCCATGCTTGCTGCCACCGTGCTGATGTTGATAGCTTGTTAGCCAGCCAGCTGGCTCACATCAATTACTGCTCTGGACCTTGTGTCTGTGATAGTCAATGCTTAAAACTAGTATGTGGTCTGATAGATAAACACAGAGAGAGAGCGTGAGTCCCTCAACACAAACACAGTCGCTGTGTCTGCATGCTTATCCATGGCTCAACCTCTCCACTCTTTCAATATGTCAACTATCCATCTTCCCAACTTATTGTTGTACTCGGGGTATTTTAGCTGCCAACATTGGTATGCTAGTTGGTAAATTTATGTACTATTCAAGGGTTCAAATTGTATCTATATGGTCACGCTAGGACTCGGAACCATACTTTCCTCTAGGGTCCTCATCGCACTTGTCCCTGTGTTTGATTTGCACTTTGTTGTAAGTCGCTCTGGATAAGAGCGTCTGCTAAATGCCTGTAATTTAATGTAATGTAATGTAATCAAAGGCCTGTCTTTTCATGGTTTGTCCTGAATGTCCTCATTTAGTGTCCTTTTTTAAATGTAGGTTATCTTAGTGCAAACATATGACACACTTTTCTTTGTTGAAATTGGTGTAATACCCACAACATGGGATATTTGAGTTCAGGCATCTACTGTACAGTGTGAATGTGCGGCACAGGGGAACGTGGAACATGAGAGATGCACTATGACAGGCACCTGCATCTCTGTAGGAAATCACAGTTATCAATTCAAGGTTTTTGGCAATAAAATTGCAGAGGGCAGTTTTTCAATTCTTCCGGATTCAATATTCCTGAGAGGCGGGCTCACCTGTCAGGTACTTTAAAAATTCTCTTTGAGAATAATGACAGTTTTTCATAGATTTTTACATTTCCCTGGAGTTCAGCATGATACTGTCAAAACAATTCAAAGAAACAAATAAGATATTTTTAAACGGACATTGTTGATATTATCATTAGATGGGTTTCCAGGCACAGAACAAAAAATGGAATCACCGGAGCAAGTGAGGGACAGTAAAGTATATGCAGAATGGAGCCTACCACACAGGTGTGGCTCATACATTAATTATAGCGAGGGTCACCAGTTCTTCCAACGCCGTTTTTACACCTGCGTTTAAGTCATCCCTCTGCATGGGGCAGTAGAGCCTTTGTTGAACGCATGTGTGAGACAATTATCGCATTACACCTCCCCAGTTGCCCATGTTGATAAGTCAATTGGCACTTAAGGATGATTGACAGCAATGTTTCCACACTGCACTGCTGCATCCAGTGTTATTGGAACTACAGATTGTGGCAATGGCATACTACACACAAAGTACAGCTGTATCACCCGCACAAAGTATGATCGTTTATTCGCAACAATGTAATCGTTTTCAGCAGGTGTAGGCTAATACAAAAGGAAAATAGATTAAAACATGAACTGAAATTAAATGAAAATGAAAGGGTTTAATCTTCATGATTTAATTTGAATCATTGTCAATTTTTTTCATGGTATCGCCTGTCGTTGCGTGACAATGCTTCGTGTAAACGGATCTCTGCATTGGTGGAGTTAGCATTTTTTTTGCGTTGTGTGGAATAATTGGATAACATCTTCTCGCCTCTGTCCCATACCTCCCTCAGTGCCATTTCAGGGCTGTTTTCTTGTATAAATAATATGTAATTGACAAGCCTGGAAGAACAGTTCTTGTCAAAGCCTGGCTTCAGGCCCAAAGGGAGATTAGTCGAGTAATGTGTGCAGACTTGCTCAGGGTCAGAAACCCACACTGGTTGAAAGGTGTCTTTTGGATGGCATTGCATTGCAATATGTTGCCAGTGTCTCCGGAACGTCTCTGAATATTTTGACAGATTGGATATTTGTTGTTTCAAATATGCTGTATTTTCTAAGCCAGTGTTTAGTGTTTATTTTTTGTCCTCAATCTTATTGAAGTTCTCTCATATTCTCATTTTTCTACTCACAACCCAGCAGATTATATCAACAAGGCTATTGGCATATTCATCCATTAATAAGATCTGTTCCCCTAAACACCTCCCTCCCCCGCAAGCATCAGTATTTTTTATTTTTTTGTCCATCTTCAGGTCTACAAATCTTGAATAGGAGTTGAGGTACAGGGAATGGTACTGTAGGTAGCTAATAGCAGAATACCAGCTGTCCCATTTTCTTTTTCATTGAAATTGGCATTTTATTGACATATCTGAACCTTATTCTAATATTGTGTCCTTCAAAGGGCTAGGTACGTCATATTTCTGCTTGGAAGTTTTTGAATAAATCCCACGTTTGTCAACTTCGGGGAAATTGCTTCATCCAAGCTGTCCGACTCGACTCTGACCACAGACGTGCTGTCAGCTGACTCATCCAGTTCCTTTATATTTTCTTCTATATATTTATTGTAATTAGGGGTTGTCTTTCTTCTCGTGGAGTGTTTGCACTCTTTAATTCATAAGTCAAATTGTGGATGATATCTATCTTCAGCTCAAATCTCTGTTGTGCCTTGCTGACAGATGAGTCACCCTTGTTGTTAGTCTAAGTACATCTGTAGTTGATTTTTTTACATTGTAAATCTATTGTTTCGTGTGCAGAATATATTGAATCTGCCTGTGTGTGTAGGGTATCAGGTCAATCCTTATGCACTCTTCTTCATTTGACATTCTATCCATCTTAACATTCCTTCCCCTCTATGTGTGAAACATATTACTTTTAGGGGTGGCAATTGAGCACTAATTGTATGATTAGTGAGGCGATTGTGCTAATCCACAGGGACCCCATGAGGATATAATGCACACTTAAATCCCTGTGGGTCATGTGCTTCAGAAAAAAACGATGACCCCAATTAAAGAACATAGCATCCCATCATACTTAGGGTCATTTAAAAAGATGCCCAGGGCCTTATTCATTATAAACTTGGCATTCATCAAATCTGTAATAAAGCTGTTATCAAAGTTGCGTGTACTACCTATATGTACAATTTATCTGATACATCACACACATCCTATAAATACTGTTTGCACAGGTTCGAGTCCTGTTTGTTCAGTCATTTCATATGCCTGTCATGTTATTGCATGTGCTTATTGCATTATCACAAAGCAACCATATGATCACGTTATGTTTATCCTCTTGTGCATGCATTTATTTTACAGTAAACTGTATATTATGTTCTTATAACGCAATCTCTCTCTGTAATGGCTGATTTGTGTCGCATTCTGTAAGTAATGACTATTCAGATTGATGAGATATCAAGTTGCGTGTTTGCCATTTGATTTTAATTTGCCTGCCTTGTTGAAACAAAGTGGAACAGCATTCTACTTTAATATCTAGGTCAAAGTGTGGGAATAGCGAGAATGTTTATTTTCCGATTTGTCTGGAAATGTTGGTCACATTTAATTTAATTGAATGCAAAGTGTGTGCAATCTTCTTTAATCTTCTTGTTCTGTGTTGGTCTGCACTTTAATAGCTGGGTCTTCTTCACAAATGTGTGAAGTGTTTTGTAATTTCAACCATTGTGTTATTATTGCTATTTTATTTCAAAGTTATTTTATTTATAGTATTTCAAAGTCCTCCAATAAATCTAAAGGTCTTTTGGGCCCAGGTAACTCAAGTGTCCAATCTAGAAAAGAAAATGTTTTATGTTAGTCGCTAAAAGACATGCAAGTGCTTACATTTTATATATCATATTCTGACAATAGTGAAATCTATATATAAGTTTATATAATGATGATAGGATGGTGGGGTGCCATTTTGTTACAAGAATTGAACTACTAAATAACATTGTTTCCTTCTTTATCATGGACAGTTGAAATAGTTGTTAATCTGATTTTTGCACATGTGCATCATTTCACATCATTTGTGTGTTTATTTTAATATATTTATATGCTTACCATTCATTTTCCAAATGAACATACAATATTATTGATTTTGGAGATTGAGGGGGATTTTGTGATGGGGTCATTGTTTGCCTAAAGCAATTCATCCAATCCAAATTTTGTTAGTGTTGGATGTAATTATAACAAATGATGTAATTGAGGCCTATCAATGTCATTAGTGCTGAGACTAAAAATAACGCATGGGAATAAAAACTGCTTAAATGTAATGACATACATTTAGAAGGGTGTTCAGCCATGTTCTGTGAACAATCACTCTGTAGTCATTAGCAGGGTGATAAATGTTGTTTTAAAGTGTGAAAAAAGACAAAATACCTCATTGTGTAAATTGCATCTCGAGTATTAATGACGGCTGGTGGCTGTAACTACCTGTAAAAGTGACCTTTTGTCATTTTTTATTAAAGTAGAGTCTCATATGACTGGAGTTTTAATTAAACGCTAGCTTACTAAAAAGGTTCATCTTTTCTCCAGACAGGATCCAGGCCACAGAGTGGCACGGAGAGACGGGAGGTAACTTTTAATCAGGCCTCCACTGCAAGAGGGATTCACTCTGAAGTGCAGTATGCACAAGGCTTATTAAGACAAATCTGTGAAGAACAACTCCAGCTGCCCTTTAGAAAGGACAAAAGGAGATCTTACCTTTTCCCAGCATGAGTTCAGGAGGATAAAAGAACAAACCTTTTTTTTTTTTTTGTATTTTACCATTCTCAGTGCTCAGTTAAGGTGTGTAAATTGGATCGAGTGTCAATTCACAGCTGAATAAAAGATGATGGAAAGTCTCCTAATTAACCAGCACAATCTATAAAGATATGCCATTTGTCCAGGTCCCTAATTTTAGAGCTGGTCACTATCCCTTGGTAAGTCAGTCTGGATATAACCTATATCTTGCAGATGGTAATTGCAATCTCTACATTCCATATTATGAAAACCGAAACCCTTTTTAAAAGGGGAAATCGTTTGTTTCCAGTTTAAATGCGGTACAACATACGTGACTTCTGTCGGGATTAGTTGAAGAATCAGAACAAAGTCAAATCCATATCCAGCCAGTTTTCTAACAGAGCTCACGCTGTTTACAATCAGGGGTTCACACGGGCGAGAGAGGCCTTTGATCTACGTGCGTTTATCTCCGCAGCCCTGAGTCAGTCCACGGCTCCGATGCCGGTGTCCGTGCCTATTAATTGGCTTTGCGTTGTCATAGATTCGTGGGCATAGTATTGAACCGAGACCTCGCTGGATTTATTTTCTCCCTGGCGTTCGATTGTCAGCCTGTAAATGGCCCGTGTCGTGGAACATCGAATGCCGTAAGCTTTGGTCATTGGGTTGACGTATTTTCAAGAAAAATATCCGATTTCCCAAACGAGAGCAAACTTTGGTGGTTGCAGCTCATTTTGTGTTTGTCCTTAGCTAATGGTTGCCAAATACTATTACGGCCATATTTTCGCATTGGCGCAGTCACCTGGCGAGGTGCGTGGAGTACTGGGTGTGCCCCTCGTTTGATTTAGGAAAACGGAAAGATTCAGTAGTCATGCCCAGTACGTGACTACGCCAATTCGGCGTGTGAAGTTGATTTGTGGTGCGTGGGCATGTGGAAAAGGGCTAGGTTATGCTCACTATATTAGCAGTGAGCGTGGTGCACCTTGATTCATTCATATCCAAATTAACTATGAGTACAATGGGATGACTCCCCACACGGCCCCCCCCATCCAACGTATTTTCTTCTTTCTGTATTTCAATAAAACATAGTTTATTATGGGCTAGTTTCCCATCAAACCTGCTACTAAACTGAACTTACTAAACTATTCTTTTGAGTGGTACTTGGGGTTTACCCACAACGCAACGTCTGTGACATTCTCCTTGGTTATTTGAACTTGAACTTGATTGTCAGGCTACCTATCGACGTAGCTGGCCCTCCAAACAAAAAAAACGAATAATAAATAATAATTATCGGTCTCTTCGACATTGAGCACAGACGGACGATATTAGCGAGGAAGATATGCTAGAAGATAGCTAATCACTAAATGCAGCTTGCATATACAGTCCTGGCATACATTGAACACACTGAGCAGTTTCGGTTTCTTAACTGCAAGACAGACTGCTCATGTTGGGAGTAACCACTGACTGAGCAGTGACTCTCCTCCCACTTCAGCGTGCCGCGAGTCTCGACATTACCAGAGGCATCTGGATCGTCCGGAAAATGTGAAAGCAACAGCAAAAGGAGTGGTCCAGAAGTGCAGAACATGAACAAACTCTACTATTGTTTTGTTTTTGTATGTTTCATCTGCACCTTATGGCTGCTTGTTGTTATATGTTTCTCTTTTGCACTTCTGGGCTACTAGTTTTTGTTTTGAATGCATCTGCACCTGAGGGGTTCTAGTTTTTGTATGTTTGTGTTTTGCACCTCAGGGCGGCTCCTTTTTGTTTTTGTATGTTGTATTTGCACTCCAGGGCCGAAAGTTTTCGTTTTTTCATTTTCCTTTTGTATTTGTGTTTTGCACATCAGGGCTGCATGTTTTTGTGTTTGTGTGTTGCATCGGCACCTCAGGACCACTCCTTTTTTTAAATTGTTTGTGTTGCATCTGCACCTCAGGGCCGAACAGTGTTTTTCTTCAGAACTGCTGTAAAAAGGTTCAGTGGTTTGACTGAATCTGGAAGCACATCACATTTCAATTTCACTCCAGTAATCGCTGTTAATAAAGTACAAGGTAACATGTCCATGCATTGTATCATTTAGCAAGTAGAGGACTTCAAAGTCAACAAAATACCGTGTGTTTATCAGCATACAACATGGCTAATTTCACTGCTCAGCGTCTGACCTGCACGGTTCATGCGTTTCGTGTGAGTGACTGAACACGTCTGCCGAGATCACTTCGTCAGTTTCTTCTTCACCATGGTAACAAGACTTTTTTTTTTTTTTTTTTGTATATGAAGCAGTTTAATATTTCAGCGCATCTCCCTTTGAAGGGTAGAGGAGTTGTAAATTATGCATCGGCTGTTTAGAACTTGCCAGAGCGGGCTGGCTTTGACCAAGGGAAATGGAGACTTCAGAATCATCCATGCTGATGAGAAAAGATACTTCTCCCCTCGCTCTTACCTTTTTGATGATAAAGTAGGGGGTTACCTCAGAAGTTACGCAAAACTTTTTTTTTTTTATCAGCTCCTCATAAGACGTAACTGTATTTCGCGGCAATAAAATGTGCGGCAGTTGGCGGTGAAAGCCGTGGAGATGTCACAGTTGGTAAACAGTCTGCCGCAGAAGTGTACGCGAGAAGCGCTTCCTTTGCCCACCAAAGAGATAACGTTTCAATTTGCATTATACATTTAAACATTTGGAAGAAATAAACATGCTTTTATGCCTTCAATCAGAAGCAACATCAAAAACCGGTCTGTGTGGGCGGGATGATTGAATCACAGGGGGTAAGACATAGGCTACATGGTAAAATATTCAGTGTTAATTAAGCTCTGATAGTTTATATGAGACCAAAAGGATAAGATGTACTTTATCACACTAAAATACGTACTATCAGAGTTTGGAACTTGAAACATTTTGCCGTTTACTGTAGCGAACTAGCTTACCAGTTAGAAATTATTTAGGCAGGTCCCCACGGGTTTGTAAATGATCAGGTTTCACTTTGAAACCCAATATTATCAGCGTTTACCAAACACGGTACACATGCCATTATTTCACTGATGTCATGACCCTAATGGATTTTAGCACTCAACCGTAAACAACCTTCTCTCTTTTCTCTGCATCTGTATGAACTCTGTATGCCACTTGTGTGTAATATAGTGCACAGTTCTGAGAAAAAACATCGCAATGAGATGAGCATTTTGCTCAGCTGGCCTCATGTCAGTAAATTCACAACATTTCTGGAAAGGTGAGGGCACATTAATTCCATACGGTCAGTTTCTGAAAGTGGGGGTGGGGGAGCTTATAAAGAGTGACCCTACAGCTTTTGATTTAAAATCCAGTTAAATAAAAATTCACCTGGTCAGAAGTCATGAACATTGCATAGAGATTCCCAATTTAAAATATATTTGCATACAAAGACTTTATATTAAATTAGCTGGGTCTGGGTTTTCTAGACTTTTTGGCATTTTAAACAAACTCATCGTAATCTCCTCAATAACTACTTGTATGGTGCTCATTTACAGTATGGATACACAATACATGCATTTGTTGAAGCACATGGATGCTGTATGCAAGACAATTTGCAATTGATCACATTTCATTTGCAAACTAAATCTGCCATTGTGTAACTTGGTTTAAAACTCATACAGAACGCTGCTTCATATCAGCCTTTGCTTGAATAGCTTGAATGATGCAAGTCTGTCAGCATGGCCTCTTCCAGAAAACCTGACTAGGTTGTGGCAGCCAAAGAGTTGTATGTACTAAGCATCTTTTTGTGCCAGCAAATCAAACCATTCCTCAGCCAGTCAAACTGCAGTTTTTTGACAGTGTTGACACAAGCAAATCTCACCTGCTTGAAATGCAAAAACAAAAATGTGGTTATTGTACTTGTCCCCAGAGATTGCTACAAGAATATGATGGCTTATTTTGTATATGCATATATGTTTTGCCAACCCTTCTTATCGGATCAAATTTCTAGTGGCTTAAAGGTGCAGTGGTGCAGATTTGAATATTCCAGTTGGTCATTTCATGGGCAACGAATTGCAATAGTGGGTGAACAATGTTTGCAGTATTTTTAATCAAGAGTAATGTACTCCACTTTCTTCAATCTTTGGCGAGTGCAATTGTGAGAACTGAGACAAATGACACCAAACAAAAACAATTGTGTCCTTTACCACCAGGCTGCACACGTTATTAGCTGCAGAATGCTTATTGGGGTGTGCTGGGTACTAAGAGAGAGCACTTATTGGGGTGTGCTGGGTAGCTAAGAGAGCGCACTTATTGGGGTGTGCTGGGTACAAAGAGAGCGCACTTATTGGGGTGTGCTGGGTACAAAGAGAGCGCACTTATTGGGGTGTGCTGGGTACAAAGAGAGAGCACTTATTGGGGTGTGCTGGGTACAAAGAGAGAGCACTTATTGGGGTGTGCTGGGTACAAAGAGAGAGCACTTATTGGGGTGTGCTGGGTACAAAGAGAGAGCACTTATTGGGGTGTGCTGGGTACAAAGAGAGCGCACTTATTGGGGTGTGCTGGGTAGCTAAGAGAGCGCACTTGTTGGGGTGTGCTGGGTACAAAGAGAGAGCACTTATTGGGGTGTGCTGGGTACAAAGAGAGCGCACTTATTGGGGTGTGCTGGGTAGCTAAGAGAGAGCACTTATTGGGGTGTGCTGGGTAGCAGAGCGAGGCGCAGCAGGAGCCCCCCCCCCCCGGCCGCCGCCTCCCCTGGCCTGCTAATTGTGGGGGTCTTTTTATTTTTTTCCCCTCATTGAGGAGCGTGTCATGGAGGGTAACAAGAAGGGGGGGATGCACTCTCCGTGAAATGAGACAATTTTGGCGTTAATTGCTTTTCTTCTCCCAAAGTCGTCGCTCCGTCTCTTTGCCCCCCCCCCACCACTCAATTCTTGTGCCTGCACACAATCGATGTGCTGGAGAAGAAGGAGCGGAACTAAGGCGCTCGAACCCCCCCCCCCCCCCCCCCCCCGCTTCCTCTGCCCCCTCGCTGGTTAGCTTGTTTCGGACGATTTTCACAATGAGAGTAAGAATATTGAACGAGAAGAAAAGGGAGCACGCGGGAGGGTGAGTGCGTGAGGGGTCGACCGATATGTGATTTGTGACAACCAAGAGGGATTTGGCAGTAGGCAGGAGGTTTGCAGCTTTACCTCTGAGATCTCTCAAACCGTAGCCTCCCCAGTGCTTTAGAACGACAGCATTTCACAATGAAACTACAGCCATGTTTTAGAGAGGGACTTATCAGCATTGAAAATGCATCTGATGAATTGATAAGGCAGTACTATTAGACAATGTACAATATATAAGTTTCAACAATGTCCACAATCTTCTGCATAAACACTGATAGCCTGACATGTATCACGTATGAAGATATGAATCCCATGGGATAGTAATACAGATTCTCTCTATATTAAGCTGTATACGGCGTAGATGATAATATTTACCGTTCCTGCCATGCTCTGCATAGATGAATGCACCTCATTATCCACCGGATACATAGCGCAGAGGTAGCGATTCTTCTTCTTGCGACCCACATGAATTCCGCTTTCATTCTTTATTTCTTAATAATCTTTTTATTTACTCTCCAGCTACTGCTTCAGAGACTCAAAGGGGGATGTTTACTGTGAGTTCAGTGAGCAAGCAGAACAACGGAAAGGGAACTAAAGTACAAAGTGCACGGAAACACCGGGGAAATCGGAGCGATGCCCAACTTAGCCTACAGACCCCCGGAAATCGATACGCGCGCGCACACCGACGCACGCCCCCGTACACGGAAGAACTACGATGGAAAAGTGATTGTCAAGAGTTAGGAAAAATGAAAAAGGCAAGGCAATATTACAAGATTGAGGTAAAGCACTGGTGGGTAAACAGTAATAATGACAGAGAACACAATACAGTATATTACATTGTGGTGCGCACATCCCCTGAAAAAGACATCTGAGTGGAGACGCTTAGGAGAGGAACAGAGTATGGTAACACGCCATCCCTTTTGTGTGCTAAACTTTCATTTATATTACAAGCATATAATGGAGAAAATTTACCAACAATTTCACACCAAATAGCCAAAGTGCATAAGCAATGTTCCTTAAGACAGTTGTGTGGACCTAGTATATGTAGCTATCTTTTTGTCCAATCTTGCTACTTGATTTAAAAATAACTTATCTAGGCCTACTTGAATGTTAATTGTTTTTAAACAAGTTAAGTCACCACGTGCTGCTTGGAACTATACAGTAGTTAAGCTAGTAGCTCCATTAGATGAGGTTCTGCTACTCCCCAATATTTGTGATAAATGGTATGTGGTTACTTATCAGTAGAATGGGTTTTCAGCAACATGCTTCCTCAGAGATTTGCTTTGGAATTCAACATATTTTTGGTTTGTTATCAGCAATGCTTTAAGAGCATTCTTAAATGTCCTTGTGGTTTCTCTCTCCAGCAGATCACACACAGGCTAATAGTCACCTTTTTGAAAGTAAGCATGTACTCTGACAGATTCTTCACAGATTATGAATGCCAATCCACGTAATGCAGTATCAGTCCGTGTCTTGTCTGGCCATGTAAGATATTGCAGCTTACATACAGCTCAGTCGATATTGTAAACGGCTGTGTTTTTCAGTGTGTAAGACTGTAATCCATGTAACCCATCTGTAAAGACTAAAACTGAAATTACAGCTCCGGATCGCCACCTTTTTAGGCATCATTTTCAGAAATGGGAAAAATAGGAATAAGAATCTCATTATTTTTGGGCCACCAAAATACGTTATTCATACCTTATTCATACCTTAAGAGCAAGTAATCTATACACAACAATGGTTATAAATATACAGTATTGTGGTGACTCTTCAAAGAAGAAAATCACAAGTGGGCTCATTCTTCCATCATTTCCTGGAGATCTGTACACAGCTCATTTGTGGAAATGGATATCCCTTACAGAAGTTGTTAACATTTAGATTTATACAGTCATAATGTCTACTTGAATGTAATGGTGTTTGATCACCTGTTCTGGTTCCATGTTCCCACAGATAATCCACACTTTTGCAAACTACTGGCTTGTTTTAAGACACAAAGCTTTTTAATATATAATTCTTATGTATAATTGTTGCTGGGATATGCAAGATTATATTTGCTATGGCTTATAGTTGTGAAATGTTGCCCCCCTTTCCTGTGTCCAAAGAGTGTATTGCATCAAGATGTGGTCCATCATCAGGATTCAGGATAAAATGCTTGAAACCATTTGATGATGATCTGGTGCACATATCAACATTATATCACTATGCTATTTGTGAATGTGTCAGGTGTGTGTGATTATGCCCACATATGTCTTTTAATTCTGAAAGATTTTTGTTGATATTTTTTTTCATACGTACTATGTATTCATATTTGTGTAAAATGTTTTACCTTTAAAAAAAAAAAGTTGTTCTTTGCATTCTCTGGATAGTTACTCTACAGTAAATTAGCTCAGATATATTTTTAATTAATATCCATACATACAATATAAGTGTTAACCCCCAAACTGGCAGCCATTTTGGAATATCTTCAGACCCCTGTATCTGTTAAACTATGCATGCTAATTATGTTATTTTGATACACAAAGACTGCCTTTGAAATACCTAAATCCTGGTTGAATCCAACTAATTGTAGACAAAAGTGAAGCCATTTTACAAAATATCCCCTCAATTTCTTCAATTTCTTGATTTATTGCAAAGTCATGGCATCCATAATAAAATGCTCATTGTATATTCACATTGTGTTAGCATCACAAAGTCAAACAAGTTGAACAACTTTATTCTGAATTGTGAAGTTTATACTTCTTGTTTTTATCATTAATTGCCCTGCCTAATTGGCTCTTTGGGAATTTGCTGGAGTGCTCAATCCACTTAATTTACACAATATCATCCTTGTTTTTGCCCAAACACTCTTGTAAAAAAACATGGCTGTATAGAAAAGTGTGTCAAGTCCAGTGAGAACTCTATCACATTGTAGGGAAATTAATTTGGTTGGCATTTCCATTCTTTAAAAGACGATCACTATGTATTGTATCCAATATGTGGAAAATGTGGAAAAACCACATAAGCACAATAACACAAACTGACTTATCATTATTATAAAGTGAAAACTTATGACTACAGGAATTAATGACCCCTATATCTCCCCCTGTGTTGCCGGATTGTCATTGCCTTATGCAGTGTCTTAATTGCTACTTTGACCCAGTCCAAGTGTTGGGTTTGTTTCACTTAATGTTTTTTGTGTGCAAAAGAAGTGCAGTCCTTCATTGGGTTTGAGTGCTAAATATATTTCACGAATGACTTAGTTTTTTGTGTGTGTCGTGCCTATTTTTGATAGGACAGAATGAGTTTTTTGTAACTGAATGCAGAAAATATATCTGTGTATCAGAGAAGTCTTAACAGAAGCAAAAAAAAAAAAATAGACTAATGTGACAAATGTTACATAGATTTTATTTTTCTCATTGACATTTGGGGTAGCATAGTTAATATGTACTTACTTGAAACCCCATTGCCATTTAAATGTGGAAAACATTTTAGCTTAGATATGGGATAAATTAATGGTAAAAAAAAATTATATTGTATGTCACATTTTGTGATGCAAAGACAGTCATGTGCTGATGTTGAAAACCAAATAATAATAATTGTTGTGTGAACCGTAAGTATTGATGGTATGAAGAATTGTCAAGTATGAAGGAGATTATGAGGGTATTGTCTGGCAAAGAGTGTCCTTGCACCATGAATAAATGAGTAAAAGGGACTGTAAAATCTCCTAATCATCCAATAAAACAATCACTAGATAAATGGATGAATCACCACTGACTATTCAAAAAGGCATAATCCCTTTTTGATCCAACACCAGCTTCCCAAAGGAGAGGGGGTGCTTTTAATGGCTTTAGGCCATGGATGTATTAGAAGGTGTGGTTATCACAGCTGGTTATCCTGGTAATGTGCTGTGATTTATTTACATGGGGGCCATACTGTTGATATGTTCCCGCCAGCAAAGGAGAGCTGTTATCGGGGCTAACCAGAGCATACCCGCAGATGAGCAAGGAAGCCACTGTCATGCACATCGCTCACGGTAGCGACAGAAAAGAGGAGGAATAGAAAAAGGGAAGGAGAGAGAAATGAGGCGCGAGAGGAAGAACTTCACGGTTTTATACATCGTTTCTGGGGCCAGGGAAAAAAACTGGGGCAGAATTACTAAATGATTACTCGGGTTCCCATGGAGTAAGCGCTTTGACAAGGGTCAAAATTTGTCAGGGATTTACAATACAAACCAGTCAGAACGGGTTCTCAATTATGAATGGTTTCTCTTGGGTTGTCACTATACAGTGTTGCCTTGAATTCTTATGACTTTTTTTTACGTGTGTGAGATGAATGTGTTCGAACTAGGAGGGGATTTTGTTAATGAGGTCTATTAAATGTTCCATTGTATTTGTAATATGTTAAGCGCAAGCCTTTCTGGGTTAAATATTAATTTTACAGCATATAATCTCAGCATTACAAAGAAGCTCAAATATTTAACATTTGGAAATCTGTTTGCTCTTTTGTACTTTACGAATCAGAATAGACATGCCTGCATCATTACCTCATTTAGCAAAGTAATTTTGTGTCATCATTAGGCACGAAGATTGAATGTAGGATTGTGTGTTGAAATTTCTGAATGAGGGCAACACTGCCCGCATTTGCAAACGTTAGCATGTCGTTAATATTACATAGTCAAATACTGTAAGTTATTTCATTCTTTATGTTAATAAACAACAAACAAAAGGTGTTCCAATAGTGTTGTCTGATTCCGTAATTAAGAAAATAATACTTTTTACTGAAGTGAAATATGTTTTAATTTGGATTGACTGGGATCTGTGTTGGAGAATCTCTGTAGCTCCCAAGGGGATGAAGTTATGCCTGTTTTAAACAGAAACATCCTTAATCTCTTAGTTTGTATCAAAATGAAGATTCAACAGGAAAATTTCCTTTTGTTAATGTTCCTTCAAAACAAGGGTTAAAAGTCTCTTGGGTTGAAACTGCATGGACTGGTCATCTCTATGGCACCAGAAAGCAAGGTTAGCAGATGTGCAGGCCAGCCCTGCTTTCAGCTGTATCTTTCAGCTGTATCTCAGGTGTGGTGATGTACCTTTCCGTTGTATCTTAGGTGTGGTGGTATAGCTTTCAGCTGTATCTCAGGTGTGGTGGTATAGCTTTCAGCTGTATCTCAGGTGTGGTGGTATAGCTTTCAGCTGTATCTCAGGTGTGGTGATATACCTTTCTGCTCTATCTCAGGGGTGGTGATGTACCTTTCAGGCGTGGTGACAAAGGGAAGTGCTCCATCACAACCCTGCGATGTTCAGCACATTTAAGGCTGATCTTGTTTAATTGTGTGTGTTTGTGAGTGGTATATGGGTGAAAGAAAAATGAGGAGGAGGAGTTGGAGAAGAATAGAGAGAGCAGCTCTCTCATGGGCGACATGGCACAGGCGGTAAGAGCAGTCGTCTGGCAGTTGGAGGGTTGCCGGTTCGATCCCCTGCCCTGTGTCAAAGTGTCCCTGAGTTAGACACCTAACCCCCAAATGCTCCTGACGAGCTGGTCGGTGCCTTGCATGGCAGCCAATTGCCATTGGTGTGCGAGTGTGTGTATGAATGGGTGAATGTGAAGCATCAATTTTACAGCGCTTTGGATAAAGACGCAATATAAATCCCAACCATTTACCATTTACCATTTAGCTCTCCTTTTTTTCCCCACCACTGACCAAGCACCCAGCTGTTCAAATTCTTGGAGGCCTTTAGGACCATGGCTGGACTGTGTGGCACTGCTGGGTTTATTGGTAATCTACCAAGCCGATGCCAGGTGCCTTCAATAGGCTTGTGCATAAAGGCAGTTTGCTTAACCTGTACAGGAAGAACCCCTTTATGTTTGAATCCACTTAGAATTAATTAATTCATTCATTCATTATCCTAACCCGCTTATCCTGAACAGGGTTGCAGGGGGGCTGGAGCCTATGCCAGCATACATTGGGCGAAAGGCAGGAATACACCCTGGACAGGTCGCCAGTCTATCACAGGGCACACACACCATTCACTCACACACTCATACCTACAGGCAATTTAGACTCTCCAATCAGCCTATCCTGCATGTCTTTGGACTGTGGGAGGAAACCGGAGTACCCGGAGGAAACCCACGCAGACACGGGGAGAACATGCAAACTCCACACAGAGAGGCCCCGGCCGACGGGGATTCGAACCCAGGACCTCCTTGTTACCCACTGCACCATCCGTGCCGCCCCACTTAGAGTTTTCGGCTCATATTTTTCTTCTTTCACGGCATTTTTCTCCTCCCCCTCATAACCATTTTGAACTCAAAGCAGACATTGTTTATCTGAAATTCTGTAGACAGGTCTGAGTTCATTTTAAGCAGCGACCAAAATAGATTTGTTCTGATTAGGTCTCTTTTGAGCATTTAACATTGCATTGTCAACGTTTGTTCAATTAGCTAGCATTCAAGCGACGGTGGGCGCGAGCAAACAGACATGCAGAACACACTTGCGCACACACAGCACGCCTAGTTGAGAATGGAAAATGAGAATTTAATTAGAAAGTTCAGAGAAAGGGAAGCGGAACCAGCCGCAGTGGCCAGGCAGGCAGGCAGGCAGGCAGGAAGATGCTGGCAGTTTTCATGACAACAGCAGTTCCCTCCCTTTGAGCCCTGAAAATGGCCGCAAACAGATTGAAGTGTTGATGTCGCTCGCAGCGGGGTGGGGGAGGCCCTCCCTTGCCGGATCACGTTGGCGTCCCCGTTCCCACGCCTTCTCCCAGTCTTAATTGCTTTATCAAAGTAATAATTTGGCACCGATGCTAATTGTACTCATCTGCTAATTGAAAGGTATCCGTTTACAAGGGTGGACAGCCCACCAGCGCGCACGCGAACCGCTCGGTAACTGTCACCGGCGGAGCTGTGGTGGCGAGAAAAAAGGAAAACGAAGAGGAAAGGGAAGCGTAAACGCGCGTGCTACAAGCGCCTTGGCGTCGCGACTCGTTTTTCCGTCGGGCGGCGCGGTGAACGGGACAGTTTATGGCTCAATCGCGACGACGCGCCCCGCCGCTGAGCTGCCGGGGGACCCGGGCGCTCTCCCACACTCGCGGTGCTTTGTTGCACTTGAGCTACGGCTCTATATTACAGCGCCAGCATTGTACGGCCGTCTGAACGCGAGCTGCTCGGATGCCCGGCTGCAATAAGCCGCTCTCAAGTAGCCCTCTCCTCCGGGCAAGGCCATTGTGAGGCGCAATGAAATGCTGTTATTGTTGTGGCCCTCCTGTGATCGCTTGGCAGAGCCTGCATCTGCATACCCCCCCCCCCCCCCCCCCACGTTTAAGGAGGTGCCACTTGTGATTTCTCGTAAAAAGAGACAAATGAAATGAGTCTGATGTTAATTCTACTGTTTGCGGTTTGAAGAAGCTCTCCCTCTTGCATCAAGTCTTCTCTGCAGAAAAGTAAGAGATGTGCACAAACTCCAGATTAGTTTAAGAAAATACCTAATCAAATTATTTTAAGATAAGTTAATGTGGAATATCTTTTCTGAAACATATTCAACAACATGTGTACATCCACCCACAGACAATAACAAGCTGACTTTCTTATCAATGGGGTATAGTGAATGGCTTAATTTATCACCTGGATAACTACTTGTGCAGTAGCAATGACATCTCACAAAATAAGATAACTAACTACCCAAAGCTGGAGTGTCTGGAGACCTGTCAGTCAGAATTCAGACTCCTTGTGGAATATTTCCACAGTCACATCAGATTGTGTCCCTCTCAGCCTGTTTGACTCTTACAAGAATTAAATAGAGAAATACATTCTGTCTGCTTCCAGCTGTTGTTCTCAGCATCTTTATCTTTACCCAGGGGAACAGCGGTGAAAAGCTCCTGATCACTCTTTGGGCTTGGAGAAATACCTGACGCAACTTAATGAAAACATCTGCACTGTTATGCTGCGTATATACTGTGTGACCAATATTAGCATCTCATTGAGGCACACCAGTAGTAAATTATTAAATAAAATGGAAAAGGCAATTTGGTTTATTACACATATAAATAACATGGGAATCAGCGCCTGAGAAGAGGTTCAGGCAACATGGGAGGGAAGTAAAGGCTTCAATCAAGTTGCATCCATTAGTGCCTCTGTGATACATTTTACAGCATGCCAAATAGTTTCTGTTAATAAAAATTTGCATTTTATTTCCATTATTTATTTTATTTAGAAACTTGCAGTCAGAATGAGCCCCATGAGATGGAACATCTTGTTTCCAAAGGAGTTCCTGTGAGACATGAATATAAAAATGAGCAGCGTCATGTAGAAGTACTGTACATGGCAAACACGGTACAGCAACTGTGTTAAAAAACAAAACAAAGGCAATGTACAGCAGTGATACAGAGATGTACGATGTAAGCAAATCAGGTAGATAAAAGCTGCAAATATAGCGGAGTAGAAATAAATAATTATACATTTGGCATATCACAACAAAAGAGCGTTCCGTTGCAAATTTCATAGGCAATTATTATTTTTCAAAGGCATAACGCTGTTGGAAAACATTACGATGCGTTTGGCAATGCATTGTGGTCTTTCGGAGACTTGAAACTAAAAGCCTGAATGTCCCCGATTTCTTCGAGCCTGTGCCCAGGCGTATGTTTATGTTTATGAACATGCTATCTCGGTGAATTATTCAGGTCTGCTGGAAGAACAGAAAGTCAGGCTTATCTCCCCCTTCCTGTCCTCCACTTATCTGAGACTAAAGCCGGGCGGCGGCCCGAGCTAGCACCGCTTCCCGGGCTAGCGCTGCATCCTGCCTGTAATCACCTGAGAAAATGAGACCTGTTCCCCCCGCCTGTGGCCTCCCACTCGTCCAGGAATGATGTGCTGTCAGGAGATGGGACATCTTTCCCCTGCAAACAGCAGGGCCCTCTCTATTATTTAAATGACTGTCCGGACCCTGCAGGCTTAGCATTATAAACCCACAATGAAATTGCCTTGTATTACTCTTAAAGACATCTTTCAACTCACCTGGCGTCTTACCGTTTCACGTTCATTCACTCTTTCTTGTCTCCTTTAATATGAAATGTGGGGTATCCCTTGCGCTTATTTTCTGAATACCGTCCAGCTTGTTTCAAAGCCTGGCCCTTCTCTCTGGCGGCAATCGTTCATAAAGACTGGAATGGTTGTGCTGTGTATAGTCACTGAGCATGAAGTACTTTATTCATCTTTATTTTAATTTTCTTTTAAAGCACCTTGGGGATGCTCGCGTCATGAACACATACTGAACACATACTTGTATTGTACCATCTGTCCCATAACTGCTTGACATTTCTCTATCTGGAAATGGTGTCTGTCTACACAAAGGAGCAAGCTTTATCGTTTCAGCTTTATATTTCCACACCTCAAAACAAAATTGTGGAGAGATTTTATCTTTATTTTATTTGTGACCCAAGCTCCTGACATTCAGATGCAATATCAGGTATGAGTGTTTTTTCTTTACAGTATCTTATGACTAGGAAATTATAAAAAAATGTTTTTTTAATTACTTACACATTTTTCCCTGTTCAGTTTCTGCAGAACCGATGCCATTGTACGTTTGCTTAAATTTGTCATTCATGTTCACAGACAAACAGCATTGTGGGTAGTTAAGCTGTGCCTTAATGAACCATCTATTTGCTATGAACTGCTTGATAGTGATTTTCATTGAAAATGGAAAGAAGTAATTAGTTATATAAAACTTGGGCCAAAAACAAATGTAACGGTAATTTGATGTAATCAATGTTCATTGCGTATCATTAATTGTGTGTAGAACTAATTCACAAATGTGAAATGAGGGAAACAGTGACAGAAAAGTTCATATTGCATTCCAGATTTTCTCTCCATAACTGTATTAAGGTGTCGTAAAGACAGCTCAAAGCTGCAGAAACAGGGGTGTATATTTAGCAAGCTTAGCTTTAGTCCGTGGTGTGAAAAGAGGCAGCTGACGACACGTGGATATCTACACTATTTACATTTGTAAAAATAAAAATAAATAAAAATCTGCAGAAGCATTATGTGTCAGGCATTTTTCTCCCAGAGATGGAGGAAATTGAACCGAAAATCTGCTGCCTGCAATATTGATTATCAGGAGCTGTCATATCTCAAAGTAAAACCACACATGCTTCTTTAATTAAGACTCTGGAGAGTTATTTTACTTTGTTGTTTTTTTACTTTCATTTAAACCAATGTTGATTTAAAAGGCTGCCTTGCTTACACATGCAGGTTGTTAATTCTGCATAAGGAAAATATTATTCAGGAATTGTTGCAGCGTGCAATGTTCAAAAACAAAAGCCATGAGCCCGTGTAGTAAAACATTGGACGGTCTATAATACAATAACCCATAAGAGCTACAATATAAGTATTATAATATGCATAGTATCCTATGCATATTATCTTAATAATTATTTGTTTTGTCAATAAATTAACCCTCTCATGACTAATAATGCTGTTTGAATATATATGGAACTATGCTATTTTTATTTATTCTAGTTTCAAGTTTTATGTCACACTTGCTCTTAGGAAGTTTTACAAACAAGCACAAACACACACAAATACCATATTTTGTGAAAGTCCATTGAAATGGATTTCAGCCATGGTGGTTAAAATGCTTTATCGAGTGTGAAGTCTTAATTACACCTTCTTTGTCAAAAATACAGCTTGATGCAGCTTTAAGTCCTTCTGCTTTTCTTTCACTATGATCACAGTGGATGAAACAATGCTTGAATTTTTAATTGAAGTGTGGACAGACAGTGAGACGCACGCGCTCCCCGTCACCCTCTCACCACCGCCGAGAGAACAGAGACCTTCGGCGAGGGTTGCTGGCAGAGTTTCCCTGAAAGCTTCTTCATTGATATTTACTCTCTTTCTCTTTCTACCTGGGCAACCTGTTTTGACCCAGACATCAATTAAGCTCTTCAGCTGAAGTCTGATCCGTGACACAAGCCAGACGGGACGACCCCAGATGGGCCCGTGTCTGCCCCGTGCCCATTAATGAGTGGAAGTTAGGTAAATGTTTGTGAAGTGAGGGTAGGGTTGGAGTGCCAGGCTCCTCTTACCTGCTTGTTATTGCTCTATAGTTTTAACAAGGCCATTCGGCCTCTTTTCTGTTGACAAGGTGAGTCCACGCCGCTTTTCTTAAGGATTATGCACAACAGGGCGAGAACAGTGGTGGATATTTTTTGTTTGACTGACATGCAGAGTTCCTGTCACTCGGGGACACTGAAAAAAGCACCTCGCCTCCTGGGATTGTCTGGGGTTAATGTGCTGACTCAGAACAGACAATTTTGCAACACCTTGGGGTTGCATAAACACACACTGAATCCTCTGTCAAAACAAATCTTTGGTACGCTTTAATGCAACGTTGGTTAATCCTTTGGCTGACGTGGGCCTTCTTCAGACCTTTTCTCAGCTCTAAATAATAGTATTATAATATAAAAACTTACTGTAAAACAATTGATGGAAGAATATTAGAAGATGGTTATTCTTCCTCCTGATGTAATTTCAGTTTTTTACCAATAAGTGGATGAAGGAGCCTGAATTTCAAACCAAACAATCATTTCATTAATTTCAGCGATCCTCTCAGATACTCACTGCAGTGCAGGTAGATCTGTGGAAAAGCCCTTGCCTGGCTTGTATCTCTGTGGATGTTCCTTCCAGGAACGATGCTTGGGGTGGCACAGTATCAACACCTTGGAGCCATTCAACAGGTGTCCCCCAGGGCTCTCACCTTGGTCCCCTCCATTTCCCCCTCTACACCAAATTCATTGGTCCTGTCGTCGCTGCACAAAGCCTGACATATCATTGCTATAGTGACGACACTCAACACAACATACAGGTCTCCACATCTCCACGTCTGCCTGAATAATATCTGGATAGAAGTACACTAGCTTTAACTCAACCTGGTTAAGATTGAGACTCAACTTCCCTATA
This sequence comes from Conger conger, assembly GCF_963514075.1. Classification (NCBI taxonomy): domain Eukaryota; kingdom Metazoa; phylum Chordata; class Actinopteri; order Anguilliformes; family Congridae; genus Conger; species Conger conger. The sequence goes on along the minus strand of NC_083773.1, from coordinate 31,194,281 downwards.
TGACTCTCACCCTGGTTAAAATCATTCTGTCAGCTTCTCATACCAAGAACCTCTGGTAGTAGATGCCAAACAACAAACATTATGGTAGTCAGTTGGGTGTGTAGATTCTTCCTCTGCAACAATTCAGAATCCAAGGCATTTGGCACTTCTTTCTTCAATCCTGTTGTTCCTGGCCAAGTCTGTTCAGGCTCCTATGTGGTGGAAGTAAGGACCACTGGACTATCATGACACAAATCATTACACAGGTATCACTATAATATTATTCAAAAGGACATCCAAAGAAAGTCCAAAGAAATGAGGTGGCAAAGAAGGGTTAGTGGAGTCAGGGTGTAATCTGAAGAGGTGGGTCTTTAGTCTGCGTTGGTATATCTGCAGGGTTTCTGCAGTCCTGACTGCAGTGGGAAGCACATTTCACCACCCGGGGGCCAGAACAGACAGGGGACATGACCTGGAAGTGCAGGTATAGAGGGGGGGAGCTGCCAGAGGTAGTAGAATGGAGGAGTCTGGTAAGTGTGTAGGGTCTGAACTTTTGAAGATACTGTATAATGGAACTGACCCTTTCGCTGCCCAATAGGGTAGCACTAAGGTTTTCAATTTGATGTGAACAGATATAGGTTGCCAGTGGAAAGAGATGGACAGGGGAGACTATACTTTTGGGCTATAATTTCCCCCCTCTGGGGAATCACTGCATTTCTATCCCTGATCTCTAGACTTGTATTTGCAATGCAAGTTGCTCTGGATTAGAGTGTCTGCTAAATACTGTAAAATAAGCAAAGACAATCAATGGGAATTACCACTAAATGAAATGTGCAATAAATAAAAATACTTATATTTGCACTTCTGAATGTTTTAATACAACAGTGGTTTATGGTGAAGTCCCAGCCGTCAGCCTCTTCTTCAGGGCTCGGTATGTGTTCACCAGCTGTTTGAATTTGCTGCAGACTCTACCGTGAATACTGTGAATTCTACCTTTCTGACTCCCAAACCACAGGATGAAGTCAATCAGCCTCTTACCTTGTTGCGTGAGAACATATTTCTTTACTCCCAACTGTCTGCCAAAAAAGTTCTAAGCTCCTTCAATGCAGTTGTCCTGAGTAAAATGCTTTTCTCCGTCACTAGTCCAAACTTTGAATAAGATACACGTTTCTTTCTGCAGCAGAATAATCCAGATGTCTGGTTTTACTTGGCTCAGGGGGCAATGTTGAGAGCTACTTTCCCATGTGAATGGGCTTCCTCAGATGTTCTAAACATCTTATTTTCCTGCTCCGATGGTGCTTGACCACGTGATCCGCTTTTTTAAGGGGAGTATGTTCACTGACCCATTACTTCATGAAATTGTAAAATTAAACAGTTCCACCTTGCTTGTTTCTCCCTCAGCTGTGTCTATCTCTGATAGTTGTATTTTCGTGGGGCATGGGGCATGTTTCTCAAAGTACCAGTCTACTGTAATCTCTGTCATGCGGTTTAAGGATAAGTTGCAAGATGTGCAAATTAAATTCAACCCATCAATATGCTGTCCACCAGTAGGATATTGCTTTAATATGTCATAGAAATGTGCCTTGATCTTGTCTGTGCATGGTCTTACTTCCTCCATGCTTTATGACCGTGATGGTGTTGTGAGTGCCTAATTGTATAAGTCATATCTTTGTAGTTATTCTCAAAGGTTTATATATATTTTTTTTTATACAAGCCCAATTCCAAAAAAGTTGGGATGCTTTGTAAAATGTAAATAAAAACAGAATGCAATGATTTGCAAATCTCATGAACCCATATTTCATTCAGAATAGATCATAGAAAACATATCAAATATTTAAACTGAGAAAATGTACCATTTTAAGGAAAAAATAAAGTAATTTTGAATTCGATGGCAGCAGCACGTCTCAAAAAAGTTGGGACGGGGGCAATAAAAGGCTGGAAAAGTAAGTAGTACTAAAAAGAAAGGAACATTTTGCAATTTGGTTAATTGGCAACAGGCCAGTAACACGATTGGGTATAAAAAGAGCATCTTAGAGAGGCAGAGTCTCTCAGAAGTAAAGATGGGCATCACCAATCTGTGAAAGACTGCGTCTACTAATTGTGGAAAAATTTCAGAATAATATTCCTCAACGTAAAATTGCGAAGACTTAAAAATCTCATCATCTACAGTACATAATATAATCAAAAGATTAAGAGAATCTAGAAAAATCTCTGTGCGCAAGGGACAAGGTCAAAAACCAATACTGGATGGCCCTGATTCTGTAACAGAAATCACTGCATGGGCTCAGGATCACTTCCGGAAATCATTGTCTGTGAACACAGTTCGCCGTGCCATCCACAAATGTAAGTTAAAGCTCTATCATACAAAGAAGAAGCCATATGTGAACACGATCCAGAAACGCCGTCGTCTTCTCTGGGCCAAAGCTCATTTAAAATGGACTGAGGCAAAGTGGAAAACTGTTCTGTGGTCAGACAAATCAAAATTTGAAATTGTTTTTGGAAACCATGGACGCCGCGTCCTCCGGACTAAAGATGAAAGGGATCATCCGGATTGGTATCAGCGCTCAGTACAAAAGCCTGCATCTCTGATGGTATGGGGGTGCATTAGTGCCTATGGAATGGGCAGCTTGCACATCTGGAACTCGGAGAAGAAGAATCCGGGTGCTGAACTGGCCTGCCTGCAGTCCAGACCTTTCACCAATTGAAAACATTTGGCGCATTATGAAATGAAAAATAAGACAAAGAAGACCCAGGACTGTTGAGCAGCTAGAATCCTATATCAGACAAGAATGGGACAACATTCCTCTCCCAAAACTCCAGCAACTGGTCTCCTCAGTTCCCAGACGTTTACGGACTGTTATTAAAAGAAGAGGGTATGCTACACAGTGGTAAACATGGCCCTGCCCAATTTTTTTGAGACGTGTTGTGGCCATCAACTTCAAAATTACCTTATTTTTTCCTTAAAATGGTACAATTTCTCAGTTTAAATATTTGATATGTTTTCTATGTTCTATTCTGAATAAAATATGGGTTTATGAGATTTGCAAATCATTGCATTCTGTTTTTATTTACATTTTACAAAGCGTCCCAACTGTTTTGGAATTGGGATTGTATAAATGAAACGGCTATATGGATACTTGGGGATAACTACAGAAATTTGACTAGTAGTAGTAGTCACATGCTGGAGATCAACTCTGGACCCAAGTTATGGAGCATGTGATCCAAAGTAAAATGTAATTGGCGGACATACCATCATATGTCACATGCCCTACGAACCCTTCTGTCACATATACACCTTTGCTTGTTACTAATGCTTTATTACACTCTTTACATTACATTACATTACATTACGTGGCATTTAGCAGACGCTCTTATCCAGAGCGACGTACAACAAAGTGCAAATCAATCACAAGAACAAGTGCAAAAGTAGACCTGAGAGGACAGTACAGTTCCGAGTCCTAGTGTAAACATATAGAAATTCAGAACCCTTGAAGAGTACAATCAACATTCAAACTAGCATACCACTGTTGGCAGCTAGAATACAACAGCCAATAAAAACAACAATACCTATACAAGTAACGATATCTATACATAAGTGCCATTACGGTCTAAGGCTAGTCACAGTGATTGTGAGTTGGGGAGGGAAAGGTGTAACCTGAAGAGATGGGTCTTCAGTCTGCGCTTGAAGGAGGTCAGAGACTCTGCCATTCTGACATCCACCGGGAGGTCATTCCACCACCGTGGGACCAGGACAGACAGCAGTCGTGAGCGTGAAGTGCAGGTGTGGCGGGGGGGAGGCGCCAGACGGCACGAAGTGGCAGAACGGAGGGGTCTTGTTGGTGTATAGGTCTTGATAAGGGATTGAATATACACAGGGGCTGATCCTTTAACTGCCTGGTATGCGAGCACCAAAGTTTTAAATTTGATGCAAGCCATAACAGGCAGCCAGTGGAGGTTGCTGAGCAGGGGGGTGACGTGAATGTCTGGGAACATTGAATACCAGACGGGCTGCAGCATTCTGGATCAGTTGTAGGGGTCTGATGGCAGATGCTGGAAGGCCAGCCAGCAGAGAATTGCAATAGTCCAGGCGGGACAGGACCATTGCTTGAACAAAGAGCTGAGTGGAGTAGGTGGTGAGAAAGGGTCGGATTCTCCGGATGTTGTACAGATGTTGTACACTCTGATTAGTGCATTTACCATTTACCATCGTACATTAGACAGGCATCTTATAGAATATCGTGTGCAGTAGGTACATGCGAGTACCATTTATACTTTCACATTCTTGCACTATGTGTATGATCTGTTCAATACAAAACCAAACAAAAATATACCCTGGCATCTTTTCTTCTTTAACGCAATGAACAGGGATGTATGAGGTAGCCAAGCTCCGAGGGAGGTTTGAGGTTTGTTCCTGAGGGACGGTGGGAGCGAGGTATATCGATCAACACATTGTACCAGTCCTGGACTGTCCCAAGTGAGCACCATGTTGTCTGGCTTCCTCCATGCCTATCGGGCTCCCAGGTTTGAGAATAGAATGGAAGCCATTTTAGCTCATCCCCTGTCGTCGAACCTGATATAGTCTTTATGTTGTAAGATGATGTTTTGACTGCTGTTGGGTGTCACCCTGATGTCCCGGCATCAGTGCTGTTCACTGCTTAAACCTGTAGCTTATGTACTGTAGGTTGCTGTGGATAGCACCTGCTAAGTATGTGTAGTGAGGTGAAACAAAAAATGGGCATTGGGGAGCCATTTTCTGTGTTTCATACACACATTCTCAAACTATTCGAATATAAAAGGATAATTTACATATGTCAATGTACTGTTTACTTGGTGATGTCAAAATGTTTTAATATTTAAAACTGATGTTCTCACAGACTTGCATCTCACAGTTTAGTTTTCTATGCTTACTAACACACACATTTACATAGTGAACATATGTTTAATGATAGTAAAGCACTGCTAGTGAATTAGATCTGTAAGATACCTCTACCTTTGCACCTCACTTTGTTTTCAGAACACTTGCTGATAGTGAAAATAAACAGCTGCAGCCTTATCCTGGAACATTTTAATCTTCCCAGCATCATCTGCTGTATTTAAACACAGCGCAGCGATCGTAATACAGCCGTTTCATTGTTTAGATATAGGCAGAAGATGAAGCTGAGTTTCGGGGTGTCCTCATCTTCAGATCTTCTGATCTTCTAATTTGTGATAAAAGACTTCCGTTTTCACTTTTATCATTTCTAATTTTGTGTCGGTTTCATGTTTGCTTCAGTATCTAATCATCTGACATTATGGATATCTGTTCATTTCACCATCGTGTGGAAAGCAGTGCTCAAACCAGCACACAGGTAAAAAGACCTTGAGCAAACATACATTGATTCAGATTAAATATGCATTGCTCTTGAAAAGATCTCACCGTCTTGCCAGTTTGACATTGTCAAAACTGTCAACACAAGTTTTTATTGAAACTTGAAATTACCCCCCCCCCATTTTATTTTTTCAATGCTATTGTGGTCTTGCTTTTTTTCCATTGTTCCCCTTATTTGCTGACTTACCTATCAGACATTCAAAAGCCTTTTTGCCAAGGCCATGGTGTACTTATTTGTATTGCATTAGCTACTGGATGCTGACAGACAACTCAACAAAGATGGTTTTATCAAAGGCTCTGTATATATTGAATGGCCATAAGCTACAACCTTGGACTTAAAAGTTGGAAATATCTCACTTTTTAAAACCATTAACCTTCTTCCGACCTTGTGTGAAGAGACAGTATTCAGAAACAAGTACCACTTATTTATCTTTTTTTCTTTCAATCTCAACCAAAACCAGCACACTTCCACCAGTTTAATTTTCTGTTAATTGTGCATAGTCCCCATTGGCAGCATGCACAGATCAAAAGTGATGCTATTGCAGCCAATGTTGCACACAAATACATAAAGTATATAATATGTTTGAAAAACTTGCATTTGTTCAAAAATGTGAATATTTCTTTGGATCAACATGCAGAATGCAATGCAAGCCACATCTGTCCTGTACAGCTGCATGATGTTGGCTCATAGCTTCTCAAGTGTCAAGCATTTAGCACTAAGGACATATTTTAATTTTGCCCACTAGTTATTGGTTATGCTTATAGACACAGCCCCGGTCCAAAAATGTTCCGAAAGTTGAGTTGTAACTTGCCATCATTTGGATATGAATGCATTTTTGCTCCGTATTTGTAGTCAGTGTTTGTTACAGATGTGTAGAGAGTGTATGCTTTGTGTATGTCACTATAACTTGGCCTTCTCGCACTCTTGTTGAGATTTGGATCAACCATGAAAAAGAGAATGACTCGGTGTGAAATTCAAATATACTGTAATAATTAAAGACCTTGCCCAGAACAGCAGGGAGTTCAAGCATTTCTAATACATTTCAGTCACGCTTCACTGCTGTTTTCATCCTGTAAGTGTGGATTGATTATGCATCTCAAATGATTATTATGCATTATCTAAAGCATGGAAGAGTTAATGCAGCAGACCCACATTTTAAACGCCTTTATCTTTTCAATATGCAAATTTAATATTGGGACAGCCTTCAAATTCAATATGTCAGTGCTATTGAATTTTATGTCTTCACTGATTTGTCCACAGGAGAGGTTACAGTTCCTACTGAATTGGGTTTAGTTCAATAACCTTCAGTTAAAAAAAATTATTCATATCATTAAATGCAGTCAGTAAGGCTGTTAAACCCTGATTATTAAAGCAAAGAGACAGTGGTCAACTTGTGTAATCACTGTTATTAATTTTTAAAGTTCTCACATTTGCATAGTCCATAGATTTTTTTGGTTTTGTTTTCTTGAGCTCTGTGTTCCAGGTAACCCTGCCCATCCCCTGTACTCTCAACCTGCCATGTCGCAGATAAGGTGCTGTCACTCGCTGCTCCAACCCCGCCCCCTTCTCTAAACACCGCCAATCACGGCCTGTCGCCCCCTCGCTCACCCGTGTGCCGAACGTCAACACCAATCATTTCAGAGTCGGCGATAGTCAGAAATGGAGTGACCCGGGCCCAAAAGCTCACGAGCAGCGAGATGGCGGTTTCTGGCCCTGCCAGTTCACCCCATTACTTTTGTGAGGGAACGGTACGCAGGATTGCGGTGGACTCTCTCTCAGTCCCGAGTCGTCTTTGGGCACCTAATTGCCTCAGATGGAGCGCGACACATTTTGCTGCCCACGTAGAAGCTTAGACACAGCATTAAATGCAGAAACCTTTTCAGTGACACCTCCTTCCTACAAGCCCACATTACTCTCCCACATCATCTCACATCACATGTTAATGGTGTTATAATGGCTGGCTTCAGAAGCCTTTTACACTGATCTGATGGCTCCTGCCTTTCCTTTCCTTTTTTTTGAGTGGCTGGATGGAAAGAAACCCAAAACAGAATATTGTTTCATCAGTGAAATTCTCACGTTTTCAAGTATTTTTGCATTACCTTCCTGATCTGTCCCTGAAAATGTTAGAAAACCACTGACAATGTACTTTGGGAGGGGCTAGATGTGTGAAAAATCCTGCTTGTCAGAATTTTAAAGCAAAGCTATTCAGAAAATGGGGAGGATGAGCAACAAAAACAAATGCAAAATAGATTAAATCACATGCAAAAAAATGCGAGCGATTATAGCTAGTTTACAGTGTAACAGTCAAAGTAAAGGTCAAGAGCTCAACACGTGTGTAGAACAGAGCCTTGTTTTTACCTGACTGTCAGTCGGTAAAATGCAATTTCCATTTTCACCTGCAAACACACTGTTCCAGACAGGGAAATGGGATTTATTCCCAATATGAAACATTGGCAATGACTTGAAAACAAACTAAAGTGACAGACATACTGATATGAGTTAAGCATCTTTATTTTGTGTATAGTCTTTGAATAGGAGGCTCCAATTTTACAGGGACACCCCATGACGTTTCACTGAATGTAAAAGTGCATTTCAAAGTCTGAATCTGGGGCTGTCTTTGGGGGTGAATGACTTTAAGCTATTCATTTTCTTCTGTAATAGACCCATTTCACTTCATATTCTGATTCACCAGCTACACAACAGAAGGATTCTGAATTATAACCAAATGGTTGCCATGGTGCTACGCTGAAGTTTGCAATCCCATTCTCTTTCGCTTGCTTTTTTGAAATGAGCAGATAATTAAAGGCAAAAAAAAAAAAGACAAAGAGGGAGGCCAAGTTAAAAGGTGTTTGAATAAGACTAGAATTAAGGGAGACCGGGGTAAGTGAGCCTGGGGGTAAGATGAGCTACCCCCTGTTGCCAGGCAACCAAGTACAAGATTAACCACATGGTGCCACCTACAGTGAGGTGACACTTCATGCTGATAATGTGATTCCTTCTGCGGGAGAAGCGCTCCCGCAGGCCTTCCCAAAGTGGGCTTCAAGGAACGAGTCCCAGCAGGTCTTCAGCAAAATGAAAATAAAATGTTCCCATAAAGTAATATTTTGTTTATTTTAAATATATGTTACACTCTCATTCCAGCCCTTTGGGTAAAATACACTTCTGTAGATAAAAATAATTCAGTTACTAATCTTTGAATCGGTTAATATTTACTAAAAACTCTGGGTGGGGATCTTTCCTGAATAATATTTTGTTTGTTTTCATATTTCATACTTTTAGACTTTCAGATGTAAGAAAAAAACACTTTAATTGTTTAGTGACCTTTTTTGCAGTAATTATGAGTTTGTGTACTAAATTGCTACATAGCTTACAAAAATGTAATGACATGCTGATTTAGATATAGGCAACATGGGTGTTAAATAGTCACTGCTTTAAGCCTGCAGTGGGTGTCAAAGGTTAACCGTTATTGAGGTTGGGGTCCTCAACTGCAGCTTGAGATGAAATATTTTGGGAACTCAAGCCCTACAGGAGCCCTCAAACACCCCGGCCATATATACCCACAGAAGGTCCGTCTCATTACCCCCTATCGGTTTTGCACTGGACTAAACCGGTGTTTGAGTGGACGAGCTGGTGAAACACAAAAGTACGATTGATAAGAACTGCTGCAGGACTTACTGTACATTTAAAGGAGATTTTTGCTTGGATAAAGACTTCGCCCAGGTACTGTACCAGTCAGAACTAGTAAAAAAAACTTCTGTGGACTGAGGATACGCTGGATTGCATTCCCTAATGCACTTGGTTCTTTGCTTCTTCTCAAAAATAGCTTGGCAATCTGGGATACTGACTGAAAGAAGTCAGTTTTTGATTTGTTTGCGATGAACTCTCAGTTCAGTTGGCTCTCGCATTTTCACAGCATTCTTGTGTTAGTTTCTTTTTCGCCAGTGCTTTTTCAACAGGGTCTGTGGACTCAGGGGTAAATGGAGGTAGGGGGTCCCTGGCCAGTCTTGATATGCAACAATTAGATTTGGAAAATATTGTTTTTGAAATATTTTTTTCCAAAAAATGTTATTTTATAATGGAGGCCCCCTGGATGCCTGTGTGCTTAGGTGGGCGGATCCCTGGATCACAAGGTTAAAAACCCCTGCTGTAAGATATGGTGGTCATTCCAAGTAAAATGTACACAAGGTGGAGAATGCCAGCAAGCCTTAAACTGTGACAACAATCATAACAATTGTGGAAGCACGCTAGCAACTGCAAGCTGGGTATAATTTCACCCAGCAGGCAGTGAACTGTGCTGCTCTTGAAATAGCAGAGATTAAATACCTAGTTCATGCAGTGTGAACTAAACTAAAGACAGGGTTCCTCACCCAAATAAGTATGGCGAACATATAGGCCAGGAGTTAATTGTGTTGATTTGAGAACCGGTAAAACGGTGTCGGCTGTTTAGCTGTTGCTGGCTAAAAAGGCTTGTTTTGATGTCAGTGTTGTTCCTGCTGTAGATTTTACACAACTGCATGAATTTGTTAAATTAGAGGAGAAGCATCACACCAAAACCTAATTACTCTGTAGAGAGGGACAGACAGACAACTACATTTTCCACCTAAAATTCCAGTAGGAATTTATAGGCTGTGTGCTGAAAAAATTAATTCAGTCTCATCTAAAAATTATTGAATGGGGGATGTTTAATGTCACTGAAAGCCTTTTGATTTCCGCCTTCTATTTCAAACCTAAAGGCTAGAATAAAGCACAGTCTGCTTCTAGAGGGAGCTGAGTTGTGTGGAGCTGGCTAGTCTCCAAGAAGGAAGGAGATCATTATTTGTTCAAGGCCAACAATGAGGCTCTTTAGTACACAGTGTCACCTTACCTGTAGAACACAGTTCCATAGATGGACACGTCCCCCGCTGCTGCATGTTACATATTATTAGTGGGGAACTTCAATGGGCAACCCGAGGAAAAAAAGTAGATGTACAGTGTTATTACTAATTATGTGAAATTTAATGTTGATCAGAGCAACTACGCACATATAAGGACGAGTTTCATTGTCTGTACAAGTGTGCAATCGTTTGTTCAGTCGGGGCTGGGCAACACAATTGCTGAAGCAGTTCTGGTCATTTGCGTCTCCTATATCATTTTGAGCAGGCCAAGGCAAGCAGAACAATGGCCATTTGACTGAGAAGAGGCTGGGAACAGGAGCTCTATGATGTAATTTGCCTACGGAAAGTGTCAAGGGCCAAAAATCATTCTCCCCAAAGTAGTTCATATCAATGTGAAGATGCTGAAAAGGCTTGTGTCAGTCTATGGGTACATGGCCATGTGGCTATGCTAATTGCCAATGATATTTGGCCGGTTTTTCACTCTTAGAAGAACAATACAGTTTGTTTACCTTGCAATTCATATTCGTATGTGTTTGTTACAAGTTTTCCATTGTTTTCAAACCATTTATTTTCGGGTACACAGACAAGGAATAAGGACACACCTTGCCTTTTTCTGCTTTTTCCTATGAATGTTTTATTTTCTCTGTTTGTAATCAAACAATTCATATGTGGTAAAAGTGCAGATTCTCAGATTTTATTAAAGGGTATTTTTGTACCTATTGGTTTCACCATGTATTAATTACCACTATTTGCAGTTTGCATGCCATGATTTTGTGAAGTCTGTGACCTATCAACATCTGGATATCATATTTTCAGGTTCAGGGATACAAAAATCTCTTTGCATTTGAATGGATCTCTATGGGAATTGGGGAGTGGACTAGATTCATCTGTAAATTATGTCAGCTGTAAATTGTAATTTGTTGGCTAAATGGCTTTATGTCATCTAGTGTCCAATGTATCAGATGAGCCTTAAACCATCGTGCTGCTGCCAGATCGGCTGGAGATACAACAAGGGACATTTCTCCTGAATCCGGTTGAACTCAATGGAAGAATTGTTCAGGAGAAACAACCCTTGAAGTATCGACTGTATATCTAGTAGCAGCAGTTGTTTGAGGCTGGTTTGATACCTCAGACCCTTGATGACTTAAAGCTATCGGCATAATTTACAGCTGAATCTAGTCCCACCCCCATAGAGATCCATTCAAATGCAAAGAGTTATAGTAGGGAGTACTATAGTAGTAGTTATAAGGTAGAGCAACCTTAAAATAAGATATCCAGACAATGATGTTGATAGGTCACAGACATCAGTAAGTCGTGGTATGCAATGGACATGCAACCAAATAAAAAACATGACTATTTTATCTCAAACGTTGAACTGGGTCAAATGTCTGTATGGGTAAGCTGACACTAAAGAATGCTAAGCACCTGTAGATCAGATAATGATGGAGGTGGCACAACTAGAAGGTGCCTGAGATCATTTCTCTCCTGAAAGCAAAGCACCTGCAGTGCTGCTGAGATGAGCAAATCACAAAACCAGCATCAATTCTACAGACAGTTGAAGTTGCATGCTCATCCTCCCTGAATCCTTTAATAAAGTCAGTAAACACAGGACTGTTGAGATCTGCCATGTTTGCATAGACCTATTTGGACCTGCTCCTCCAAATCAGCTGAAAAGCCAAGGAGTGTGAACCATAAGAGTCGGTCAGTAACTGGGATGATGCGGTGTCCTATTAATGCGACGGCTCAATAAAGTGCCATAGGGACAGGGCTTCCGATTCATTCCCACCAGGTTGAAAGAAAGACGATCTCTGACAGAAGCACAGAAGCACAAGCTTCTCTCCTGCTCCAATGGGATCCCATGCCTGAGGGATGCCCCATCAGAGGATGAAACAGAGGCCCTGCCCAATGCATGGGTCTACTCAAAACCATAACAGCCATTCTGGCAAGAGGCACCCAGGACGACCTTTAATGCACTAATGTATTGCACTGTAGAAGAGTAGAGCGAACTGCTGTCTGATTTCTGAGAATACATGGGCACTTTGTTGGGGATCACATCTGAGGTGGAGAAAAAATAGGATAGTGATATGATTTAATGGCTAGATGTGGTTAAAGAAACAGTCGAGCAGGCGTGTCAGACTTATCCTCTGAATCAGATGATGCTGTCAAACCACACTATTGAATTGTTCTGTAACCAAAATACAAAGGGATAGCAATGGATTGTGTTTCTATCAACAGTTCAAAAACGTATAAAAAGAGTGGTAAGTTGTATACATCTGAACCAGTTACACAAGTGCCAGGGATAGGCAGTAGATTTATGTTTCAACATGAAAAGGCATTTGAGGTGTAGCAATCAAACCAAAGTCTAAGCTGATACAGAGCACCTGATACCGTGTGCAGGTATTGCTTTTTCCTCAAATTTCAGCAGTGGGCATTGTCATTTTCTAGTCATATAACTATGCATGCATGCATAGATATATGCAATCTATACCCTTTGGCATCATGTCATCAAATAGGATAAACACCTTCAGGATGTTCAGAATGGAGGAGGAGAATACTCTTTGACCTGAATGTGCTGCTTGATGAGTTTGATTAAATGCTTGTGGCCAATCCGGCATTGCTTTCTGTTCCCATAGCTCTGCCTCCATATGTCCAACGATCATTATCCAATGGTCAGTAACAGACTGTACTCATTTCCTGGATGAAGCACTCTCTGACTGAGGTTTACTGGGATGAGATCGTTTTGATGTGAAGGCAGAAGGTGAATCATTTTTACTGGCCCGTCTGTGTGCAGGTTGTTTTTGAGAGAAGGTCGAGATTGACGTTGTCAGGATTCACAAGGTCTGCAGCCGCCAAGGTTTGGTCTGTGTTCATACTGCTGCTGTATTAATCTTCAAAGTGAGTTTACATTCCTCTGATATACCGTCTCACTCTTTTTATTATTGCTGTGGTCTGTATTCTGTATCTGTTGAGGAATCATTCAAAAGCTTCTGAAAGACAAGCTGCTTCTACATGGCCTGAATAGTGGGTGTGGTGCATATTTGTGTACATACATTATGCATAAATGGTTTTGTTAGATTTGTTGTTGTATTTTATCACAATAATTTTCAAGATGCAAGATGACCAATAGCCCTCATCCAAATATATATATATATATATATTTGTAATTCAGATTAAATTCATAAATTCTAATTTGGGAACTATTAGCACAGCTCACCCAGTACTTGATGTAGCTAGTGAGCTTTTAACAATGTTGTCCATTGTTGCAAAAACCAAGAACCAATAGATCAGAGATATCAACCAGGCTGGAAAAAACAGCTTCATTTTGATTCAACATCCCACTTACGAGCTTCTTCCCTTCACTGCCATTTGATCTGCTTTTCTGATGTGTGTTTTCAGAATCGCCCACCCATCCACAGAAACTGGTTGAGACTCCGTTGACATTTTTTCCATCTAATGATATTTATATTCTGAAATATCTGCTGTGCTCCTCTGGTACATAAGAGAACATGTATTCCACCTGCAGTTATAAAGTGATGCATTTTACACCAAATCATGTGTATTTTGGAGCGCATTTACAGTGCCTTCAGAAAGTATAATCATTTTTTGCACATTTATTCAACATTTTTCATTTTTGCGAATTAATCTAAAAACATGTTTTCACTTTGTCATTGTGTGTTATTGAGTGTAGATCGATGGGCAAAATTGAATTTTTTGTCCATTTAAAATTAAATCAACACAAAAAGTGAAGGGGTCTGAATACTTTATGAAGCCACTATACGTGTATAAACACTTATGTGGACTGTGTAGAAAGCAGGAACTATGTGACAGACGCATCCTGCAATCCTCTGCCTCAGCGGCTCTGCGATCGGAGCAGGAGCAGATCAGTTGATAGACAGCGGTTGATGAGAGTGGTTGGTGTTGTGGTGTAAAATGGCTTCTGGGCATCACCCAGGGTGCTGTGACACATTGGTGTCAGTTTACCCCCCTCAGAGCAACGCATTTTCAGATGCTGGGAAGTACTATCTGCAATCCATCATTAGTATTAATAATATTAGACTTGTCCTGGGGGTATTTCCTGTGGTGTGTTTGTCTCTTGTCTGTAAGAAATAATCTACAAGAAGCTAAGATCAGTGGCTCATGACAGGAAGCTGAAATGATACCTGTTAAAAGACATTGAGATGATTAATCCATGCCCATTGGCAGGTGATTCCTGTTTCTTAATTGTATCACCCAAAATAACATTTTTTTTATTCATGCAATGTTTGGAAATAGTAATGATAAGAGTTCAGTTTAGTCAAGTTTGTGTGATTATTGTAACCACTTCTAAGGAGTGCACCTTGCACAAGTGCCAGCCAACAGCATTTTAGAAGAAGCATTTATCCTGTAAAGCCTGTTCAGATTAATTGATGGTCAATTCATAGTTGTTGGCATATATGACTATCAGGAAGCTTACCCATTGGTAAACAATTGAAATTATGGGCTGGGTTCTATCAACATGCGTTGGCACAGTTTAGTGAATTTCGGTGATTTTTGTGCTCATCAAATAATGGTTTTGGGAAACAAAAAAGGAAAAATGTTGATTTGTCGAGAACAATAATTGAAATAATTCTAATTGTAAATAATTTATTTAATTATGTAAATAATTTTGTGATGCAAAGGAAAATAATTCTCAATTTAATTTCACAAAATGAAATGAAGAATTAGCAACCAACTGGTATGGGTTATTCAGCCAATTAACATTTTGATGGTTTAGACAAGCAGAAAGAATTTGAACGGGTTTTGAATAATGTTCGGTGTGTGTTTGTTTGTGGTGTTTATTCTCAGACATTCCATGCACTGGACGTTTGTAGTTATTGTGCTATGTGCTATCATGCTGTATCTCAAAGAATGATAAAATTCACCTCGCAGGGTACATTTGTATGCAGGGATCAAAAGTGGTCTGTCAGAACAAAGCGGCACACGGCGCTTTTGCCACAGGAAAATGAAAGGAGAGCCGGACGAGCTTTGCCATCTCCGACGCAGCTACAGCACACGCAGGGGACCCGCAGGTCCAGCTCACAATTTGCCGTCTAATTGTCTGCCGTTGAAATGTTTACCTTATTTGAAGAAATCCCTAATTAGGCTCTGGGAGAAGATCACGTAGTCGCCTGTTAGGTTGATTTAAGGATTTATTCCCTGGCCTCTGTTTTTCTAGCAAAGGGGGAAAACGTGGGGCTTCAGTACTGTACAGCAATGAAAGGGGAAAGGGGGAGAGACAATGAGCTAAAGAGCGTTCTTTCATAACTTGTTTCATTAACCCTGACTGCCCTCCTGCGGGGTCAGTGCCGATGCTGTCGACCGTCCGTTCAGCGCCTTCGTGCCTAATTTGCGAGCGGTGCCAGTCAGTGTTTTTAATGAGGCTCATCGCCGCTGCTCAGAAACGCTGCGTGTTATTTACAGGGGTTTCCGCTAATGGTTCCATCCATCAAACGCAGCCAGTGAGCTGGGAAACCAGGGCTAGGACGTTAAAAGCTCCCGCGAGCTGCAAGGCGCACGATTTGACGCTCCGAACGGGTGTAATACTGAGGGCCGTTTTGACGGCGCTTTCGGTGGTAAACTCGAGCGTGCACAACGGTTTGGTTTGTGCAACACACGTTTTTAAATGACTGAAATCACATTGAGCTACAACTCTAACATATTTGGATGTTTCGTATTTTCTATCCTGTGGCTTTATGGATTTATGGTGTCATAAAATAGATTGAGATTGTTGTTTTTGCGCATTAATATCGAATCCATCCAGGTGTTTCTGTACCGTGAGTTTTATTTTTGTCCAGCAGATCTGTCAAGTTCTTTCCTGGTTATAGTGTGTGGATGGAATGTGCTCCCGTGCCTAATTATCTTCTTTGGATATGACCCAGATTCTGAAAGAGATACCTTTTTAGTGTCAGGGCTGATTTCTCCCAAAGCATTTGCCATTAATTTCAAACCGTTTCAGTCTGTCATCTCATTACCACAATGTTTTGGTTTCTTAGTGCTGATATGGAGTACCCCCAATCACTCAAGGATTGTGTGTATACAAAATGATGTTAAAATGTCAATTTTATATTTCTGTGTGCACATGCAAAAAAACCCAAAACTAATCAATATTTCAAAATGAATGAGCAGCGAAGCTGCTTAATTCATTATACGGAAAGATCTTGTGTGCAAGTTGACTGGTATCTTTCGGTCTAAGGAAGTCAGAAGCAGCACTGTTAGTGACAAGCATAAATGTAGACTGTGATGAACCAAATAATCCATTCTCAACTCATTTTGGTGCCTAACTGTGATCTAAAAATAAATCTATGAACTTGGTATATTAATAAAATATTGTGTTGTAACATTGGAGTCATACAGGCCGGCATTGTAAATGCTATTATAGCTTTTAGTGGTGTAGTACTTTGCTGTAGTTTATACAGTAAAGTATCATATATGTTTACAGTATAATCTTAGTATTTTTGATGCTGTGCAGAAGAATTATCAATGGCCAAGAACTCTGCAGTACTTTGAATTGTATACTGTATTTATAGATTTTCCGTTGTGAATGATTGTTGAACATTTGTATAAGCAAATGTAAAACCGCCTGTTTGCTAATAGCATGGGCTGCATCTGCGATGTCATAACTTGTGCTCATTGACTATATAGTATATTGTATAAATACGGTTATCCTATGTTTCTTCTGCTCAGCTGCTAGCCCCTGAAAGCATGAGGAAGACAAATCTCTACAAGCCTTTGTACCGGTGCATTGCATTATTTTTCTCAGCATCGTTATAAGGTTGGAAATGGTTGACTGTGCAGTAAACAGGCAGATCAAACAATAAACAGACAATAAAAATGCTTTCCCATAACCATTTATAGATACAATTTGCACAACCCTTGTAGGCTTCCTGGAATTGTGCATGAATAGCACAAGGCGACGCTAAAATGGCAGTAATATTAACCACAGTAAAAGCTGGACACATACGTGTTTCAAAAGTGCTTCAAAGTTGAAGGACTTTTCCATCTGCTGCGATAGAAGTCATATTTCTTAATCCCCAGGAGGGTGTGTTAACAATTTTGGTACAGAGTATTTTTCAATATCTTCTCAAAACTCATTTTAGATTTCAGACTATGTTTTTTGGAATAATGTTCTAAAAGGTTTCTGTTTATAACTTAAAGTTTAAGGGGAACTTGAAGTGTGGTCAGGTGCTTGTGGAAGGAAACCAGCTTTCTACCCTTCCTGTGTGGATTTTGTTTCCACAGCTTTTTGGAAACAAGTTACTGTGATGGTTAATTAAGCACTTTTAATAGCGCGTTTGCCATTTATTCTGTTCGGGGAACAAAAATAGCTTCAAGATTCATATTTTAAAAATATTACATTTTACAAAATGTAAGTTTAATTAAATTACTTTTCGTCTAAACTTGTGTATCAGTGGTAGCTTTCCATCTGTAAACTAGAAGAAGGAAGAGGAGTAAACTCCCTTATGAGTTAGCCTGCCTGATTTCCCCTTTAAGTAAACCCGGTGTCCTCCCAGGGGCCCAGAGCAGCAGAGACGACCTCGTGCCTGGCTTTGGGAGAGGGAAAGATACGATCAATAATTTGCACCAACTGGGATCTTGAGGAGAGCAGTGAAGCAGGATGAACTGAGCCACAGCTAACAAGTAAGACAAGCATCTCTTTCTCTCTCTATCCCCCTCTCTCACTCTCTTGCCCTCACACGCACACACACACACACACACACATAAGTGTACACACTCATATGTATGTTTGTTGTATACATGCAGACTGCACACACATACACACAGAGATTGTGTACAGACATATATGTTTGTTGTATACATGCAGACTGCACACACATACACACAGAGATTGTGTATACGCATGTATGTTTGTTGTATACATGCACAGACTGCACTTGTAAAGGCCCGGACACACCAAACCGACGGTCGGCCATCGGACGTCGGTGGCGCCCTGTCGGCCGAGTCTTTCCGGTGTGTCCCGTGTGTTTTGGAGGGCTCCGACGCCGATTCAACATATAGAGCTCTCTCATCGACGGCTCCGGGGGCTCCGACACCGACCGTCGGTTTGGTGTGTCCGGGCCTTTAGTCGCTTTGGATTAAAAGCGTCTGCCAAATGACTAAAATGTAAATGTAAAAGACTGCACACACACACACATACACACAGCGATTGTGTACACACTCACATGTACTTTTATTATATACATGCAGACTGCACACACACTCAGATACATATACATACACACACACACACACACACACACACACACACACCATAGCTAGATTCCTCTCAGACACTCATATAGTCAGTTACCAGTGTGAAGGCATTCGTTTGAAGGATTCAATGCTCCTCAGAGTATAGGAAGTCCTGTCACAGATGGACACTACCCTGATAGAATATAAATTATGTTTGATTTAGGGATATGACAGTGTACCAGTTTGACAGTCTGCCATGAAATTGAAATAAAATATGATGTCATAAACTAAACTGTATACCATGATAAACAGTTGGCAACGTTTAGTGAAAAGGTGAGTGTATACATGAAAAACATTCCAGCCATTAGTGAGCAAACCCCCTAAATAATCCAAACTAAATGATGCAACACCTGAGCTGATACAGTGTGCAATGTCATTTAATGTCACCCTGTTTGATTTAGGCTGTGGGGAGGTGGAGGGGCTCCCAGGTGGTGGCTATTATTAGCGAAGTTCAGTACGGTGTGTGGGATTTTTAAAGGGACAGGAAGGAGACAGAACAATATGCACGGAGATGCAGGTCAGAGATCCATTAACCAAATCATTTTTCACTTTTTCTTGTGCATGGCATGCCGTGAATGAGCAGCTTGATGTTAGCGTTAGGGCTTATCAATGTCATTTCCTGTCTTTTGAGGCTTTCAGCAAATGCAAACATTTCACTTAAAAATGTTTTTTTGTGATTAACTTATTATCTCTTGAACAAATGTTCTTGTATCCTATGTGGTTACCCTTGCTTCTGTAGCTTTATTTTTATTGGGTAGCTGCTTTAAGAACACACTGACATGACGACATTTAAAATATACAAGGAAAAATATCGATTCATCTGAATATTGCTAAACATACTTTTTTAATCCGTGGTAAACGGTACTGTAAATAATAATGAAAATATGATGTGATGTATTGAAAGTCGTGATATTTGTTTTCACTGTCAAATGAGCGTGTTGTCCCATCTCATTCGTTCTCTCCCCTCACAAAAGCCTCATTCCAGGTCACTGTACTGCCGCCTCATCCTTTCGCAAGTCTCTTGATAGCCTTCACCCTCACTTGTTGCGGTTAACACACCGGTGTGTTCAAGCTGTTAAAATTGATTGTTGTTTTTTGTTTCAAATCACACCCCCCCCCCCCCCCCCCCCCCCACACACACACACACACACATACACACACACACCCAAGGGTATTCTCTAGCATCGGGCCTGTTTGCTGCTTGCTTTTCCAGCACTAAGTACATTGAGTGATGGAGAAGAAGAGAAAATGGCAGCCTGACATATTGATGCAGATTCAGTAATATATGTTCTGTTTTGACATGATGGGAGCACAGCAATTTTGCATAGTACACCCACATTTTGTTCAGTTGTCTAAATATCCGCATTCCAAAGATTCATATATATTCACAAAAAAAAAAAAACGTATTCAAAATCTGGAAATAAATGGTAAAACTGTGATGGACTTGCAGGAAGAGTGGTGTGGAATCTAAACAGATATTTTGAAATGTGACTGCAAGCTTATAGTGTGTTAATCCTTGTTGCCGTGGAAACCTACCTACAAGAATGCCTGAGGTGAGCCGCAGGCTATTGGGGGAGGAGTTGCCACAAACACCTTCCACCCCCCATTCCCCCCCCCCCCCCCAAAACAAGAACAGAATAGCCTGTCACATGCAGAAATTCTTTGCACATTACTTATGTTAATTAAGATACGGTGCTGCAACAGTTTCCTCAGTAAAACGGGTGTGTGTGGTGTTCAGACCAGCGCAGAGCCGGATCTCAGCGCCACCTACTGGTCGAGAGAGCACACGTACTTGCGTTGCGTTAACTAATCGGCCCAGGTGGTTAAAGGTGTGCACGTCTCCACAGTGCGGGGTAGAGACCGGGAGCACACTCTAGGAGAGTTTTTGTGTCTCAGGCTTTGTTTTGTCGTTGAATCCCCCAGAAATAGGCTGTGGTTTCATCTCCACAATGGCACTTTCTCTACCTGTTATCACCGCTGCTTTCTACCTGTTTGAATAAAGGGGAAAAAATACAATATACTGCCCTGCTCAGTTTAAAAACAAATAAACCTGAGCAATTCGGTTTCATTACAGAAGGTATGGTATTCTCGGCTGTTCAAATTATGAAGAAATTATGAAGGAATTTAAAAGGTCATTCAAATCAAAATAATCCCTGCTGCTGAAGGTGGCATTTTGGATGTGCTGGGTAGGCAGCCTGTGCTGTAAATTATTTAGGAGGTACTGCACAGCTTGTCTCCTGCTGAGTGTTTACTTCACCATGTCAAAATGAATGTGTGGTATACGTGTGAGCATCAGAACCTGTAATCCTAATGGGCATTAATGATGCCGATTGCATGCTATGATAATCCTAATCATAAGAATTCATTATCACTATGATTATATGATGGATTTAAATGTCAAGTAGATCTGCATTAAATTATTTTCAGATCAACCCGAGAGAGTTACGGAGCTCTTCAGATATCAATAATTAAAATGAGGGGACCTAAAATATGCTTTCCACCACAGTGCTGAGGCCATAAACTCACACTCTGATAGTGAAACAGAGTGGACACTAATAACCTAAACAACGCAGGTTTGTTTTGAAGTTGTCTGTTTTTAGTCTGGGAACACGGCTCGGTGGTTAGTTACACATTCTGACAGCAGTTTTATGTTGAAGATGCAGTCGCATTGTGGGCTCTCCATAGGAATGGAAATGAGGAACAGAGGAGAAAATGTTCCTTATTGCATGAAAGCATTTTAATTTCACTCTCTCGACAGTCAGCTACCTATTGACCTTGAACACACCACTACTCCACTCAGCAGCATAAAATTATCCACAATTCACCGCCAGCGATCCCCAGAATATCAATTCTTATTTTTCTCCAATTCTGTCAATACCAACAAATATTCAGTGTGAAATTGCATTAAAATTACTATTATTAATAATAATCATAATAATAATAATAATAAGCATAATACTATAATAATAATCATAATGACATGTATAATCATAATAAGCTTAATATTAACAATAATAAAAATAATAATCATTATTATTATTATTATTATTATGATGATGATGATGAAACACCATTACCACTGCCACCACCTCACTGAACTGTAACAAACACTACTTGGGAAACATCGCAGCACTCTGTGAACATGAATGGAAAAACTCCCTCCTCGCCCCAAGTTTGCCTTCTCCATTCGTAATATATTATCCGCAGTATAATCATTTATTCTTTTTAAAATGCGCATTGGTATTCCCTGAGTGTTAACATTTAGACAGCCAGTAATGTGTGACTGAATACTTGGGACAGTTGTTTTATCTCTAATTTAATGAAGTCCAAGACATGGTCATTGTCACAGAAGTGACAGGATTGGGGCTCAGCGGGATATGTAAACATACATTGCTAATCGCTGGAGGACATGAGTTTTTAATTTGGCCCACAGAGGGAAGCTAAAGGTCACAGAGAGAAAAATGTCTGCCTGGTCTTTGGGCAGTCTGGCTGGGCTTTGTTGGGCTGTGCTTCATTGATCAGAGATTCTCATTAAGACTCTTCTCACGAGAACAAGCTTTTCGCTAAATCTTCATGTTCAGTCATGAGGTTGATAGCGCCATGTTTCTGTACTCTTCCATACAGGCCTCTTAAAACTTTGGAACCGGTTTATATAACCCAAAATACCAGCCGAACGTGGTTATTACATTGTAGTACAGCTTTTTACAAATTCCATAAACTGGCATAACGCTTGCAGTGATTATTTATACACTGCATACAGTACACAAGTGTTAGGACATTTGACATAAGCTTTTATGCCTTATCTTAGAGCTGTTAGAAGTCATATTCATGGCATTTGTCATGATAGCAATGTGTTGAGTTTGTGGTATATGCTTCAGCTAAGTATTTCACACTCATCCTAAGAAACATTTTTCTGTGCAGCGGATCAGCATACGTGTCACCTATCCTAAAATCCACAAGCCAAATCCTTTATAGCAGACAGTTGAAAGGGAGCAAGCGCATTTTCCAACTTTAATGCAATAAAATCAACTTGGTACTTCTGGCTAATAGATCACAAGGCACATTGTATGTTTAATTCTGTTTTCATCACGCATACTGATCACAGGGGTTTGTCTTTAATGCGCTACGACATGCACACAGAGTCCTTTTATGTATGTTGTGAGTCCCCTGATAAAATATTAATGAGGTTTTGTGTTAAATATTCCCTTTTCGTCCCCATCAGCAGAATCGCAATAGCGGTCGCTGCCAGTCACGGCGTCGTGTGGCAAAAAGACGCCAGGGGAGAAATGCGGGGAATAAGCAGGCCAGTGGGCTGGCGGCGGAGAGCGAAGAAAGCCAGACTGGAGGAGCAGCCATGTCCCTTGCACCTTTCTCCACTCTCATTTATTTCAATTTGTCATGCTTTGCTCTCTCCCTCGGAGAGAGGGGCGCGAGAGCCGGCCAGAGATAGGGCGAGAAATCGCATCTCCACTCAGCTTATAATGAAACATTTAGATGTGAGCAGAACTCTGCCTCTGCATTAATGCCTGCAATAAAGGGGGGGGGGGGGACGCTTTCTTGGCGCCCTACCCGCTCCGCGTAACGTCCCTTAATCCAGGTCAAAGTGGGAAACTTCTTCTTGGTAATCAGCACTGGCACTTTCTTTTGAAGCCACAATAAGGTGTGATGCGGGGGGGAAAGCATTTGGCATTTGGTGCAGTGCTGCAGTTGATGATGTTGGTTGTACGAAATTCAGAACAGTATGCTGTTTACAAATTATTTATATCAGACAGTTGCTTGCCGTGCCGTCTTATGCTGAATTATTGTATCGAAGTGAAATAAAATATAACCGCTTGTTATAAACTAGTTATAAAGTAGCTATAAACCACATATGTGTCATGCAATGTTTTATTAATGTTTTTTTCACCAAGGCTCATCATATACGATCGCTATATCTAAGCAGCACTGCTACTCGATGATAGTTTATACAGGGGTTGTTCCAAATAATGGAAGCACGAAACAATATATGAATATGAAGTAGCTTCGAGAAGAGTACAGACATTTTTTGGTCTTCATAATAGCTTCAGTCCTTTTTGGATTGCTGTCATACAAGTTATGAACATGTGTAGTGGGATATTGGACCATTTCTCCCGAAGGAAAGCCTCCAGTTCTTTGAGAGACGAAGGAGGTGTAAATATGTGCATTTCCCATGGAGGTTGAATGATATTTTCTTAGATCTTGTAGAGGATTGTCGAGGCCATTCACTTCATCCTGGTGTCAATTGAAGTAGTGTTAAATTTGTTTAGAAGTGTGTATGGGGGTGTAATTGTCTTGAAATATGGGCACCGAGTTGGCAGCATAAGGTGCTCCTGGTCTTGTAAAATGGCTTCTTACCCCATGGCTGTTATAAACATTCCACGTATGATTGTGAGAGGCAAGCCGTGTAGACTTGACCAGTAGTGTTCCTGTGCTTATTTAAAAAGCTTTCTTGGCTTTTTCATTGATAAATAAAACATATTTGCCTGTTTTTTATATATCATATATCTATATTTATGTATTATATATATTTTATATAGGGCAATATATTATTTTAAACGGTTCAGATTTTTCTCAACCTTTCATAGGCCACAGTATTTGGTTTTGAAGTTCGCTGCTTCTGCAACTTTGTATTGATAAAAATATCTTGGCTATCACTTGGGTAGAGCATCGGTTTAAGTTGAAATGGGAAAAGTGTAGAACCCCCTATCACCACTAAGCCTTGTCGTTTAAATGTTTGGCTGCATATTTTGTACCATTTAACTGATTTTCTGTGAAATTTGCCCATCCCTTGTCCAGGTGTAGGAAAAAAGGTGTAAAAGATGACTCATCAAACCATATTACTTTTTTATATTTCTCGAGTGTGCGGGTTTTATATTCCTTTCACCAGGTTGTGTGTCTTTGTGCGTTAACTTTGGATACAAACATTTCTGAATGGGGGCCGTGCCATAAATGCCATCTTTGTGAAGCTCACAATTTAATGAGACTGAATCACAGAGGTGTTAATTCAATTCTGTGGTAAGTTTTTGAGGCCGTGGTGTTGAAGTGTTTAGCAACTAAACTGTTAAGTGTCCATCTGTCCCTGTGAGCTTCAACTTGCAACCACTGTTCCACTTTGTAGTTTGTTAGTGTTCAGCATATGTCACATATGTCCCCTTGCTGCACTAAATAGTTTAACAACTTTTGTGACTGATGCACCTGCAGTTAAGGCACAGACTATTTAGCATATCTATTAGTTGTCTCATGTAGCTGTGAAAACTTGCATATTAAAGTGCTGATTGTCATTTATTTTAATCTGATACATGCTGCTAATTGGCATTCACCTGCATCAAAGCTGCCTTTGTAATTGTGCTGTATATACTTCAAAGTTAAGATACTTTTTAATGTGGTGTTATTTTATTGAAATAATTGATAGAGCTGTCCAACCAGTCACGGCGCAGTTAAACAATTCATGTCATGAATAGCCTCTACCATCTATAGGGTGTCTTTTCAAAGTATCTTGTGAAGTTTCAAACTTTTGGCCCCCGCACGGTTGTCAGTTGCATTTCCTGTAAACCCAGGGGTGATGTGATAGGTTTCCAGGCACCTGGCTTTTACCAGTGCAAGGTTTCCTTCCGTCAGCTCCTCTGGGAGGAAGGAGGACAGATGGTGCCATTCCCAATGCATTAATATTAAAACTCACCACTAGCTATGCTCTTCCATAAAAGCTATTCCCTTGCTTTGGGGAAGGCGGTGATGAAACGGACCCTTTGAATTATATGGAATTCTGTGAAGAGTTCCTGGCCTGGTGTCCGCTTTCTGAGAAGCTCTCGACACCTTTATCTCAGGGCTTAAGGACAAAACCAAGCACTGGTGAGTCGCTTTGCATTCCTGTACGACTTCACTGCTCTGTTCAAAATGCCTTCAAGCTGTCTTTTTTTCCCTGCAAAAGTTATGGGATTGGCTTGGGAAGACTTAATACAAGGAACCAATGACAGTACAGACCTGTCTGTCATTACCATCACTGAGATGTTTAGACAAGTTCAGGTCAACAAATCCCCTCTTCCCAACAGCTTGAAAAGTGATATCACTTCATATGAATGAATTGGCATGTTTATTGCATCATACCAAAGATATGCTGAAGATGTTTTTGCGTCTAACAAAAATGTTTGACTTGAAAAAAAAAACGTATTTCTCTCTCGCTATGATCCTGCAGATCTTGCACAAATGTTGTCTGTACTGTAGCTTTCATGGTTGCTAATCCTGAAAGAAGAGTTCTTCCATTTGTGTTGAGTTCAGGTACATACTGCTGGGATGCTAGGTTCAAAAACAGGTACATAATACATGGAGTGGAATCAACTTCAGCCCATAGGTGCTCATAAAATAGAATGCATCTACTGTTCCTTTTGAACAACCAAGGTCTGGATGAAAAACATTTCTCATTTCTCATCTGACGCTCAGAAGTGGAGCGCACTTGATGCAAACTTGAGATCAAAGCAGCTTCTCATGGCCATAGACCAGGGTCAGCACGCAGCAGGTCAAGTTTGAAAGTTTAATTGACAAGCAGAATGACCTCCAGTCTTTGTGTTTGGGGTGCCAATGTTTTACCCTCACATATGAGAGATTGGCACATTTTAATAGCCATAAAATAGTGCCATGTTAGCTGATTTTTTTTTAAAGACATTAAAGACAGACTCTTTAATCGCTGGTCAATCTTGACACCTACCAACTGTGATCTTCCTTTCGCCATTGACATGGATGTAAGTCATCTTGCTTTAGATTCAGTTTTGACTCCACACATTTCCAATGTCGTCCTTCCAGCAGAAGAAAACACTCTTATTAAGCAGTGGTTTTGGCAACCAAGGAATGGCATTTTTACCTCAAAGCAGCTTGAAGTCCTCACTGGACACCCTGATTCGGCAGGGGTGTTAAATTACACAAAGCCTGCTTTGAAGTAGCTAAGTGAGTTGTCTCTAAGATAAATGTCACATTGTATCTGATGCCCTTTCCAGCACTCCTCTGGGGTCTAGAAAGCATAGGAGCTGTTAACTCTGCAAGGAAAATGTAAAAGTAATATTCACAGGAGTCAGCAGATTAGCCAGACAAACTGGAATCCAAGAATAACAACCCCGAAGTTCAAAAACAGTCTGCAACAGATTGCATTAAGTTTATTATCCTCACTGTGCATCTCTTTGCATTATAAAAAATTCAGTGACCCACCGATCAACAATCCTTCAAAAAATGTTTGGGTATTATGGCATGAAGGATCAAATACTGGTGGCTTATTTCTCTCTACCCTGAAACACACTTGAGTTTACTTTGCCCATTTATGAAATCCCTCTTTTTTGATGAAATGACATCAAATAATTTGCTCATGAAATAATCAGACTTCAGGTATTGCTGTTAACAATATAGTCATTTGTAAGATCATGTTACCCATCTCCTGTATCTAGCAACACAATTGTGTTAACTTTGCTTGTCAGCTTTATCTACAATACGAACTGCTGTAACTAACTGTCTAGCCAGGTGAAATGTCTGGCTGCTCCGAGCTTGCTTGCAGACAATATAATTTACTTTGACTGATGTAACATTTTGCCTGCCAACTTGTTTTTCTTGAGGTTTGGTAATACAGAAAATTAGATTTCACTTCCTGTATCTTAAGTGACCATGAATTTATAAAATAATGGTATATTGTACTTGGCATACAGTAACAATTTTTAAATTATGTTTTATTTATTATTCAGATTTATCTTGGCAGTCTGCATTCCTATCAGAGACACAGTGCTTTGAATGTCTCCAATTATGTGCTGAGGATATAGCCATGCAGTGCTGGTGACACTGTTACATTTTGTGGTCTAACATCAGAAATCAACAATAGAGCTTTCTAGTCGAATGTAACCTAATTTTTCGCAAGGTGCACTGCATGTGATTCTTGCTATAACAACAAGCTTTATTTGCTGCAGAGCGGTCATGCTGTTTGTGTGAGGGGGGTTATAGAGCATGGGCAGGCGGTGAAAATGAGCTAATGCTCAGAGTTTCACCATTCATAGCGATACTGAACTCAATAGGCGATAAGCCTTACCAGCCAATGTAATGTGAGACACATTACACACCCAACATAAATATATTTGACTTGCATTCCGTGGGGTTGTGGGTGCACACTTGTCATTATTTAAACCGGATGGAAAAATTGTTTGACACATCATGGTGTACAGTACCTATGACAGACAGCATGCAGTCTATTATAATTTGACCAGTACTCTGCTATATGTGGTATCCATAGGTGTATATAGCTTTTGTGTGGTGAGTCTGGGACTGCAACTACCCCCATTTTTCTCCTCTGTTATTTTCATGATGATTCATCGGATGTTTACTGAGAAATTCTGCTTCAGACACTCTAGTTCACCACTCCTTGCAAGCTGTTTTATTTATCAAGAGTGAATAACCTCGGAACATTTGGCTTAGCTGATGTTCCCCGCCAGACACTGCAAACATTAAATATAAGCATATGTGTGTACAGTATATAAAGTGGATTCCTCTTAATATAAACCCAAGCTGTGCAATCCTGCTTTTTAAATGTCAATCTGAATATATTTAGAAATGGAATAATGACTGGAATATCCTAAGAGGACTAGATATTTTTTACCTTTGATATAGCGTGCTACGTAGCTAGCGGCAAAGGCCTCTTCATTATCCAAGCGTATGGATGTGCCTTTGTACATTTCGGCGGAAAGCACTGTTGCGAAAGCATTTTCGCTGCTATTTCCAGCCTTAATATTGCTAGAGGAATAAGGAAAAAACACAGTTCTGAGATTGAGAGATCAAAGGGAGCCATTTCGTTCTGACCTCCTCAATCAATCTACAGGTCTGTCAATCAGTCTGACACTTTTTTTTAGTCAGCATTCATCTAGCACCGGCTCATCTCTGGGCACCTCACTTAATCACTCCACTACGAGCCCTGTCAAGCAAGAAAGCCTTTCCATCAGCTTTTGACCCAAAATGCAAAATGAATATGTCTGCGAGGTTTGAAGAAGCGAACAGCCGCAGAACCGGCAGAACTGCGAACAGGGTGGCGTCACACTGAGAAGTGTTGTGTAGCACGCGTTGAATACTGCTCTTTGTGTTCGCTCTCATTATTTTCCATGGTTGTATTGTGCTGGCCGCTTTCATTGCTGCTCTTACACAAATCATCTTCAGTTGTATTGCATGTATGGCTTTGACATTCACTGAATTGTCCTCTGCTTTTAGAGGGAGACAGAATGCGTATTTGCTGAGAGGTAGCAATCATCAGTAAAACACTGAATGAGCCCCCCCCCACCCCCCTCACTCTCTATCAGTCGTTTGGTTGATCCGTACTTCCTGTGCAAGTGCCCACAAAATAGATCTGAGGTCTATCTCAAAGCAAGGTACTTCATAAACCTTGACGGGTATGTTAACAGCTCTCATTCAAAAACAAGGACATCCACTCTGACAACGAAACTGCGGAGCTTCTGAAAGTGAAAGCAACGCTCTGTTGCTGTGCGTGCTGTGCCAAGTCTGTGTGGCTGTGCGTTAGAAATGTGAGTAGAACTCTCTGCCAAAACATGGCTGCTAGGTGATTGAGCAGGAGGGAGTGAAAAAAATGTACATTTCATTTTCTCCGGCTAGGCTTTTTTTAGGCGGAACAAACAAAAGAAACAAATAAATAAAAGTGTAAAAATCGATTCATGACCACAGCTTGCCTCCTGTGTGCTGCCTGGGGGGCGATGGGGTGTGACGAGACAGGCTTGTGTCCTGGGTGACCTCCAGAGGTAAAGAGAGCCGTGCCTGTATTACCAGCCTGGTTAAAGCAACAAGAAAAACTGTGCTGATGATTGATCAATTTTCCGTAAAACTGTACGTCAGGTGCTATCACCATAAAGATCCTAAGGGTCGGGGTAGGTAGAGGTTTAAAACTTTCAATAGTTGTGTCCACTATATGGTTTCTCACTGCTATGCCTATTTCTTTGACAATGGCCTTATGACAAACAACAAGGGAATTGCAATGCAGGCAGAAACAAGCTTTCAGAAAGACAGCCCAGTTAGAGAGCTGCAGAGTCCTGACACAGTGGCTGGGCCTGGCTGGGCCTGGTGAAGAAGGAAAAAAAGCTGACACTGTCCATGGTCCTGAAGGCATCCCAGACTTTGTAAGGCAAGGGTCTGAAATTACAGTACGTTTTCATTTGTTTTTATAATTTTTGTACATTTTGATTCTTCTCCAGCCTTTTCCTTTAACCCTTTAATGTTCTGCTTGACCGTTTGGTAGAGCATATCATATGTTTTCCATGGTTCTTTACTTGGCGAGGACATTAAAGGGCTTAAAGTAATCATATAGTTTTCTGTTAGGGTTTGAAATATGAGCATTTTCTCACATGTACAGTATGTCTAATTATTTAACTTGCCTATAACTGGGAAACTAGCCGACAGTACATTGTCAGCTTCGCCAGAACAAACAGGACTTGGCACATCTTGTAAATAAAATGTCTGCATCAAACATTAGCCGTTGTTATACTGTGAGCATTTCAGAAAACTACCTTATTAAACTGTCTCTTTTTAAACGTTAAAGAAAGGTTGACCTGGAGCACAGACTCAAGAGAGGTGGACGATTGATTGGTTTTTTTAGTTTAATGAGACCGCTAGCCACCTGATCTGCAAGCAGAACATTTCTGTTCTTAAGAACACAATCTTAAGCAGCATTACTCTACAATACATGCAGAGCAGAATAGTACGCGGTAGGGGGGAGAGGCGAGGGAGAGAGACAAGAAGCTCCGCTTCAGAGAGGCCTGCTCATGCAGCAATATCTCCTCCAGTCAGTGGAAAGAGGCTGCGATGCAGCACTCGAGGCTAGCTATGCGGTGTGTGTGCTGATAGTGCAAGCAGGGAGGGCTTTTCACTGAGGGAGAGTTGCTTAAAGATTACGTGCTGCAGTTGGCAATATCCAACGCCCGGAGAAGGCAGATTTATTGAGAAACGTCAGTCTGTTTGCAAATCCAGTGGCGGAACGGACTGCTGAGTTATCGAATGGCATTTATGATCAGCTGCGCACGAAAGCCAAAGGTTTCAGCGCCTACTTCAGGGTACGTGATGAGAGGACTGATATAGATGACAGTGCTCAGCTTGGTCTATTTGTCAGGGGTGTTATGACCAGTTCACAGTGACTGAGGTGTTGGCTTGAGCCTGATGCATGGGCAGACTACTGCTCAGGATATAAATCATCCTCCGCGTGACACAATCGACCACACTGGTCTCCCATGGGACCAAACAGTTAGAACAACCATGGATGGTGCCCCTTCAATGGCGGGGAGAGAAATGGATGAGTGGCTCAGAGAGGAAGCTTGCGGAAGGTAATGTAAATCCTGTACTGCATTATTTATCAGCAGGCAGTAAATGCTTGAAATTTGACAATGTTATGTCAGTGGCGATGAAATGCATTAAGTACATCAGAGGCACCTTTTCGGAGGAAATTGAGGCAGCATATGGTGACGTCCTGTCCTTTACGGAGGTGTGCTGGCTCAGCTGGGGTTGTGATCTAGAGAGGCGCTTTGAGTTGAGTGAGGAAATCAAGGCAGTCCTGAGGGAGGGCAGACGGCATGTTCCGGAATGCGATGATCCTAAGTGGGTGATGGGCCTGGCCTTTGTAGCTGTCATCACACAGGAGCTGAACACACTGTAGAGCTAGAACCGACTTGTCGCTGTGCCTTTTTAATATTTTTTCATGTCGCATCTTTAATCGTTCCCAACTCTTTACTAGTGTTTTCACACTGCATCCGCAAACCACACATGCACAGAGTGGGTTCAGAGGAGACCCAATCATACGTGTGCGCAGAGAGCCACCTGGACGACCAACAGGAGCCACTCAAGCAATGGACGCTGCTATCCCTGCTGACTAAATCCCTCGCAGATATCCCTCGGATGACACAAAGCCAATTATGTGGCACCCCGAGTTTGGCAGCAGCACCGGTTACATCCGATCCACGACTGCAGCGCTTACTCATGTGCCAGCAGCAGTGATTTTACCCAGTGAGCTCCTCTCTGTGGCTTGTGACAGTGCGAAAGCATTCTCCATTAAACTGAGATTATGGAAAAGCCATTTTACTGAGAAAATTCTTCACGCTTTACCATTAAAGTTTCTTATGGGAGATACGGCACTGTTTTCAGTGCTGATGAGTGTGTTGCTGCCATTGAGAAGCTACAGCGGGGATTTGATCAGTGCTTTGCTGACTTTTCAACTCACGGTGCCATCACTTCTCTTCTGATATGGACAGTTGTGCGACAAATGGAGCTTATTGTAGACCTTCAGTGCAGCGCTGACCACAGGCAATTTTATAGAGGGACAAAAAAAAAACTGAGATGATTGGATAATTTCTGAGAGAGCTACCCCTCCTTCACAGAGCTGTCCAAAATGTTCAAGCGGGTAATGTGTTTGGAAGCACATATTGTTGTGGGAAACTATTCTCCACTACAGACTTTAATAAGTCAAAATACAGATCCTGACTCTCTGATGCCCATATTCTGGTGTCCACTGCCAACGTGTGGCTCATCCGTCTCAACTGAAGCGCTGCCAGGTATCTGGCACCAGGCATTAACCAAAGAAATAGCCTGCAGGTCATTTGAGTTTGACCCCTGTTTTAAGGTATCAGGAATATCTGACAGTTGTGGAAGTGGAGAATATATCTCTGCTTTCAGACCAGCACCCTCCTTCACATTACACCATTTGTATTCTCTTCATCTAAGCAGGTAGACTCTTTTGTACAGTAAGTGTTCAGAGTATGGTAAAGTGATGGTATGATTGAGCATGATTATTTTTGGATTTTCTGTATTACTCAATACTTCTGTTGATGTACAGCTCATGACAGCAAACATGAACTGCAAAATCCTTTTTCAGACAGAATGTGTTCTGTTCTATCTTGACTTTTTGTGTGAATTCCCAAAACAGGCTCCGTTTCACAATTGGACTTGCAGTTATGTTGAAGCTCCACTCGAACCCTATGCTTAAAAACATGAAGTCTCCGCATGGGAGCATATTTTGTTCCAGCACTGTTTATCTTATAGACGAGGAGTGATCCTTCTGTCTCTTGGTAATACATGCCATTTAGTTTGAGTCAATACTTTTTTCTTT
Source organism: Conger conger (assembly GCF_963514075.1). Classification (NCBI taxonomy): domain Eukaryota; kingdom Metazoa; phylum Chordata; class Actinopteri; order Anguilliformes; family Congridae; genus Conger; species Conger conger. Next base: position 31,161,663 of record NC_083773.1, on the reverse strand, counting down.
AGAGGGCGAGAAAATGCATATTTTGAAACCATGAATGTGTTTTAGCCCATGGAAAATGTGTTTTATTTCCACATACGCAGTGAGAAATTACAGCATTTGCCCATGAAAGAATTCAGTGCAGCCTAGGAATGCTTTGAACAATGATCATGAAAAGTTACCAGCCAGTTATTTATTTTTAAAAGATATCTACTTGCCTGTGCTTGATTGAAATAATGGTAAATCACCCATACCTTGGGGATACACATTGCCAAAACAAAATAATAAATCGACACGCTACCTCAATACAGAACATGATCAGGCCCATGGTTTCGTAAACGTATAATCCTTCAAGGTTCTGCCATTGAGTGCTACGGAAAAGAGTTTTTAATGAATGTCTATTTAGCTGCAAATAATACGCCACTGTCATCGACTGGCCCTTTCGTCTCTGGTACCTAATGACCATGGGAAGCTAATGTCCAGCATATGTCTTTGAGTCGACACCGCCCTGTCATTTTAAGGTTACCTTTCATTAATTCACCATCAGGATCGATGGCTTCTCTCTTTAATGGAACTGAAATCCCCAGCAGTTGTTTTCTTCTTTAGAAGTAGGTAAACAATTTAATGACAGACACAGTGCAGCTACTTGGCTAATAGCAACGAAAACAGGACGTTTATACTGGGAGGGGTGGGGGAAGGGAGAACCGTTTAAGTGGCGGCCCAGAACTTGAGCCAAAAGTTTTCCGTGAGGGGTTTTTCCCCCCTCCTGTTGTTATATAAAATGTCTGACTCGGGACAGGACTTGCTGGGGAATGTGTACACGGCAGGTGTAACACAATTTGTCACCGGCCAGAGTCCCATTCCATCTTGAGGTCAGCTTATTAAATTATTTATCAGGGTATGGTCTGTGTGGGACAGATCTATAATTTAATAAGAGTGATTGTTAGGGAAGCGCTGTCATTTTGCTTTTCTTCCTCACCCGTCGTGCAGTTATGGGCGCAGATAATAGTCCCAGGTACAGTGATATAGCACATATCACTCATTATAATGGCATTATCTGCGCTCAGAGAGACAGCCTCTCCCCGGTCCATCTTCCTGGGGCCTCAATCGATGTGTAATTACCATTGGCCGCTGGTATCCATAAATAACATCTCGGGCCCTTTCAAGGTTATCTTCATTTTGTTATTAAGTTATTTGTAAGTATGAAACAGTAATGTAATGAGTGTCCTGCAATGGATTTAATCACTGATCAGCATGATGCATTCCAAAATCGTTTTACGGCCCATAGTTAATTGCCGTAATAGGCTTAATTTAAATGATGATAACAAATCCATCTCATGATCAATAATGGCATGAAACTTCCCTTTGTCTGAAGTAGATAATGAGACTATGGCATGGTGTTTTCAGGTAGCCTTTGAGATAGGCTGCGAGCATGCTACACCAGGAGATAGCATGAATGTTAGCGATCAGAAAAGTCATACTGGCAGCAGAATTTATACCAAGTCCTCCAAACAAAGATGAACATGAAGAGCCTTTAAATGCTATCTACAGCAGCACACAAGTCTAAGTGAGGTAAAATTACACTAATCCGTTTTTTTGAGATTCAGCTGGCACACACACACACACACACACACACACATCATGCCAGTAAATCAGTCTCTCCCTCCTGCTCAGCCCCTGACCCTGTGTGACCAGCTGAGCTTCTCTGACACTGGGCTGCAGCCGCTGGTCATTCCTTCACCACATTAGGAGAGTGCTTCCTTGCCCAGGGTGCACGGCTCCTTGTAGAAACCCTTGTAATCTCTCGCCTGGACTACTGTAATGCCTTGCTGGCAGGATTAGTAGCCCGTGCCATCAGGCCACTGCAACGGGTCCAGAATGCCGCTGCCTGCCTGCCTTCCTCCTAAATTCACACATGCGACGCCTCTTTTGAACACCCATCACTGGCTTCTGGTGGCTGCCCACATTCAATTCAAATCTCTCAGGCTGGCATACCAAGCTGTGAATGGTACAGCCTATCTTCAGACAATAATTGCGCAGCACTCTCCAAGTAGACCTCTCCGTTCGGCGTCCTCTTGCCAGCTGCTCGTCCAATCGCTTCGAGCACCTTTTCCTTTCTCCTTTTGTCATGTAGGATTTGGGGTATAGTACAGTACACCTTGATGGTGGCACTTATATGATTGTAAGTGTATAAGTATATCTGGCTGTTGTGGTGTTTGCTTGTGAAGTGGAATACCCTTTTTGTAAATGACCTTGGCTAATGGCGTCTGCTAAACGACTAAATTTAAAATTGAAATGTACAATTAAATGGATCACTGATTTCGAAATAGAATCTTGCAGATGCCTAAAGCAGTTATGCAGAGATCGAGTGTGCATAATTTTGTGTGATAGCAGGTCACGGTGTCAGTCGTCTTAAAAGCTAACCCTGATAGTTAAAGTTTCTTATGAAGGACTTAAAAGTTTTCACAAATATATTTTCTATCCTTTTTCAAACTATTGTTGCTATTTGGTAAAAACTTTTCCAGTTAATTCCATCTGCAAAGTGTCAACCCATTTACAAGGCAAATCGCAAGCTAACATTACTTGGAGCAGTATCTTTCAATTACCCAAATATAATACAGAACAGATTTTTACAGCCTTGGCAATCCTCCAATCGCAACTCACTCTGGGTTTCCATCCAAGATTGTTTATCCGTATTAGCTGAATAAGGGTGACCAGGATGTCATATCTTTCCCTTATATTTGCACGGTATTTAAGAAACCACATTTGGTGCAAGGTGAAATTGCTTCCGTATATGAGCACATCTATTTACTTTTTGTCTTACTGAAAATACTAAGAAACAAATTCTTTTATTTTGGCATTCTCAGTAATGCTACTAATGTCCAGACCACCAGACAACAGATTGGCTATATATTCTTTTAAATGGTTCCCCCTTATATTTTGTTCCAATGACCTGGATTTGCTAATTCTTCACCCAGGAGGTAGAAGAATGGCTTAAAAAGGAAGGCTACTTCAAAACATACAGACAGATATAATCACAGACCATAGCCCGTATCTCTGTGTATCATTTGTTCCAAAGGGGTGGATGTCCAACCACAACACAAAGAGAAACTATCAAGTAAATGTCTAATTGTACAGCTGGAGCCAACGACATGGAATAACGGTGAGCACAACTGCGTGCAGGTTTGTCATGGTTGTAACTGTGATCTGAAATCTGTTCGCTGCAATACAGAGATTTAGAGCTAAAGGGAAAGATGTCCGGGGGGAGGGGACCAAGGAGCGAGGTGAGGTTTGCATGACCTCTTCTGTGCACTGGACACTGAAGTAAAAATAACCCAGCTGTGGCAGGGGAAAGCAGTCTTGCAGGCTTTTCATCATGAGGAATAAGTTGAGCTCAATTTACAGCTACTCTCCTAACCTCCTCATCACCTCCTCATCACCTCCTCACCTCACTCTGGCTCTCTGAGTTATGAGCGTGGGAATGACTATAGATACTCTAATGGTTATGTTATTGCTAATACGTGACCTGATCAAAGTCGGATTGACCACAAAATGTATTGAGTTTTCTATAAATGAGGAGAGGAGAATGTAAGCTTTCTAGCCATACCAAAGTTATCTCTCTACTCCAGATATCAAGGGAGTTGCATTTTGAGTGCCCCCAAACCATGTTTCTGAGAAAAAACGCTTCAAAGTTTTGTTGCGAGATGGTAGTTACTTGATGCAGGGAGACGACCGACACTGGGCTAATGAAACTCTCAGGCTATACCTTGTCATCATGTGTATAAAACGATATTTTTACTCTGAACTCTTTACTCTTGGCATACATTTAAAACCACATTCTGTGAGCACAGGTATTTATTATGCTCTTCTGCATACCACTGTTGTAATGTGTGGTTATTTGTGTTACTCTCACCTTCCTCAGCTTTGATCAGTCTGGCCCTCCTCCTCGGACCTGTCTCATTAACAACACAGAACTGCTGCAAAACTGAACTCTAGAGACTGTTGTGCATGAAAATCCCGGGAAATCAGCAGTTTCTGAGATACACAATGTAATGTTTCTGTATTTGTTCTGTATGTTTTCATGTTTATTCTTGTTTATGATTCATTTCCCATAGTACCTGGTTTATGTTTTCCCATTACAGTTCTCTATTGTCCTCCCCTGTTATGTCTACGTCTGAATGTTTATCAGTCTAGTCACTCCCCTGTCTGCGTGCCCCACTATTCGGGTGGTTACGGTAGTTTTTCGGGGTTCAACATTTTTTCTAAAACTCGCGATTCTTACTTCCTGCTTTTTCTTGATAGTTAAATGTTGTAAAGCACGATTCTTACTAACTACTACTAATCTAGGTTTTGTACAGTACTAATCCGATTAATACACTTACTGTCTGTCTAACTAACTAACTAACAATCACTTTTATTGGGTAGTTTAGAAATATTCACGAAACTAACTCACTAACGCTATCTCTTAGTATTTCTGCACTGTTCTATAACTCCGCCTCCCTATGCTATCCCTGATTACTCGTTTAATTTCAGCAAAGTGTTCACACCTGTCTCTAACTATCACTACGTCTTCTAACTATGCAAATGTCTACTCCCTAATCCGGAGCCATATGTTTTGCATGTTTTGTTTCGTGCATCCAGTCCGCGTTTTTGTCTCCCTCCCGTTATTATGTTATTACCCTATTGTGTTTCCCCACCTGTTGTCCATTTGTTTAGCCCACCTTTTCCTCTGCCCCGCCTAGATTGTCACCTTCCCTCTTGTATTTAAACCTCAGTCTCAGTATGCTTCGTTGTCAGAACGTTGATCTTGATAAGTGCCGATTGTTTGTAAGCCTTGTTATAGAGATTCTTGATAGACACCCCTTTGCCTTGACTTCGACTTTGCTTTTGCCCTACTGTACCTTCGCCCTGTGATTTTCTGGATTTTGACCTCTCACTTGTTTGTTTGACTATTCTTTTGCTTTTCGTTTTTGGCTGTGTTTTGGATCTCTTGGCTTGTGACTACTGGACATTAAAACTACTCTTTTGGATTATCCTGTGGTCTGTGTCTGGGTTCCCTGGACCGTACATAACACACAAACCACACTGTCTGTCACCAACAATCACTCCACAGTCAAAGTCACTGAGATCACTTTTCTTCCCCATTCTGACATTTCTTTTAATTATCTTTTGTTTTGTATGTTATGTCTTGTCTTTTATCTGGACCCTGAGCCTGAAATTGTTACGCCAGGGGGAACAGAAGAACCAAAAGCAGGCAGGGGTGCAGAAAAAATGGCAGATTTAATGCAAAAGCAGGGACAGACAGAGTGGAGTCAAAAAACAAGCAAAGGTCAAAAACCAGGGGGTCAGTCCAAAAAGGCAGAGGTACAAATATCCAAACAAGCAAAGAAGAGTCCAGGGAAGCAGGCAGGGGTCAAAACCGGAAATCCAATAAACAAGGGCAAGGACTCAGGAACAAGGGCAAGGGCAAGGGCAAGGGCAAGGGCAAGGGCAAGGGCAAGGGCAAGGAAACAAGGAGGCTAGAACTGGGGGAAGGAATCAAGGGCTCAGGACAAGAAAACAGGCTAGCAGCGTGCAACTGAAAAGGGCAGGTATAAATACACAGGGGAATGAGACAAACTAGGCGGGGCATGGGAGTGAGGGCGGTCTAACAAATAAACATCAGGAGAGACACATGAAAGGGTAATAGGACAATAACGAGGGGGAAACGAAAAAGCGGACTGGATTCACAAAGACACACGTGTAATACAAACGGCTCCGGACTAGGGAGTAGACAATTTGCAGAGAATCAGGAAATGCAGAGATACGGAGAGACAGGTGCGAATACTTCGCTGAAACTAAGCAAGTAATCAGTGATAGAATAGGGAGGTGGAGTTACAGAACAGAATTGAAACTGGAGATGCGTTAGTAAGTGAGTTAAGTGATTTAAATTACAAATACCCAAAACTAGTGAATGTTAGTTTGTTAGTTTGACAAACATATTAGTGTGTTAGTATAATTAGTACTGTACAACTTCTATGTTAATTGGGATTAGTATATTAGTGCTATGTACAAACATGAAATGGAGAGAAAGCAGGAAGTAAGGAATGCAAGATTGGAAGGAAGGTTGAACCCCGGAACTACCGTAAACACCCGAATAGTGGGGCACGCAGACAGGGGAGTGACTGGGCTAGTAAACATTCAGACTCAGACATCACAGGGGAAGACGAGTGCAAAGACTAATGAATATAAACAGAACACCAGACACGAAATATGAAAAATAATAAATTACAAGAATAATGATAATAAACAATGATAAACTAACACAGGACAGAACACAGGAACATAACAGAAATAAAGTTTGAATGAATTAATGAAATGTTGTGGTTACTGATTGTATATTTTAAAACCAATGCATATTCTGACAAACTTGAATCAGTTGACTTCAATTTCCTTTGCTCTCTGTTTATTCATAGGAATCAGCTCACAGCAGGTGTTGTGTATATTTGCTGATCTATATTGTACACACATATTATCATAATAAATTACGCTTTGAAAAATTGAATAAATACATACTGCAATGCATGAAATTGTGATAATATAGGTTGGTTTGTATTTTTGGCAATACATTTTGGGGGTCTTCGATATGTACTTTTTTTTTATTTTAGTTGGATTTGTTATTAACATTTGTAATTACCATAGAGGGCTCAATAGTGGTGATAGACAATATGATCCATATAAAGTAATATCTTCCTGCATTTAAACTGGTGCCACTGAGTCAGCAAATATGCTGTTTAACCATTTTTCTCATTTAAAGATATATGACATTATTTTCATTGGATTATTCAATTTGATTGAGGGCATGCAAATCAGATGAAGCAAAACAAACACCAGACAATGCCTCTCTGCTCAAGATGACGTTTTCCTGAATCATCTGCTCATCTGTGGAGCAAGCCCTGTGGTTTCATTCATTCTTGTTTCCAATATCAGGGTTTGTTCATGGTTGTAATGATTTGAACCATTTGCACCACAATTAGAAATTGTGTTAAATACTTTTTTTTGCGTTTTATTTTAAACCCAAGAACCTAATTAATGCATTGATATTTCCTTTGTTAATGTGTGATAACAACTGTGCATAACAGTTTCCACAGTGCTTTATGAGGGATGGATTAAGATATGTAAAGTATTTCCAATGTGACATCATACATCATTCCACTTGACTTAAGGTCAAAACTGACTACGGTGCTGCATAAGTGCTTATTAGTGATTTACAATGTTTGTATTTGCCTGGTTTCCCAGATATAAAAAAATAACTTAATGGGTAACTACGACTGCTTTGTCACCCTGTTGTAACTCCAAATTGTCTGCCAAACAGATAAAGAAAATAATGCGTTTAGTAGTCGTGGTATCTCCTTTTGCGCACATTTGAGTACTGAAAATATTTTTTTTCCCTTCAGTGACCTTGTCTTTATTTTATTACTGTTATTCTTCGTTCCATTACTGTGTGTAGATAAAGAGAAGTCCCCAACGCTCCCGTCCTGCTGCCCGCATTATGCTCCATAGCTCTCCCCCTTGTAAAACTGTCAGTCTCCTCACCTCCTGGCCCTTCCCCAGACCCTGGGAAAAGTGGCAATCCTGGACTTATTTAAGGGCTGCTTCCTCTGCCCGCTGGAGGATGAAATTAGCTCAGGTAGCCTGTTGAGGAGTAATGGGTAGCGGAGCTTGACCAGCAGTCTGGCAGCCCTCGCTCAGTCCCAGCTAACACTTTAAGGCCCTGGCAGGAGGGGTGTTTTTGGAATATGGGTCAGTTTCTTAAAAAGGTGTAGCTGGGCGACCAACCCACCCCCCGCACCCACTCCATCCAAATAAGATAACTCTTAGCCTAATGCCACCTCGTCAGGCAGGGAGAACCCCCTATCTAGCCTGGGGGCTGCAGGTGGCAGAGGGCTGCTCCTCCTTACGGTGTGTGCTGGATCCTGAGCTGGTTGCCAGTTTGATGTAAAGTGGCCTGAAAGTTTTCTGAACAGATAAACCATTTTTTTCTGTGATTAAGTCATTAATCATCCATTTCCATGGCAACAAGCACATTTTTGCCGAATGTAAGCAAACTTGGTGATGAAAGAAAGCATACAATGTGAATACTTTTTTACAGTGAAAATTAACGTGATATTTAAAGCTCTGTAATTATCGCAATTGTTAACCCGGTCTCACCAACAAATCCAGTGTTGTCTTACCAAACATAATTGTCTTTTGTTTTCCAGAAAGTCAATCTGAATCCTTATCAAGGCACTTAAGGATGATGTACGTTTTTTATTGAGAACATGTTGCAACTTTACAAAAGCTTCATGTTTCCAACAATATGTATGGAATTCACTTGTGTGCTCACGGCTATATACTGAGGCATTGGCTGGATAAACAACAGGATGAAAATTTCATCCTAACATGAAACACGGTGAGGTGCAGTAATACACAGTTTTCATTATTTTGACTTCTTGGTGTTTCAAATCATTGGATTGTATGGACCTAAGAAAAGTGGAGTACAATATGGCCACAGGGAAATTTGATAAATATATTTTGTACATTCTTTCCATTTCAACTTGACTACTGTCATAGTACACCTGGGCTATACTACAACCAAATTAAATATAGCTGGTTTGTTGAATTCTTTATTTTGAAACCTTTTTTTTTTGTTGTTGTAACAACAGTGCTCACAACAACTCCATGTTATTCTTGCCCAGGGCCTGGTTACCATGGAGACGAATCAGAGAAGAGATTCATATTGACATTTGCAGATTTGATACACCGAGACACAATAGATTGATATATCGCTATGCAATGCATGACCCTGTCTTGGCAGGTGTGATGTTTTTGTTTCAGGTCTAGTTGGTTTGCTGTTTGCTTTGTTGTGTCTTGGTCGCGCTGTTTTACTCTTGTTTGGGGTCACAACCTCTCACCAGTGCGCTTTGGGGAAATCCATTCCCCTCAAACACATCTGTTAATGCATGCAGATCACAGGTTGCCTTTCCTTTCATCCTACTCCCTTTCTCTCTCTTTGTTCATTTTTTATTCAGTAAACCACAAACATGGGTTCAGGTGAAATGCTGGTGTTTTAATGATATTTGTTCAGCGCCCCTCCTTTCCCAAAGATGTGTTAATTGGGCTTCAGGCTCTAGCACTTCTCCTGGGATTCTCTCATTTTTATTAAGCTCATTTCTGTTATGTTTGCTAGAGTACATATACTAGGGTGATATGGACAACATGTCCATTTTATATCATTGTTTGCCAGTACAGTTTCAGCCATGCTACACCTTTTGAAAAAATGGCTGGCAATGTTCTTCAGACTTTTTTATGAAAACAAATCTGGATATATGATTACAAACCAGCTGATAAGCTAAGTAAGCAGTGTTCATGCTTTGAAAAGCTCGATTAGCTGTACTGAATTTTTCAACTGATAGTGATGGCTTTCATTATTATATTGAATAAATACTGCAGTAAACCTACATACAGTAGTATTTCCCCCACTATATTGTTTTGTAGCCTATGGAACCTCAATGCTAGGTCCTGATGAATTCAGTGGTAACCATGGTTTAAAGGTATCAATGGGTAACAATAGTAATGTACTGTGATGACTGTAATATCATACATCTTTGTCTGTATATGCCCTCACCTAACAGGCCCCTGACTCACCAAAAATATGTAAGACGAGATGGGTTCCATGGGAACTTTTTCCTTAGGAAAGGTGTTCGGTCATATGTTTGGATTTCAAGTTTGTTGGATAAGTTGTATTTGAAATTGTAAGAATATTTATATTGAAGTGATACTTCATGTATTACTCTATCATTTTCTGAACAGACCCGAAATAGTTGTCACTGGACATTTATCTTTCAAGCATTGGACAGAGCTTTTTCATTTTTGAGTGATGTTCTCCATCTACTGTTATTACGTTCTTCAAATACAAAGAAAAGAACCTTATGATTAATGAGTAACACGAATAAATTCAAGAACCCCTTCATCTGATATGTGGGGAGGTTGTGCTCTGACCAGTGAATTCTTGAACACCCTTCTAAAGGACATCTTTGATATGTCCAAGATTGTATATATCAGAGATGGAAATGCTTTAAAATGGTGAGGTTTTATGTTTCAACATTTATCTTTACTGAACAAGGTTATGAATGCTGTACATATCTCTGTTCTGAGAAGTGAACAGCATTTCAATTCACTTTGTGTGTCTTTGATAGTCAAGCTGGGATTTTTTTGTATAATATTTGAAATAGAATGAAAACAGAAAATATCTTGTACCATGCCAAATTTACAATGAAATTGTATGATAATTGAACTGTCATGTAGTACAAAAAAACTCCACATACAAACTAGTGGTGTTTTTTTGTGTGCAAATATTCTATCTATAGTGAAAGCCTGAGTTGAACAAAGCTGGAAACTGCATCTATTTTAAGTTTTTTCAAAAAACATTCATGCAAAAGTATAAAACACTTTTGTATAGATGTTTTCAAAATCTTTTTCCCCTTGGAAACATCAAATGCGTAGCTACAATCCCTCCTCCCCTTCCCCAAACACTAGGGTAAAAGGGGTTATTTATTGGATTATGCCATTCTGTCCAATTCCATGATTGTTGGTCAAAGTGCAATTGACATTTGGAGAGCTTGGTTGGATCAATGCTGTGTACCATATACCGTACTTTTGGATTGATTGTTGAGATGCCACTCGTTTGGGTAAACATAGCCTTCTCAGTGCCCAGCTGTGAATGATTCATCTTAAAAAGGCTTATTTTTCCCTCATTTTTCATTCCATTCCAGTAAAATCAACACAATCGTCCCTGTCGATTAAGATGCGCAGAGCACTTTCGCACTCTGTGAGATGATGCTTGTTTACTCTCTCTCCTTTCTCCACTCTTTCTTTTTTTGTGTGCCAGTTTGCAAATTAAGTGGAGTGTTAGTGACAGCTTGAGGAATGGAGGCTGAGGAGACTGAAGCTTTGGATTGCAAATGTGCCCCCGGGGGCCTGGTCCCTGTGTGATAGACTTAATAAACTTCAAATCCGACACACTGGCAGAGACTCTCCGTTTCCTTGTGACAGAGATGGGATTCGCGAAACGCTTCCAAACAATTTTAAGCATAATGCTAAGACAAACCTGTGCATGGGCAGGAAGATACGGTTTCCTTAACCTGATGCTGAATTCACATTCCTGCCACGTGCTGCTGTGCAGGCCTTCTGTTAATGCCTTTGACTTGGTTATTGACCCACATTGAAGAGCTGCAATGTTCTGAAAATGTTATGTTGACATACAGCAATTACACTGTACTTGGTTGTGTTTAAAGGTTATATTGTGTGATGTTTTCTGTTTTCAAGCACCAGGTCTTATTTCTTGTGGATTTCTCTTCCAGTAATGAATCTATACTCGGTACAGTCCATAAGTATTTGGACAGTGGTGCAATTTCTGTTCCTTTGGCTCCGTACTCCAGAACATTGGATTTTAAATGAAACCAGGACCAAAAGTAATTGGACAGTTTTTTTCTGATTAGATTAGTGTTCAGTCAGTTTCTTTGTGCAGTATAAGAAAGCTTTCAGTATCCAGTCTTGATTCTAAACTTTTGATTGCCTTTGGTGTCTGTTATTTGGCATTTGTCAACATGAAGAGCAGAGACAATTACAGTCAAAGAAACCATTTTGAGGCTAAGAAAAAAATGAATAACAGTCAGAGACATAGGCCAAACAATAGGCTTACCAAAATCAACTTGGTGGATTGTCATTAAGAAGATAGGAAGTGTACAGGTCAGCTCAGTAATTGCAATGGGGCTGGTAGGCCAAGGAAGACCTCTACAGTTCATGACTGAAGAATTCATGCCATAATTAATCAAAACCCCCAACACCTCAGATCAGAAACACTCATCAGGAGGCAGGTGTGCAACATGCAAACCAATAGATAGCGGCAAAAACAGGTTCCAGTTTAAGTAGTACCTAAAACAGCCTGCCTAGTTCTAGAAAATGGTTATTGTGGACAGATGAGACAAATGTTGACTTGAATTCTGAAGTGTACAGAACCATCTTATCTTCTCAAGTTCAATCAAATGCTTCTAAACTTATTGGATGATGCTTCATCTCAAAGGGCAATGTTCCCAAACATACACCAGGGCTCTCTTTCTTCTTAATGATGTTCCAAACAGTTTGTTTCGGAAAGTCTATTGTTTGGCCTACGTCTCTCACTGTTTTGTTTTTTTCTTTTCTTTTTTCTCAGCCTCATAATGGCTTCCTTAACTGTCATTGGCACAACTCTGGTACTCATGTTGACAAATGCCAATAACAGATTCCAAAGGCAATCGTAAGCCTACAGTAGAATCAAGACTAGATACTGAAAGCTTTCCTTTACATGCACTAAGGAAACACCTGACTAATCCGAAACCACTGAAAAAGCCAACAGTCCGATTATTTTGGTCCCCTGAATAGGGATATAATTCCTACACGGATCACCCAATATGGATGTCATATTAAAGGTGCCAGTTGCACTTTATCCTCATATCCACTGTATCTAATTGTACCACTGTCCAAATACTTATAGACTGCACTGTATTATATACTGTATAGTCAATATATTGCCATCTCATTGCTGAAACCTCTTCCATCAGTTGGGGTGCTCTCGTGTTTTTGCTGTGTCTGCTGTCCACCAGCCATGTGTCCACTGAGTACAGTGCATATGCTGTTTCTGATACTGCCCTATTTTCTAAATAATGGTGCCCAATACAGGGCTGAACACGTCCAATTCCCACCCTAATGCGGTATGTCAGTTGAACTGTTGATGAACTGGAGCTGTGTTAATGCTCGATCTCCACTGCCAATTTGGGAGGGTGACGATAACCGTGGCCCTCCTCCAAAATAAGTGGTGTCACCAGCCTGCTTCTTTCTCCACGCCACAGCCACAGTCAGTTGAGTCAGAGACAGCATCTCTCATACGCGGCTTTGGAATGCAGTGTAAGATGGTAAATGGTTGGCATTTATATAGCGCCTTTATCCAAAGCGCTGTACAACTGATGCTTCTCATTCACCCGTTCATACACACACTCACACACCAATGGCGATTGGCTGCCATGCAAGGCACCGACCAGCTCGTCAGAAGCATTTGGGGGTTAGGTGTCTTGCTCAGGGACACTTCGACACAGCCCGGGCGGGGGATCGAACCGGCAACCCTCCAACTGCCAAACGACTGCTCTTACTGCCTGAGCCATGTCGCCCCAGTGTGCCCATTGCATGTTGTCCTGTGGAGCTCCCGGCCATGCCGGGCATGATCCGGATCCGTCCATGCACTCCAGCATGCTGCCTTCAGTGACTGAGTCACCCCTGTATGATTGTCTTCAGGTTGATGTATGACACGGACAACCCCACCCTCCCGCCACAGTGCGCACTGGTCTGGGTTCAATAGCGGGGCATGTCCCATACGCTGTAACATGGACTTAACAGGATAAGCCACCCCGCAGCCTCTAATATAGGATGTTCTCATCACTGATCACTGTTCTGAGGAGTGAGGAGAATATCCTATGAACATGACTCATCTCCATGGTAACCAGTCTGTTCTTTTTTTATTGCAGACATTTTCTGCAGGTGCGAGCATTAGGAGCCCTGCTTCCATCCAGCCACATCAAAAACCTTCAGCATCGCCATTTGATCAAATCTGAGAAAAAAAAACCTGAGAGCACCACCGCCCCCCTCCTCCCTTCTTGCTCCCGAGCCCAACATCACCATTATTCTAAGTGTCTAATTAAAAATAACAACATCATAAAACATCAGGAGCTGTTGTGGTGGAGGCTTGTTGAATTAAGACTTTAGAATGAGACATATTAATGTTGAAAGGAGAAGGTATGAATGTGAACTCCATAAAAGGTGATAAATTCCAAGAGGATGAGCTTTAGAGTCAATTATGTGGTTAGGCAGAGGGAGAGGGAGAGGTGTGAAGTATAGCTTTTAATTGGATGAGCTAGATAATGTCTTACCAGAGCTCTGTGTGGTAACCTAGCAATATTTTATGCACAGCAACATACTGTAAATTTACCTTGAAATATAAACTCTATCCACCATTTTATATGCATATCATAACACTGCACTAATTATTGCTATCACATAACCGAATCTATACATTTCAGTAGCTCCAAAGTGCCTATATTCTCCAGTTCAAGGGATGTAATGTATGGTCTCCATTGTTGTTCTTGGAGGTAACTCCGTATGTGGCTAAATGTCATATGGCTGTGACAGTTTAAAAGATATGTCTTACTAAACAGTTATGGTATTAGAATAGCACTCTAAGAATATTTCAAAATAACTGTGTTATGTACAACTTGTAAATGCCCTGGATATGAGGATATATATCACCAGTCGCCTAGTGTTAGTTGGGAGACCAGCGCCTAAAGTGTTACTCAATCTTAAACTAGGCTACTTGTATTGAAATTGACGGCATGCAGGTTTCCATAGATACATGTGATTAAAAAACGAAGAGAACTGAAAACCGGGTCCCTAAAATAATTGAACTTTGCTTCCTGTGTGTGCTTTTTATGTGGCCTCTACCTCCCGCTTCCTGCCTCCCACATTCTCCCCTGTCCTTCTGCAGGTTTTGAACGTTATCACGCTGGGCCATGAAATTCGCTTTTGAGATGTGCACAGTCATCCTTGAATGCACTTAAAAAGAATTTGGAGAAACTATGAAATGGGGTATTTGCTGGGCGCAGGAGCCCTGGTGAGTTAAAAAGTGAGGAAGACTGCAGTGTTATTTTAGACAAAGACTAAGATTTCTATTTCTCGGTTGGTGCCACTCGCTGAATCTTTTTTTTTCCCAAAGATACAATCTATTTGTTTAGAAAGTAAAGATGAAAGACAGAATAGTTGTTGCAATGTGTGCGTGCATCTTAATGTGTGTGTGTGTGTGTGTGTGTGTGTGTGTGTGTGTATCTGTGTGTGTGTGAGAGAGAGAGAAAGAGAGTATGTTTGCATGGGATTTTGTGTATATGTATTATCACTGTGATTGTCACAGGCATTTTTCAGCTGTCAAGAAGGTATAATTGTGGACTTATTGGCCCTTGTTTCTTAACAATTATCTTAACTGTCATGCGCCAGATTAATCTGACAAGGTAACCAGGTTGTCTGCTGGCAGGCACCTCTCTCCCCTTGCTGCTGAAGGTTGCCGATACTTTTCATTAATGCTTTTCACCAAACGTTAGAACTCCAATTGTAAATCCTGGAAGAGGTGTTATTCACACATGAATCACCAAGATAGGCTTTTTAATTGTTTCTTTCTTTTCTTGTTTCACAAAATGGCTACCTGTGGTTGAGCCTGAAGTACATTAGGGGACCTCATGTTTCCTCTGAGACTCCATACTTTCTCTTGTCACTTGTGATGTGACTTAGTGTTAGTGGGGGAGTGTGAAGAGGGACAGCTGGGCTTTGTGAGCTTTGGTGTTAGCAAGAATGAGTCAAACCCCACTCTGATACGGTCACAGATGCAGTAAGGACTTTATCTCCTGGATGAAATGAAAGAGCCTTGTAATGGAGCAGTAGTCAACCTCTGTGAAGCTCACTCCCAGTGATGTCACCTCTTACCTTTGTGTGTTGCCATGGCATTATTGTCACAATGTTGTAGAAAAATAACCTTTATGTCTCCATTTCAGTTGAATAATTCCTGGTTCATGTTATTTTGCACTGTGTACTTTGTTGTAGCATAGGCTTTCAAGCTTTTCCAATATTTGTCATCTGGTCTTGGTGTCATTTTTATGCAGTGCAGTCGTATGCAAAAATGTTGGCACCCCTGGTCAAAAAGCCTTTTTAAAATTAATATCTTGGTGAACTTCTTTCTTTTTTTTTTCTTTTTTTTTTTTAAAGGAAATAGGCCCTGTGCAAAAGTTTGGGAACCATGTCAGTACTATAACAGCTTGTAGACACTTCCTATAGAATAATGGAAATTAAAATAAAAAGCTTTACAATTTTCAGAAAGGTCTCATGTTTAGGTCTCATTTTCAGAAAGATCACATTTACTGTTCAGGTTTCCCTTTCTCTGCTTTCCCAGACCTTTAAGACAGGGGAGCTCATATTTTTGCACCCCACTGTAGTGCATTGCCAGTTTTCTCTTTCTAACACATGTACTGTATAAAGTCCCATACTGATGACAAAATGAATACAGATATGGTTCGTTAGTGCAAATTTTGTAATTTGGGACCACTTCAAATGCAATAAGCAGCATTAGTCCGAATGTTGGTATCTCCTTTGGTATTTTCATAGCATTTCTGAACTGTGACTATGTCCTTAAAATAGGACTTCTGGCAGAGGGGCAGACAAAGATGCTGAAAATGTAATAAAAATAATGTGGACAATCAGGGGCAGGTTTTCTGTTTTTGTTTAATGCAGCCCCTATCCCTGCTCCAGCTCTGTATCTAGGCATCGATTTTCAAGAGAAGCAATGCGATCGCAATTAGTCTCCTACAGATAGCGAAATTAGCCAGTTAATCTATGACTTCACACATTGATGACTGTGAGTTTTCACTGAACGATAGAGCCGACTGTTTCAACATTTTTCTCTCTTTATTTATCTTCTGTGCTTTCCCCTCCTTTCAGAAGTCAAGGTTGTGCATATTTTATGTGTATTTCTATTTAATACGTTTCAGGGAGAAGACTAGTATGTTAGCTTTTCTGGTCAATGTGCACTACACATACATCGTTTAAACTGGTCGTCTTATATACATCAAGTGCAACTATGTACAATAGACACTATTGAAAACAAAATAACATTCAGTGAGCAGCTGTTCTGCGGGCAAAAACAGGAAGGTCACGCAAAATAACCATGAATTACACCAGTGGTATGCAGAAGAGCATCTCTGAAGTCTAAAAAAGAAGTCTAATAAATACCTAATAAATTGCTCACTGAGTGCAGGTAGGAGTGAATCAATCTTTTTGGTTCTTTTTTTCCCTCAACGGTTTCATCATCTATCAAGGCTATATTTTATGTCTCTTGTACTGCCAATGCGTGTCATTTGAGGCAATGTTCAATAAAGTAAAATAAAAACTTTTTTAAAGCTGTACAACACTGTCTTGATCTCTTTAACATCCTGAGTTTCAACCCATGTCCCTATGCAACCCAAGTTCTCTTGGTGAAAACACAGTTATATAAATCACCGGTTCGATTCATTTTATTGATATGTTCTCATGAAATATGCATGGCAGATGTCTCTGTTTTGTAAACATTGAGTTAATAATGCTTTATAAAATGCTTATAATTTTCAAAAATTTCAGAAATCATCGTATAAATGGATAATTTTAGTAATGGATTGCATGCAATCTTCATGCAGCTCAATGCGCTTTGCTGTGAAAGGGCAATGACCCATTTCAGTCACAACTAATGTGAAAGACAGGCTATGTATGAAGTTAGTGGCCCTGAGATTGCAAGCTAGCTAGATCATCTTACTCGCACCCTCTGCTAGCTAGTCCATAGAGGTGCATGTATTTGTGTTATTGGATAACGGTGCAAAATAACTGACAAACACTGGCCTACAGTCAAATATACACATTGTAGGCTAAATTTAATCTATAGTTATTTTATTTATATATTTATTTCACAGATAATGATTAAATGAGTGGGTTTTTTTTTTTACAAAATGAAAGTTCTCGAGAACCTCTTGAGCCTCTGTAGTGTGACTAGCACTAGACTTGCACTGTCTGGTAAAAATGCAATTATTTCAACCGCTAAAAAACCCCCCATCGGAAACCTGCTTTTGCCTTGGCAATGAAGTTCCTGCTCAGAATTTCAGATTCTAGTCCTTATTATCTTTAATGACAGGACTGAACTGGTGTTTTGCATTTTTGATTTGATAATTTGTCTGTCCTTGGAGCTTAAAGGCGACGGAGGTGCAGTATAGCAAAAACTGAATCTACATAGCTTTGTATGGTTGGTTGTGTTGTGGAGCTGGATTAAATAGCTATTGCATTGCACAGCTATAGAAAGGCATCTTCAGAAAGACTATTTGAATAATGAACTATAATTTGCATGGCATTACTTCAAATAGAATGGAACAGTAAAAATGTAAATCCCATATTGCCTTTCTCTCTGCTTTTGCAGACCTGTTCTTGAGATCAAGATATCTTTTGACATCTTTCAGAATGCCATTTTGTGACCTACTGAAGGCAAAAATAGACAAGAAAAAAAACGATAAGCTTTTGCCTTTTCTCATTAATGTACGTTATAGACAAGTAAGGGCAGCCTATGGGTCTTTTCTGTTTTCAACCAAAGCCCTAGTGCATGGGGGGGCGGGGTAACTCCATGTAAGAGAAATGAAATATCTTAACTAATGTGCAGAACTTACTTTTTTCCCCTGTGCGAAACTTTGGTGCAAGGCTTGTTCTGAGGCTGTAAGAGGCTGGGTGTCATTGGTAATAAGCCCCTTTGGGAGCAGTGCTGTGGAGTCGAAGAATTGTCTGCACATGAAAGGGCCGCAGCTTTCACGACTTTTAGAGAAAGGGGGAAGAATCGCTCTGAACCAGGGAAGATCATGTGAAAATCACACGCTGCCGTTCGGGGTGATGAAATGTTGAATTAACTTTGGGGTGCGAAGGAGACTAAAGAATGCTAGCCTTTGATTCAGTCTACTCTCCCCTCCACAACAACTTGCTAGATTCCTGCTAGATTCGGTGCTGTCGTTTCTCTCTGATTTTAGCACTGTGCTATGTTATTTCTAACAGAGTCCACTTCGGACCTGATTGTAATGCAACGCAGCTCTGCTGTGTAATTAATTATCCCACTCCCTCCATTCATCCTGTCACAACCAACTCATTCCGGAGCTCATCAGCACAACTCTGTCAGCCTCCCCAAGCTCTGCCTCATGGGCTTACATTACCAATTCCAATCACCAATTACAAATATATTACTGTGGCCCGACTCTATCTGAAATTACTTCAGTACAAAAAAGAGGATGCATTGCCTTTTTTCCTGATCCCTGCCAGATTTCCAGAGGTTTTAACATCTCAGAGAGCACAAGGCGCGTGTCTCGCCCCCACAGCGATAACGCATGTTTGATAATCACAGTGTCGCCGGGCTATTACACTGGGGTTTCAATATCGCTCCTTGTTGACCGAGGAAGAGGCTTTCAATAAAGCGGAGGAGGCAGAGCGCGGCGTTTGTAATTAACAGCGTGTCGGGAGAGGTGCGGGCTGAGAGCCGCGGGGCGGCCGGGCGCGGGGCCCTCGTCGCCGTATCGGCCCTGCCGATCGGCCGGCCGGGGCCCCGCAGGCCGCTGGAGGGTCAGCAGTTTTATCGGCCGCTGGACTTATCAGACGCTTGTCCCTTACACATGCACTGGAGGGATAATCTTCCAGGAAGGGTTTTTTTCTTTTTTTTTTTTTTGCTTTTTTCTTTCTTCCAATGTGTTGAACTCAAGGCAGTTTTAATCCCGGATATCTGCTCCTTCCACTGTTTGTGTCTGCTAGCTTTTTTTTTTTTTTTTTGTGGATGTTTGATATCTTATCTGGCGCCTCACATCCCTGTGCAGAATGTTTGTGGATCTGAGGGGGGAGAAATGATTTTTTCCCCTCACTTTTGCAGTCCGGACCTGCTTCAAAGGATCTGTGGGTCTGTGGCTCGTCACGCTCACTTCAGAGGATTTCTGCCTGTGCTTCCTGATGTGCCCACCGAGTATGTTCTGATATATTATTGTTACATTGCAGGTACAGGATAACGGCTATTCAAATCATGCAGGGTTACTTATTGCTCCCGAAAGTCTACATCCATTCAGCTTGTTGACAATAGGGAGTAAAATGTATGTATCTGTTGGATTTGTAGTCTATTAAATGCATTGTACTTTCTATGTCCGACAGATTAATCTCGCTAATATCAAGGGAAGGGACAGAACAGAACGTAAACCTTCAGTAAACACCATCTCATTCAGCAAGCAGACTTCACCCTCTCCAAATCCTGACCTTACACAAAACTCACTCATGATGCTGTGGATTTAGTAGACAGTGCAGAAACGGATGGAGCTGGGAGGGTAACTCAGAGTGTAGTATTCATTCTTCTCACTTAAGGCCTCACTGAAGGCTGAATGGTTATTAATAGTCCATGAAGAGAAACCATGGGGATTGGAAAGCCCGATAATTTAATCTGTCAAGCACAACCACAGGCTCAGCCAATTAAGTGCAGAAGGGACTAGTCTGAACTTCGACCCTCTGGCTTCTCTCATTTCCAGGGAAGTCTCGCTCCGTTCATTAAGCCACCTGCTATGTGTAAGCATCAGCATTCGAAAATGTGGGGCCAGGCGTAAACAGTGAAGGCTCTAATTAGGAGAGAATGATCTATCAAATCCCGAATTTGAGCAGGAAGAAATCTCAGTATCTGCTCTTGCTGAGGATGGTGATTTCAGAATGTAAGATTTAGGGTTTCCCAAAGCTCCCAAGGATAGGTTCAGGGCAGCGAAACAGGAGTATCAATATAGATTCTCTATAATAATCAGATGGTCGGCTCCGAGTTCTTGATATTGTAGACAATTCTGTCTCTCTACCACTGAAGCTTATAAATGTGATGCATCTTGACATATCTTTCATTTGTCTCTTAACACATATTTCATATTTGTCTCTTAAAAGTAATATTATACCTGGGATTTGGAAATCGGCTTACATCTGTATTGAAAAGTCATGATCCTTCAAATACAAACAACTATTGCTTGAGTTAAAAATTGCGTGCCCTTGCAAAATCTTGGAAAGTTTAGTTTACTCCCAGTAAACAAAATATCTGACTTACTGTAAATAAATATGCTGACCAAGGCCCAATCTGGATTCTGTCAATGTATTGTGCCACCACTTCTAACATTAGTTTAATGGCTTTGACAGAACACAAATCAACCTTTCGCCTGTCAATTTATCCATCCAGATAAAGAGTTTGTTACTGTGGACAATACGCAACTGTTTAAAGGCTACAATACTGGTTTGAGGACTACTAATCAAGTATGTTTATGCTTGCACTATTACATATGATTGCTAGGAACAACCAGTGGTGTTCTGCAAGGTTTTATTTGGGGTCTTGTATACTTTTCTTAATTTACATGAAGGAAGGTAGCTGATGGATTATGTGGCCAATCATTATTATTATGTAGCTGCTTATGTAGCCTAGCCAACCAATGGAAAGTAAAATGCAAATATCCATCTGTATCCTGATTATAACATTCTAATACTTAACTTAATTTGTTCCATTCATAGCTTCTTTTAAAAGCTGGTTTTAAGAGCGATGACTTCTCAGGTTCCAGGCTCTTGTCAGTCAAATAATTACAACATATGACACTACAATTTTACCCTCAAGTGACCAACTGGGGTGATAATATATAATGGTAATATATTTGATCCTTCCAAAATTTCTTGACTTTGTCAAGCAACACTCAATAAATACATATATTTTTCTTTGGCCTTAATTTGGAGTGATGTGATGATTTGGTGTAAGCAGCACATTCTGCCAATACAACTTGATAAGGGAATCTTTATCTAATATAGATATATACTTTTCTTTTTAATGAAAATTAAATGTCTTTTACATGTTTAATGACATTTTAATAATAAAAAAACAACATGTTTTTCAATTGATTGGGGCTTCATCAGTTTGAAATTGGGGGTATGTGACCCCAGTTAGTCATTTGTGTGTGCAAGATATGTTGGTCGCTTGTGGGTGAAGCATATGTAATTTACGTGTAGACTTTTTCTTTGATAAAGATCATATTAACATGGTGGTCAAAATATTTGCAGTGAAATGTTTCCTCTTGTGTGAGACCGTCTTTGCAAAAACAAAAACATTCTTACAACTGTGCTTGAATTTGGTGACATGCAGTCACATGCATGCAGTCACAGTGTCTTGGACTCTTTGACTCTTTGACTCATGGAGTCTTGCCATTTAACACTGGTATTTAACCCGCTTTATTCATCAGTTAGGGTAGTCTTCCTGACTAACTCCCAGATTTAAAAAAATCTTTATGCTTTTGTTTATAAAGCTTTACCATTAATTGGACTCTTTGTGCACTAAATTATTTGTTCATAGTTCTTACAGTCTCCACTCCACTCCTCAGTCCTTGATTAAGCATTGGTGGAAATTTCTAGTCAATTTTCTTTGCGTTTATTGCGCGTCGCTGATGTGTGTCATTGCATGATTTTCTGAGTATATCGAGCTGCCCTCTTTTACAAGAGAGCAAGGTCTTTCTTGTAAAATCTATTCTACATGTCTATAACTGGTTAAATAAATAATAAAAATAAAGGTTTCATTTTTTATGAATATCCATGAAGGGCACATGGCCAGAGATAGTACAGTGCAATGGATGCTCTGTCCTTGGGCATTACTCATGAATCATGAATAGTCATAGACTGTAATGTCACAGCAGAGTCTCCTGTTACCAACTCCGGCGCTCTTTGCAAAACCGAGAGGACCGAAAGAGAAATAGGACTTCAAAGTCTGGTTATTGTCGAGCAAATCTGTGACTCATTACTGGAGCATCCTGTAGTTAGATGGATACTGATGTAGTCAGTCAGATTATTTGGCATCAAAAACTGAATAAGGCAGGGGAATTAGACATTAAAGGGGCAGTTCACCCAAAAATGTATTTCAAGTATGTTTCCACTTACCCAGATTACTGTCCATCCATCTAGATAGTTATTGAATTTTTTGATGTTATTTTTCTTGTTTTGGCAACTTTTTTTTTTTGATGCAGTTCACCCTGATATATGTACTGTATAATTGATCTCTATGGAAATATGGACCTCCTTTTCTGGAAATCAATGTGCCGACAATTTGCTTAAAAGGAACTCAACTAGAGTGCCTCTTTCCAAATATAATAGCACAGTTACCCGCAAACATCAACAGAGCTCAAACATGTTTTATTGCCGGGACTCAACCCACTGTGTCTGTAGCAGAAGTTTCCGCCCAATCCCACCAGTATTCTGGGGCAAAGTATGTCATGTACATTTTCACCCATTACATCACAAGGGACTACATCTAAAAAGTAATCAAATCTAGAAAATGTGTCACATCTGGATTGATAGATAGTATCTTGGCTAAGTGGTGAAATACTTTAATTACATTTTTGGGAGAACTACACCTTTAAATATACGCATGTTGGCAATTCTGTACCTCTATATAATGACACTCAAGAGATCCACTGGAACAATGCGACCACTCCTGTTTTACATGCAGAAATCGATGGCTGTGATTAGGTAGCAAATAATTACATGGAGACCCATCATGTGTGTGGTGCAATGCTAGAAATTATTGAATAATGGATTAGACTGGAGAATTGTGACAATGACAGAAACCATGACACCTAATACCATTTTATTGAACAAATGTGAGAAGCACCTCAAGCACGGCTTGAAGTGAAAAGCCAAAAATTACCAGCCGACAATTATGCTGTTATTGATCAACATTAATGTATTAGTGGCTCATTGTCTGGAATACTGCTGGATAAATGCGTGTCAATAGTCATGAGCACTGCTTCATGAATCAGCGGACTGTTGCGTGTGATTAGTGTCGTTACATTTATGATTGAAATGATTCAGGTACTACAAATGAGGGGCGCGACATGGCTCAGGCAGTAAGAGCAGTCGCCTGGCAGTCGGAGGAGTGCCGGTTCGATTCCCCGCCCGGGCTGTGTCGAACTGTCCCTGAGCAAGACACCTAACCCCCAAATGCTCCTGATGAGCTGGTCGGGGCCTTGCATGGCAGCCAATCGCCGTCAGTGTGTGAGTGTCTGTATGAATGGGTGAATGGAGAAGCATCAATTGTACAGCGCTTTGGATAAAGGCGCTATATAAATGCCTGCCATTTACCATTTAAAATGAGATGTTGGGTGAGGATTGCTCAACAGGCTGCTTCATGTGGACATTGTTGTGGCATCTTAATAATGATCCCCTATTCCCGATTACACAGAACCCAACTAATTACACAAGCATTTATTTGTGCTATGCTGCTGAAATTCTTGTTTGAATTTTAGGTCAGGATCACAATTTAAATGTAAAAAATGTTAAGTTGCCATCCTGCAACGCATAACTAAGGAATAACTGATGAAAAACTAAAGCATTCAGTCGCTGCCTTATTTATTAATTTTAATGATATAATAGCCTTTGGAGTACAATTGGATAACATGCATAGCGTTTCTGGATTAGACGGAGAACAGAGAGATGGAGAACTAATGAATTTGAGCAAAGTGTGAGAAAAGTTATTGGCTTTCTCAACTGAAGAAATTTGCCTTTGCATATCTTCTCAAGAAGATTGTTTTCTGGAGCCTCTGTAATTTGGGGAATTAATTTCTGTTCACAGTGTGAGTCCTGGATCTTGGCCTGATTTCTCTCTCTTTAGTCCCCTCCTTCCTTTTATTTCCTTTCCATTCTGTGCTGTTGATGAGAGCCATTGAGCTCCACAAAGTGCTGCATGCCAATTAAATTCCTCCTGTATTCAGTGGCTCCTTAATGTTTCTTAAAGTGTGTGTGTGTGTGTGTGTGTGTGTGTCACAAAGGGAGGGGGAACACTAGTGGCTTCCAAATTGAGGCCAGACTTATTGAGTACAAAGTGATAAAATCATAAAATATCAGCGCAGGTCTCCCTTGTTTAATTTCCAACACCCATGTTGCATTCTGAACAAGAGCTAAATTGATCAGGCAATCATTTTTAATTACTTTAGAAAATATCAAATTAAGGCACGGTGAACTTAAAGCTATTTGTGATGTCTCTTTACGTGAATCCATCTATTCTTCTTTATCTGGGTTTAATTATTCCACTGAGTCTATTGCTGCTTGGAGAAACAGTCCTCAGGCCTTGGCTCTGGGCTTGCTGCGGACTGATTAAATGAAATATCTTAAGTTAAGGCAATATAATTAATTTGTCAACACTGAGTAATTATGAGCTGTAGAGCTCTTATAGCATCCACCTGGGTTACTAGCTGTTCGTGCACAAACACTGGTCTGTACTGACGTCCTCTGTTCTGCAGAGCTGCAGCCGAGCAAAAGCCGAATTGGAAGCTATCCTGGATGAGAGCTAATTAGGTACACGTCTGTGCTTGTGTGCTGCCATAGATCAGATGGTAATAGCTTAGAATGAGCCACAAAGCATGAAAGATCATTCGCAATGTCAGAGATTATCGTGCTGCCTACAGTCAATCTGTGCTGTGCATTGTCAATCCAAAAATATGCACACCATTTCAAATCAGTTTTCATTTACTGTATATGTTATGCAAATGGCATTTGTCGGTTATGCCGTCTCGTTTTGAAGTCTCCTCAATCACATTACACTCTTGGAGGACAGTAGAGTGACTGTCTGTCTGTCAGAAAAGGAAAAATAAACACTTCCGTATTATTTTTTTTTGTAATTTAAAAGATGTAGCCTCAAGTATTCTTCGGGAAAAAAATGCAGGAAATATTTATACATCAATGAGCAGCCTTGCTAAGAGACCATATAGGACTCGACAACTGCAACATCAAAGTTAAACTGAAAGCACCGGTTTGCAGCTCTCCAACTCCTTTCATAGTTCTGGGAAAATGTAATTTAACATAATGGAAAACTGAAGGGCTAACTCTCAGCTGAATAGTAAGTTATTTGCAAAAGGGAGCATGCTGTGGTTTCAGTTTGAAGACGGGTTTTTATTTTTTTGCTGCAGTTTCAGTACCTGCAGGTAACCCAGCGATGGAGACGAAATGCGAAATCACTGTTATTGCGTCTGAACGTCTGTCCCTGTGGCTTTCTCCCGAGGTGCGGCGGTGGGGCTGTGGTGACAGAGAGTGGCTGCGTGGCGTGGTGTGGCACTGCACCTGTGTTCCCCCGGCCTGCACCACACCCCAGTGACAATAACCTCAGCAGGCAGCTCGAGAGCCCCCAGGAGGACTGCCACTCCCCTCTGCACCCTGCAGAGAGTAAAAACACTTTTAAATACATATTACAAGCAGCTATTAATTTTGTGTGTGTGTGTGTGTGTGTGTGTTTAAATATATTTTGCTTTTTTTATCTGCTTCTCCTCTGGCACAAAATCACTCCATTGCAGGGTTCCAAAGAGCGGACTTTAAACCAGGGGTTAGTTTGTATTTGGACATCTTCCCCACTTTTGTTTCCACACCCCCTCGCTTTGTCTTTTTGGCTCTTTGTTACCCTCAGAACTCCCCAGCAGGTGGTTAGGATGGGAAAAGCAGGGATCCCTGCTGACTCTGCTGGCAGGAGAGGGGGCCTGCATCCTTTTTAAAATATTATATGCATGAAGAATATGTGTTGGACACATGTATTACTTTATATTACTTTAGTAAAATAATATTGCAGTATTTGGATACAAAGCTTGACATACAGTTTGTGCTGTTGAGTGTAGCGCATACAGTATTAGCATCCAAAAAGTTGTAAGCTTGACTCAAATGTTAATATGTCATCGTCCTTATGGAATTCCTTCATGGTTGAAATCTTTTCACCACTATAAGCCATAGGAATCAAGTCAAAAATCAGTCCCATCATTGACCCCAAAATGTTTTTGTTTTTTATCCGAAACAGGACAGTAGTTTGCGGTAGTATAGTTTTTCTGTTGGATCACTAAACTAGAACAGCAAACTTTGGTGGTGAAAGATTAAATTACAATCAAGTCGACATTATAAGAGTATAATAACTTCAAAAATCATTTTAACATTGAGAATTTATGTAAAGGTGATAAACCTATTTCCACAAATTGGCTGTGTACAAAACCTCAGAAAATGAAAGAATGAGTCTAATAATATTCCCACATGTAATTTTCTTCCATTGAAGATGTGTACATTTATAACCATTATTTTGCATAGATTACTTGTTTTTAAGGGATGAACAACTTCTGCGGTTACCTTTGTAATATTACAAAAAGAACGAGATTCTTATTCCTATTCCTGTTCCGTATTCCTGTTTACAGATATCTGAAAACGATGCCTCTGCAAACAGCAGCCATTTTGGATGATCATTTATTTCTCGATTACTGTTTGGTATCTGGAGCTCTACCTTCAGTTCTAGTTTACAGATGGGTGAGGAATATGTATATTAGAGGTACAGGTCCGACAGTGTCCATCCAATTTCCACAGTGTATTTGCTCATTATTTTGGTAACATGGCCTCTTTATATCCTATGATACAACAATTGTGTGTCGTTTTACATCATACCTCCTTTTTTGGTAAAAGTCTCTGTAGTGTTGCCTATAGTGCAATTCTATTATTAAAAAGTCCATCTGGAATTTTGCCTGCAACTTTTTTTTTTTTTTTCTTCATCCACTGTTGATGTACAGCAGATGGAGATCACTAAAATGGGCTAAGCTACCATTTCCTTTGACATTTAAATATTGGCATTTTAATTTAAGGTGGGCCCTGCAACACTGTGTGAAACTCAGGCCAGACGCAAGGAGGAAAATAACTACAAGCCTGGGGGTTTTAACAGTTACCATCTGTCTAATTCTCAACCATTTTACAATGTTTTTACTGTTGTAATAGCAGCAAAATAATAAATTGCCAATATATGTGGATTCTATTTTGAAAACCCAAGAGGGGGGTAAGGTGTGATATGGGAAAACAGATGCTTTGTGCATTTGATTGACAGCACCACCTGGCATGGCAAATCTTCTAATAATAGAAGCAAAGGTGTTTGCCACAACAACAAAAATTATGAGGAGAACAATATCCGCTCTACAGCAAGATCTGTTCACCAGATTAGGAGGGTGTTGTATATTGAGATATTGAAGTGTCTGAGTATAAATATAAAGTATGCTCTGTAAATATGCACACACAACAGATTTACACATGATTGAGAAAACGTGAAAGGGAACATTTGTTTCAAATCTGTCTTGAAAGGCCAACAATCAAAGTATTCATGTAAATGGTTTGTTTGTTTCATAGTGACTGATGGTAGAGCATGGGTTTGTACAAGCCATATAATGAGGGCTGTTTATCACAATACTGCAAGTAAGAATACATCGTCTTTGCCTTGCCTCTATTTTTGCACAGTGTTGATTACCTCCTATGGACAGACGTCTTGAAAAGAAGTGCCACACACTGAGTGGAGCTAAGGAACACAATTATAGTCTCTATTGTGAAGTAGTATCACAAACAAACTCGCACTAACAACAGACAAACAGACAAGAGCATATAGTACCCCGTTTCACACACAAAGTACACCACAGGAACACAGAAATACATTCTGATTACACGCAAATGTTGACCCATTTTGCAAGACCCTGAAAGTGAGTGTGTTAATGATTTGAAGTGGATGTGATTGCTGGTTGAGACCGCGCTCTAGTGCTTGGTTTTCTGGTCATCTATCCGCTCTCTGCTGTGAGTGTTATGCCTCGATAAGGGAACCTCCTGCCATCCCTTAGCACCTGCTGCCACTGATGCAGTCTTACATCACAGCGACTACATGCGCAGCAGCCAATAAACTGCGCTCAATCAAGACATTCCGAGGCTACAGCCACCAGTTCTTAATTGATTCTTATGTGGTTGCCATGGAAATAGTTCCTGCCCAATTATGGTCACTGATTGGTGATGGAAACAGTATAGCAACGTGTGAAACGATCAT
The DNA here is from genome assembly GCF_963514075.1 of Conger conger. Taxonomy (NCBI): domain Eukaryota; kingdom Metazoa; phylum Chordata; class Actinopteri; order Anguilliformes; family Congridae; genus Conger; species Conger conger. The sequence goes on along the minus strand of NC_083773.1, from coordinate 31,133,147 downwards.
ACGTTCATTGAAGAAGAAAAGCCTCTCCCTTTACCATCTTTAAAGGATTTTAACAACCAGCCCCCACCCACCACTACCCCATAAAATCGCAATCGCACATGAACCTGCCATGTCATGGGTCTTATCTTATAACAAATACCAACAGAGTCTAGTATAATGATTGTCAAAACTATTTGGAATTTGCACAAATGGAGTAGAGAAGAAGAACAGTGAACGAAGATGGGCAGTGAGGGGTATGTGGAAGGTGCATGGGGTGCAGTGCACTGCAGTGAACTGCAGTGAAAGACAGTGAGGGGTATGTGGAAGGTGCATGGGGTGCAGTGAACTGCAGTGAAAGACGCAGTGAGAGGTATGTGGAAGGTGCATGGGGTGCAGTGCACTGCAGTGCACTGCAGTGAAAGACGCAGTGAGTGGCATGTGGAAGAAGAGAGGATGGAGCAGAAGGAAGAATTGTGGGAAGGCTGAGTCTGAGAAGCAGACAGACAGTAGGAGTGTGCGCACTGAGTCACTGAGCCTCCTTAATCAACAGCAGCGGTGTCAGCGGAGCTGACGGTTTGGGGTTAATGCTGCAGGTACTCTGAGTGAAGAGACCGTCGTCTTCATCATGCTCACAGACAGAGCCAAACACAAAAGCAGCACCTGCTGCTGTATGAACAGGTCTCCTGATGAAAGAAGTGAAAACAACTTTGCAAAACTCCAGCTTTGAGAGTTCATCTTCCGCACTGCTGTATAATGGTTCAGGGACTATTGTAACTGTAGTTTTAACTCGCACAATTGATTTTCAGGTGTAGCACTGCCATTGTACTTTTTTCAATGGTGCTGAACCTAAATTGGCTGAATTTCCAAAGTGTGTTTGTGGGGGGAAATGCTGATGTTGCATTAACTGGCCAAAATGAAGAAAACAATCTTGATCCAGATCAGCGTACAGGTACAAACACAAGAACCTCACCCAGTAAGTTAGTTGTGAGTTATAAAGGTCACCTTAAACTGCAAAATGAATAGTATTTACCTTTGATCTTCATATGAAATGGCTGGTTTAATTACATAGCTGGAAATACTGTGGTGTCTTTTTGGTTGTAATATGTCCCAGGAGACAACCAGGCTGGGTTTCTAAAGGCTTGACCTGAAGCAGTGACTTGGGAGAAGTTGTCTGCAGAAATGCTTTGGCAAAAGCACAGGAGGTTTTAATGCTGTATCAAGTAGAAAGAGAAGATGTGAGGATTCAATGCATTCTCCAAGGACAAAGTGCATAATGCACACACACACCCAAAAAAACTATTTTTTTTTCAAATGCAAATGATTTCACAAGTTACTTACTACATGTAGTTTTTTTGAGATCGCAGGTTTTTATTTTAATAAAGTTATTTTATCATAGTTATAATCTTGTGAGAACACAAGGTCGGGGAATGTGTTTTAACAAGAACACGGAGAACAAGAATAGGTTGATCTTTGCTTCTCATCTTGTGAGACCCCCCACACCTGGTTAGTATGGTTCATCTTCACTGGAGGAACTGCTCCAAATTCTTAATTAAAGAAACATTTGACAGAAAGAAAAATGAATCTTCTTTATCTCACAGCCAAATTTAGACTTTGATCAAAGCTGTGGATGGTTGCTATATTTCCTGTTATGAAATTAAGAAAACATCTATGCTTAACATTTTACACCCCTGGTATTCCAGCTGAGGCTCCCTTGCTGAAGGGCTAGACTTCCGAAAATAAGCAAGCAATCCTACAGTATATGTTTTATATGAGTAGCAACAATATTCAGTAAACTCGTACTGTGTTCATCAGGGCTAAAGTCACATTGTGTGCACTTGATTTTTATGTATGAGATGCAAATATTCAAACAATGAGGGTGCTGTTTTTCCAGCATCTGTCTCCAGTCTCTTTTGGCTGTCTGTTTCGGTAGTCTGAAGTCAGCGATGCTAACATTTAACAACATGTTCTCTTTTGATACATTGCCTTTTTGGTCAGAAGGCAGCCGGCCGCCAGTGACTGCAAATATTGAGTCCCTCCATTGTGCATGTGACACAGAGAGAAATATAGTACCAGTAAAAAGTTTGGACACACCTTATTCTGCTTTTTCATGTTAATGTTTTATTTTCTCTGTTTGTAATCAAACAATTCATAAGAGGTCAAAGTGCAGATTCTCTGATTTTATTAAAGGGTATTTTTGTACATATTGGTTTCACTGTGTAGTAATTACAGTACTTTTTCTGCATAGCCCCGCATTTCAGTGTTTGAGACAAATTAACATAATGTCAAATAAAATAGTCATGTTTTGTATTTGCTTGCATATTGTTTGCATGCCTTTACTTCCTGAAGTCTGTGACCTATCAACATCACCTGTCTGGATATCATATTTTCAGGTTGCCGTACAAGTGATACAAAAAACTCTTTGCATTTGAATGGATCTGTATGGGAACTGGGTGGTGGGACTAGATTCAGCTATAAATTATGCCAAAACAGTACTGAATATTTGTTGGCTATATGGCCTTATGTCATCAAGGGTCCAAGATGTGTATCAGATGAGCCTCAAACCATCATGCTTCTGCCAGATGTGCTGTGGAGACTACAAGAGACATTTCTCCTGACTAATTTTCCTGTTGCAAATACCAAATGTGTTCCATAATGTATCAGCATAATCAGCATGAATCTAGTACTACCTCCCAATTCCCACTGAGATCCATTCAAATGCAATGTTATAGTATCGCTTGTCAGACAACCTGTAAATAAGATATCAATGTTGACAGGTCACTGACGACAGCAGGAAGTCATGGTATGCAATGGATATGCAACCAACTAGAAAACACCACTATTTTTTTTGACATCATGTTAATTTGTCTCAAACATTGAAATGGCAGGGAGGCTACATATAAAAAGTGCTTTAATAAACTACATGGTGAAACTGAAATGTATAAAAATGTGGTTTAATAAAAGATGAGAATCTGCACTTTGACCACATGTGAATGGTTTGATTACAAACAGTGGAAATAAAAAAAATAATCAAAAAAGGCAAGGTGTGTCCCAACTTTTGACTGGTACTGTACTTCAACGAGAGACGAGTATTATGTTAGATTTGAAACGGCTATATTTGCACTGCGAAGGGAAATATCTTGTCCTTTACGCATGCTAAAATCTTTGGGGTGCAGTTTTCCAAACTACATTAAGGAAGGCTCCATCCCACTCACTATCTTTTCTGCCCTCTTTCAGCCTGCCTCCAGAAAAGCTCCAGGTATCAAATCAAAGACACCCCTGAACCGAAAAACATTCCCCCTGGGAAACACTCTTGAGCGTAACAATGGTTCCTCTTTATCTCCCTTAAAACACCTGTGATGCTCGTTCCAACATGTTATGATTAGAGCCATGACCATTTTGATGTAATTTACCAAGAAATTGCTCAAATAAATATATGAAATGAAACAAGGTTCTGAAACATGTTGCTGAGTTTTTAGTTTTTTTTTTACCACTCCAGTTAAGTCAAATATGAATATGGTCCAGCCATTCAGGTCAATAACACAGATTTGATAATATTTTATCAGTAAGAACTGCCGCAGACTGAGAAGTCACGCATGAATGATTTTTTCAGCTGTGCTTGTGTATCTGTGTGTGTATGTGTGTGAGAGAGAGGGCGAGAGAGAGAGAGAGAGATTATCCTTTCATATGAACTATTTCATGTAAAATATCTGGGCGCTCCGATACATTTCAGAAGCTAATCCCCATCTGGGTGAATTTTTGTATGGAATTTTTTCTGGAATGTTCCGTTTGAATGCTATCTGGCAGTCTTCCTTGTCCCTTACACATGCACTTGTGCTGAAAGGTTGCTGCTGTCTGAACGGATTGGCCTTCTGCTTGGAGAAAATGACATGACAGTGATGCAGTTCGGACTCTGTCCACTCACCAGGGATCGCTTCTCCCTGGCCACTCCTACCACCACTCTGCAAGAAGCAGTCTTTTGATTGGGTGTAAAATGATACTGACAACAAGAACATTAGTGTGTCCTTCAGAGCAGTGCCTGACATATCAGACTCATTGATGTGCACCAACACTGCTGATAACTAATACATTGCTTAAGTTACTCTAATTATGGCAAGTACAGTGAAACCTTTCGATATTGTCACACTTATATGTATATATTTATTTCAAATCTAGCTTGAATCATTGTGGCCACTGTTCTGAAATTCTTTGCTAAATGACTGCAGACTTTTCACATCATAGAACTTTGTTTGAAACATTGTTAATTGCAAGGATCAATATGGTTAAAAGTATTTCTGTTAAGTTGCTGAGTTATGATTGGCAAATATCAGTGTGCTGTCACAAGGATTTGACAGAATCAGTGCAATCTAATTGATAATAGTACTATATTGCAAAAAGAAACAATGTGATGTTTACTAGCTGGAGTATTGCATTCATTACCAAGACCTGAGAGTGTATAAACAGCCAGTGTGTAGTATTATGTAGCGCAGTCAAGTCAGGAAAAAACCGGTGGAAAGAATACATTAGACCAGTGATGATCAAATGACAGCAGAGACCCATATGCATTCACACAATCGTGTCAGCATTAGTCACAACATGTCAAATTGCATCAACAATAATGAGTGACCTCTCTTTTTTAAGCTGAGTCCACACAATTGTGAAAGAAAGACAATGACTCACTTGAAAATTGTATATATTTAATAAAATGACATTAATTTAGCAGATGCTCTTATGTAAAATGACTTAAAGAAAGAGAAAAGTCTGAAAAGGTAGCTGGTCTGCAGTCTGTGTCAGTCTATATCCTTTTTTCCTGACCACTGCTCAAACTCAGCCTTGATGAAAGTGGATTCGTAGGAACCTGCAGCTCAGCCCTTAGGAATAAATTACTCTGGAGTCAGTGCTGCTCAGATGTGGTTCCCTCACATGTTTTTGGTTGAAAAGCGTGCAGCCTGGATTCAGCTCGCTCAGTGAAACTGATCGAATCACAAATCTCTTGATGTTAAAAGAGGTCCAGTAAACTGCTACATTGAGTCTGCTGGCGGATGGGAATACGGGTAGTTATGCTGTTATGTGCTAGCATTAACATTGTAGATACAACCCACGCAAAATGCAATATATCTTTAGAAATCTTTTTCAGCAATATTTTGGAATATCGACACACGGTATATCAAGTTGTACACTTCCTGAAAGTGAGCATGTAAAAAAAGTTGGAGGAACGTGATTTTGTAGGTCTGCTGCAACTCCTGGCAGGATCGGGGAAGGTGGATGCATCATTGTGCCCCAGAAATGTATGTGTTATTAGGACATTTGTTCGGTAGTGTGTTCAGCCAAATCAGTCAAGCAGAGTTTGTCCCATCATAATTTTCACTGACAGTAGTCGTGCTCCCATTTTCTTAGCTGCCAGAGTGGCAGTAGGGAAGGCCATTTTCTCCAAGCGGATTACTGCAGCTCTGTCGTTTCAAATGATCTTCTCTTCTGGTTCCTCTCAATAACAGCTGTTTGTATTTTCGATCAATGTGAAGTCCATCGTTTCATTTTTTTTAAACGGGCTATGAATTTCATTATTAATGCTATTAGAGTGCAGCTGTCTGCGTGGGGTGTGCCCACCAATCCATCATGTGATATACAGAGGTGTCTGTCTCTGTATGTGATTCACCTGATTAATAATGTAATCGTCGCTGTACGCTTCATTTATATATAACCATTTTATTTTTATATATATTTTATGGTCATGTGACCCTCTTGTACAGGGAATAGATCAATATATCAATGCAATTACAGTACAAACAGATCGGATTTCTATTTAAGTTGAATGAATAAAATCATGTTGCACTTCTGAAGTCTTTAACTCCATTTTGAAATGATAGAACTTGCAGACTCTGGGTCCGTGGCACAGTGCCCCTCCCCCTATTTTGCTGCTAAAAATGGAAAATTGTTTTGTTGAAATCAGTATGACGGGATCATATTACTGCTTAGGGCTGGATTCAGTCAACATATTTAATTAACTTCTCCTCACAAACAAATGCAAGTGTTCAGTTTTGTGTCACAAACTCAGTTTGACGAGTTCTGCAAGCTTCTCACCAAACAAAAAACAACAGCATTTTTATTTTCAAGTCAAAGTTAAGGATGGGTATTGATTAAGCCAAGGCCTCAGTTATTGAAGTTCTGCATGTCAACATCCCCGTGTCAAGTGATTCTCTCAGTGTGGTAGGGGTGGGCGATATTATATCATTCACAATAATACTGGTCTAATTTCAAATATCATGATATAGGGTAAAATAGATTATATAAAATTCTGGGCCCAGATGAATGAAACAATTTGGGTTTCAAACTTGTTTATCCATGAGGTGGATGCACCAAGTACTAAAGCAGAGGTGCCAATAATTATGGAACCTTGATTTTGGTGAAATCTATTTTTTGAATTAAAAATCTTGCTATTAAACACTGGACAGGGTAATGAATGTATGAAATATTACCATTAAATGTTGCCAAATATTAAATATGATAAATTCTTTCCCTTTTCATGGCTAACATAAATACTTTAAAATTGGTCATTAAGGAGTGGTCTGACAGGCAAAACAGAATTTAAAAGAATAGGACTTAGGGGGAAAACGTAAGAGATTTGACGGTTGTCCCTTACAAGATGTTAAGGAAACATTTTCTGCAAGTTAATTATATTCAACAAATTTTTATCTAAGGGGTTCCTTAATAAAGGGGTTGCTTATAATCAACTTAGTTTATAAATGTTGATTATATGCAAACACAGCTAAAGTGTTTGCATATAATCAGGGCATGCCTAAGTCATTAAAAATGGCTGCAGTTGTAAATAAAGCTTTTTGAAGTTATAGTATCATCATAAATATTGCAAAATATATTTGAAATATTATATTATTTTTAGCCAACCCGCCCACGCCTACTACGGATGCATAGCACATTTGCACTACTGAATATTGCAAAAAGGCCATGTGACGATAGAATTGGACCATTGTAGCACCTTAGAAATGTGTATTTGATAAGGAAATGGGAACTGATACCTCTCAGACAACAGCAGGCTTCTGGGAGCCTTTGGCTCGGATTCGGATTCAATCAATATTTGCCCCTAACTTTGACATGCAAATAAACCTGTTTCTTTTCTCTTTACTCTCATAGACTTTTTTTTATTTGTACATCAAACTCAAGGAAAAATATGGACCGCAACCTGGCATAATAAACTTGTCTGAGAGCCTTTGTATGATATTACATTTCTTTATATATATTAACAGATAAAATAAAAAAGTAAGGCTACATAATGTTAATGTCACATGCCAAAAAACAGTGCATTCAAACTTTCAGCAGGTTTCCTGAGAGCTCACAAATTATCATAATATTTTTAAATCCTAAAATCTTTGAAACAAACTGAATCACTACCGACAGATGCTACCTGTGATAAATTCAATTGCACATTTAGATGATAACTGTAAGTCGCAAGTAGACAGCTACGAACCACCTGCCACAACCGGGGCATTACTGTTGAAGAATTTTCAGTTCACGCAGAAGTTATTTCTCATTCTCTAAAAATGGTTTGTCAGTTACCACAGATTCAGTGGATTTAAGAGCCCTGTGTATCTTCATAATACTCAGGTTTCCAAATTCATCTATGACTCGAATAACCTCTCCTGAAGTTTAAGCCAAATGCAATGCAATACATTTCAAATCGCCTCAGCAGCACAACACATCCAAAGTACATAATCATTTTGGAGGATTTCAAAAAGTCAAATGGCAAATAAATACAAAAAAGTAATGATGTAGTACTCTCCATCCTGCATTCCTGGCAGACGTGACTCTCGTCTCATATCAAAAGTGCTGTACTCCTAGTGTAATTTACATGAATTGATTTTTAGGAGAGCTGGTAAGATCATTGGCTGTCTCGGAAACAGCTTACTTGCTTACTATTGATTATACAAGTTATATGCAGCTTGCATACTCAATAGTAGGCTAGTAAGTTGTTTTGGACGTGACCGTTCTCTTTCGTTCTCCTCTCTGTGTTCAACACCCAGGCCTTCAAATGCTCTCTGACTGTGGGTCGATTCCCATTTAACACTGCTTTCATTTTGATATTTGGAAATAGGAAATCTAATCTTACAATTTAAATGAAGCCATAATGGGTAGACCTGCCCTCTCTTGGTAACAGGGTCTGTAACATGGTCTGGATCTTCTAGGTGCTTCTTTTGTCTTTGGAAAACTTAGTGTCTGTGTCATTCAGTCCATTACCCTTCACTGGTTGGGATAAAAAATACAGGTTCTGGCCATGAATTTAATGACTGAGTGTTTTGTTTTAATAAGGGAAACACTCTGAAAGGAATTATCTGCAGAGAGCTACACTCTGTAGCCAGCCTGTTTGGGGGTGGATGAATAGAAGCAAGGCATTTGCAAAAGAGACTCAGGAGGTCAGCTTATTAGTGTAGGAGCTTTTGTTCCACAGTAGGAACAATGGCCTTTATAACATGGGTTCCTTTGGGTCTCCTATCAGATGGAACATTGTTCATTCTGAAATGTATTCCGTGTTTCTAAACATCCCCATGATATTTCTCTTTGACCACAGCCATTTCATCTTGCACTTCAGCCATGTATGTAATAATCAATCTGAAAAAAAAAAAATCAATAATGCTACGCTGCAACTCTGTCTTTCTACCAAGCAGTTGGACATCTCAAGGGAATATTCTTTGGAAAGTTCCACAAGCAGCAAACATTCTTCTACATAATTGGTTAACCTGCTGTGCAATACTTTTATGAGACTCAAAAGCCTTGTTGGATGAGAGTCTATTGTTATGGTCTTGTTATTTTTTTATTATTTCTTCTTCCCTCCTCCTTTTCTTCCACAAGTATTTCTTGAAATATCTCAGAAGCGCCTGACTTAATTGAAAATCTGGTACATTCAATGAATGAATGAATGAACTTGTTCTCTTTACTATAGTTATACCCAATATGACCTTGTCAATGGCATTAAGGATGTGAAAAATAGGAACGCATAAGACTGCTACAAACAATCTCCAAATTAGACAATACACATTGGGGGAGATTGGGGGGGGGTAGAGACTTTTTAGAGTTTTAAAAGGGATCAATGAAGTGGATTACTAAAGCTATTTAAACTTCAGTTCTGTCAGTAAGAGACAAATAGGCATTGCTGGAATTTAATTGAAGTTTCACACTGCTTGGAGTTTTTGACACAAAGTTTAACCGCCCCTGTTGCTTTCAATATCTGCAGCTGAGGTCCTGACTCTTCACTGACATTAAAGACCCCTTCACACTTGTCATAAAGGGTTGGGGTTCCCCAGTGCTCTGGCCCAATTCTCATCTGGGCTCTCTCCGTCTGACCACAGAATCATCCCTTTGTTTAAATGAGATATAAATCCCCCTGCCCTCCTTCACCTTGGTTGATATGTACTGAATGTTCTAGCACAAAATGTTTATTACCCAGGTGAGTGCACATATTAGTGGTGTTTGAGAACTTTCAGAGAAGAGGGAACTTTTCCTCTTCACTGTAAAGTTCTCCAAGGTCCTCAAAGTGTTATATAAATGCACTCCAGTAGGATTATTAAGCTCTTTGTCGATGGCTATGACAACGTTTGACACATTCATTTGCCTGGATTCAATCAAAATTTAGAAACATGTCTCCTTCATGATTTACTTCGAGATGAATCCAAGGTGTGTGAAGAAATCTTTTTGAAAATACTTTAATTTCATCACAACTCAATGTTAAGGACAAATTGATGAATTCAGTGTTTCAGGATTTCCTAAAAAATACCTTAATGTCATAAACTATTTCGTGTTTCAATCTTGTACAGTAGCGTTTTGCAGCCTCTATTTTGGGAAGAGAGTCGTAGTGCTTGTGTTCAAAGTCAACTATTGTACATGAAAAGAAAAGTTGAAAAGGAAAGTAATCCCTTTCATGACACTCCGTAACACAGAATAAATGGGTTATTTCTTTGCACCCACTCTTTGGGGGGAAAAAACTAGTTGAAAATATAGATTTATTTTTTCTCATGGAAGCTAAATGTGTTTCTACCTTCAGACACTTTAAAAATGCAAATTAAAAATGCGTTTTAATTAGTTTAAGGACTGTTTAAAAAAGAAGCATATTTCATTCCAAGTACAATACTGTTTGAGCACATGAAAGCATTTTCTTTTGATGTGAACTCTTTCTCGCTTTAAGACAAAACGGCCACTCGCTTATCTCCCGAATGCCATTGCTTCATTCATTTTTTACATAAATAGAATTCCATTTTTTCAACTTCATCGACATTAAAGGACCGTTTTGTTGTAGTTGCTTATACAATTATTGGGGGACATATTAAATGACGAGCGTTAATCTAGCACCGCGGTGTAAAGTGACAGGCATGCAAGTACAGTGTGCGCTGTAGAATAGCATCACAGTTCTGTACAAGCTCAGTCACCACTGACACTCGGGCTAAAAGGGTTTAACAACCAATTCATTTCTAGAGCCGTTTGAGAAGAATGCTGCACTCCTTCCACATATAAGTGAAGCAGTGCTCTTACTTTTAACAAGAAGAGGGCTTCCGAATCCATTTGTGCAAATTCACTGGATTACCTGCAAACTCCCTACTGGTTGCAGTGTATCATTATAGTGTTTTTAATGATGCTTATTCTTTTCTGCTAAGGGTTATGTATGTTGTGTCTGGTGGATGTCGTCTTCCCCCACACACTCTGTGGTTCAGCCAGTACTGTCAGCTGAATGACAGTTATTCTAGCCATGCCTTTAGCATGCCTCTAGGCAGGTTTACCATATACAATATCTTGAGGTTCCTGATTCCAGTTACTTTGAAAGCAAGGGCAAATGCCCAAGACTAATGACCACTGCGGCATATGAATCCATCAGCATGTACAATTGAATCCGAAAATTCAGCACTGCTCTCAATTCAAATGAATCCAATACAGTGAGAGTGCAAGTGTTATCTTTCTGTTAAACAAAATGCAAGTCGAGTGGCACTCACATCAATAGGGTACAATGTGTATTTGGAGCAAGGCGTATGCTGAATGAACTAATGAGATATAAATACGTTACCTAGGCAAGAGAGGGCAAAAATCCTATGCTTATTATAATTTTTTGCAACGAAAAAAAACCTCTCAACAACACTTTCCAATTAACCCAAGGATTCCAGAGAGAGCACCATGCACTTTGATGTATGATGTGTGTGTGGTGTGCACGCGTGTATAAAAGCAGAGCAGGTAACAGCATGTTTTCTTCCTCTGGCTCATTTCCCTTTTAAATGATGTGGAAAGTCTTGGGTAATTTTGCATGGGCACTGCTCCTCTGTGTAACCGCTGGATTGAGCAAGGAATGGTCACAGCGCCCAGGATTCAATTAAGATTCGTCCTTAACTTCGACCTACAAATGCAAGTCTTTGTTTTTTCACCAACTTAGGTGTTATTGCTGAACTCGACTATGTGTATGGTGGGGGAAGGAGACAAACTCCTGAATTTGAGTAAATGTATTGCATTTTCCGAAAGTAAGGACAGAGTTTGATTGAATGCTAATCATCACCACCTCAGTGGGCTTCACTCTCCTCTGTCCTGAGCACGTACTTGGCTGTGGATGGTAAATCATTTCTGTGGGGCCTCCTTCATCTTTATTGAGCCAAAGCCTGGACACAGCGTGAGAGTCCTCCTGTATGAGCAGGCTGGTCTGTTTCATGGTAATGAAGCAGCCCAAAGCCAGAGCACATTCGCTGGGACCAAGTTGTGAAGTGATTTAATCGATATCACAATGTTTGCTCAAACATGAGTGTGTACAGACAGGAGAGGGGCGGGAAGGGTTAGCTCGTGGTGGTCCTAACAGGAAGCTCAGTCTTGTGTAGAGCTCAAACATGGCTGCATGAGATGAGGCAAAGGTCTTATAGGGATCGGTGACAGCCAGCTGTCAGTTTAAGTCCTAGTTAAGGACCTTGGGCAGCCTGCGTAGCATGGTGGTTAAGGTAAATGACTGGGATCCGCAAGGTCGGTGGTTCGATCCCCGGTGTAGCCACAATAAGATCTGCACAGCCGTTGGGCCCTTGAGCGAGGCCCTTAACCCTGCATTGCGCTAGGGAAGGATTGTCTCCTGCTTTGTCTAATCAACTGTATGTCGCTCTGGATAAGAGCGTCAGCCAAATGCCATTAATGTAATGTAATGTAATGTAATGTTAAGGGATGCTGGATACACCTGCAGGGAACAGCTCGTGAGGTACCGGAACATAAAAGCTCACCAGAGGTCCTGTGTTAATGGCAAGAATGTTATTTGTTTATTCATCGTGAGAAAGGGGTTGGATTATTAGTGAGAAATTGGACTGGGGCTGATATTGAGTAACCGACCATGAGAACGGCACAGAATTATAGCTCAAGAAAGTGACATTGGGTAATTAGTTGTAAGAATAGGATAGGGTAATACATAGATAATGGGATTAAGCGGTTGTTTTGTGTTGGACTGGGCAATTGATTGTGGGGCTAGAATTAGATAACTTGTTGGAGGGACACTAGATAATAAATTGCGCGAATAAGATTGTATAATAAATTTTGAAAATGGGATTGGATAATTAGTTGCGAGAATAAGATTGGATAGTAAATTGTGAAAACAGGATTGTTTTCGTCCCTTTATTTTCGTTGCTCAGGTTCAGGTCGAATGGTTTTTCTTGGCTGCGAAACGGATGAAATAATTCATTGTGACAACAGGACTGGCCGATTTGCTGGGTATGTTTGCATCCTCCAATCTTCGCTGGATCGCAATTACAGATCTCCTTATCACATTCATTCACACAAGCATTTTCCCTGCACCGCGACTCCGTGTGAAAACGGAAGAGAGCACCCTGACCACTTAATATCTGTCCTCCATTTTGATGTATCACTGTCTTCCCCTCCACTGCTCTCCTGCTGGTGAGAGATCTTCCAGGTTGTTTCCTGGTCCTTTCACACCGAAGGCGTCATTTACTTATTCATTCATGGATACAGTATCATGTCATGTTGCTCATTCAGCCTAGAGGACCTCTCAAATGGCCAAATACAGCATATTTATTAATTTGTAACTTCCTCCTCTGCTTCACACTTTCTGTCTCTTGCTCTCTCTTGTTCTCTCTCTGCTTTTTCTGCATTCTTTTGGAGGTTCATAAAAGAAGAGTATGAATAATAGATCTGTAAGTAATTGTGCACTTTATCTGTAATTGCTAATATATGGCTTTTAAAAAGTAAATATCTCTCTCCCTCCTTCTCAACTTTTCACTCATACTTTTGTATGTGCTTGTGCAATCTGCTGGGGAACAGTGCAATGCCTTATACCCATGAATTTACACTTTTAGCTGCATCTTTGTTTCCAAGCGCAGGGCCCCCGGTGTTTGTGCGGGGGAACGGGACGTGCCTCTTGCCCCAGGCCCCCCCCCTCGCTGTCATTCGCGGGCCCCATGCAGTCTGCATTCAGTCTGAGGGCCGGGGTCACCACGCCTCTTTGACCCCCGGCTTGACGGCTCCTTCCTGAGGCACGGGCATACGGTCCGTCCCCGGCGCTGGCCTGGCCTGGCACGAAGCACAGGCCCACGTAAACACGCAGACCTCTCTCTGCAGCTCAGGGCACACCTCCCAACACTGCTGCTGAGCCCGATTCGGGTGGTCTCAACACTGCACTCTATCTCTGCCATTTTATTCCACTGTCACACAGGCAACATGTCAAACATATTACCTTTGGCTTATTTCTTCCGCATCACACAAAATATCAACTGCAGCGAATGTATACGGCTGTCATCCCATCATATCGTTTTTAATGCGCCCTTCCAATGCAGATATGTGACAAAGGGGATTATGAGATCATACATATCATACCCCAGCATACCTGTAGCGCAAAGATAAACCGCATAAATGCATGCAGACATACGTACATGTGTGTCCATGCAATGCATGAAATATACATTCAAGTGGGAACTATTATCTTCCTCCAGAAATATTTACCAATATTCAAGGTTTACAAGAGTGCAGGAAAATGACAGAGACACTAATGATACATAACTCTTCCCATGTCATAGGTAATTTAGAACTACAAAGAGAGTAATCACAAAAAACTTTTAAACAATATAAAAGATTAAATGTATATACTCCATAAATGTATGCTTTATACAACCAGAACATAAGCCAACAGTCCCCCTGTTTTTTCCCAGTGATTGGAGGGAACAACAGCACCCTCCAGTGTTAAAACTTTGCCCTTGCAAAAGAAAAACATAGACGATTGTTCCTGCACCAAGATGCAGCTCTTCAAGATAGAAGATGTTGGATCTTGGATGTATTTCAGGAATCATTGGCAATTCATGGATTGTGTATCCCCCTTTTTGTCCGCCAAAGGATTATGTGGGTCACACTGTAGCTTATTAGTGGCCATTACTGAGCGAACATTATAGCCATACAATGATGTGTTATTAATATGTAATTCACCATTCTATTTGAATGTAATGACTCATTACTTAGAAACATTTAGACAGGATTATTGGCCTGGAAGTGTCATATCCTATCATTTATAATACCAAGGAACATATTCATCATTATGTGCAGTGCTGTGAAAAAAAGTATTTGCCCCTCTCCTTATTATTCCAAAATAATATTGTGACACTGAATGATTTCAGATCTTTTGACAACATGAGACAAAGGGAACCGGAGTAAACCTGAAATCACCTGTGGAGTAATAACTGGTTGCACCACCTTTCGCAACAATAATTGCAACCAACATTTTCCTTTAATTTGATATCAGTCTTTCACTGTGGATGAATGCTAGCACACTCTTCTTTGCAGAACTATTTTCATTCAAACAAAGCGGGAGGTTTTCAAGCATTAAATGCTTGTTTCAGGTCCAGCCACAGCATCTCTATTGGGTTCAAGTCAGGACTTTGGCTAGACCACTCCAAAACATAAACTGTGTTTTTTTCAGCCATTCAGATGTGGATTTACCTTTGTGTTTTGGATCATTGTCTGCATAACTTAATTACACTAGGTACAGATGACTGGAAATTTTCCTTATATAATAATTGTCTGGTACAGAGCAGAATTAATGGTTCAATAATGGCAACTAGTCCAGGTCCCGAGGCAGCAAAGCATCCCCACACCATTACACTGCCACTATGTTTGACTGTTGGTATGATGTTCTTACTGTGAAATGCTGCATTTGTTTAAGCCAGACATAATGGGACCCGTGTCATCCACTTTTAACTCATCTGTCCATAGAATGGTAAATGGTTGGCATTTATATAGCGCCTTTATCCAAAGCACTGTACAATTGATGCTTCTCATTCACCCATTCATACACACACTCACACACAACAGCGATTGGCTGCCATGCAAGGCGCCGACCAGCTCGTCAGGAGCATTTGGGGGTTAGGTGCCTTTCTCAGGGACACTTCGACACAGCCCGGGTGGGGGATCGAACCGGCAACCCTCCGACTGCCAGACGACTGCTCTTACTGCCTGAGCCATGTTATCCCCAAAGGCTTGGTGATCATCCATGTGATCATCCTTTTTTTTTGTTGCAAATGTGAGCCAAGAGAAACGTCTTTTGGCTAGCGGTGCTTTCTGCCTTGCTGCTCCCCTAAGTAACCAGGGATTACAATTACAATGCAATTACCTAGCAACGTTCTTCTTGTGTCATGAATACTGACTGACTGTCTGAGGCTAGAGAGTTCTGCGGTGCTTTGGATTTTCTTCTGGGATCTTTTGTGACCTGCATGTGTTGTTGCTGCGCCCTTGGAGAAATTTTGGCATGCTTGTCGCTCCTGGGAAGATTCAACACTGTTCTATGTGTTCTCCATTTTGTGATAATGGCTCTTATTGTGGTTTGGTTCAGACCCAGACCCTTAGACTTTATGGCCGAGTCAAGAGCCTACTAGTTGCTACGAGGTGACAACAAGAAATCTCTGAGGTCGATGCTATGAGCTTCCAAGTTGACAATAAACTCGACCTGCTTTCAGGCAGTGTCGAATTTACAGTCTACTATGAGTTTCGTACCAGAAAGTCCCACAACAACAACTTATTACTTCAGATGACCAAGATGTGGCATGAATTGGGCGAGTTGGGCGGGGGAGGGGGGGGGGGTTCTTTGCCCCTGTGTCAGTCATTGTTCCATGATAGCAGCCTCATCCCTTACATTAAGCCCTCCCACTGAATGGTTCTGCTGAACTGCGCATGGGTATCGTAACCGTGCCAAGAGAACTGTTCTGGTGACAGTTTGTAAGCGTTCGAGACCGTGTCCAAGCGGGAATGCCAATAGAACCATTACTTTCCATGCTCAGATCCGTTCGGCCCTGCAGTGGAAAACTTGAACCCAATAGAGATGCTGTGGCAGGTCCTGAAACCAGCAGTTCATGCTCAAAATCCCACCAATTTGTCTGAATTAAAGCAGTTCTGCAAAGAAGAATGGGCTAAAGAATTCCTCCACATAAATGATTAGACTGGCACCAGATTTTATGAAGTGTCTGGTTGCAAGTAATTCCGCTCAAGGTGGTGCAACCAGTTATTAAGTTTAAGGGGTCAATTACTTTTTCGCAGGGGTGATATGGGTGTTTTTCTCATTAAGTGAAATAATAATTTTAAAAATGTGTGTTTTTGTTTACTCAGGATGCCTTTGTCTAATATTACATTTTGTCTAAAGATCCCATGCAGTGTGACAAATGCATTGGAATGGGGTCTAAATGTGGTTTGTTGGGCCTTTGAGGGACTGATCTACTTCAGATACAGCTTTTTATACAACAAAACAGACTTCCATAGCCATCATGACAAATTGAATTCGTTTTAGTGTTGCATTATGGGTGCCTGCTGTCCCTTAGTTGGTATTGGCTTTGTTGCCCAGAATCTGTATGATGAAACGATTTGAGGTATGATGCTGAAATAAGCTAACTAGCTACTCTTCGGCAATAATTAAACCTGGTTATAACAAAACACAATAGACAAGCCCCCATACATATAAATTAGCAGAGCAAAACAGTTGGTTTCACGAAGAATAATCTATTTACTACATCAAAGAAAATGTACAAAAATAAAATATAATAAACCAACCCCATTGGCACGCCTGTCAGTGTAGCCCAGTGGCCAGTGCACTCACAACTTTTGCAAAGAATTGTCATAGGGAAATTTGAAAGTGAATTACCATGTTTAAAACAATTTTCTTGAGAAAAGGGTATCCCATTTAGGCCCAGTTTCTTTCCAGGTTTCAAGCTCAGTCTGTCTGGTCAAACTTCCCTGTCCTCACAAAATGGTAGACATTCAGCTGTGCACTCCCTCGCTGTATAGTCTCTCAAACCCTTCCCATTCTGCAAACTTTAAAAACCACTTCAGCTGCAAACTTGCATGCTGGTTCTGTATCTGCAGTGTGGGCACTGCCACCAGCCTGCTGGTTCTGTATCTGCAGTGTGGGCACTGTGCACTGCCACCAGCCTGCTGGTTCTGTATCTGCAGTGTGGGCACTGTGCACTGCCACCTGCCTGCTGGTTCTGTATCTGCAGTGTGGGCACTGCCACCAGACTGCTGGTTCTGTATCTGCAGTGTGGGCACTGTGCACTGCCACCAGCCTGCTGGTTCTGTATCTGCAGTGTGGGCACTGCCACCAGCCTGCTGGTTCTGTATCTGCAGTGTGGGCACTGTGCACTGCCACCAGCCTGCTGGTTCTGTATCTGCAGTGTGGGCACTGCCACCAATCAGCTCTCCAACGCTCTTCTCAGCCAACAAAAAACAAAACTGAATCCCCAAAACAAACTGGAAATGTCCAACCAATTACAAAACAGAAAAAAACGGGCATACCAGATTACCAAAATTCAATAACACAACATAAAGTAACCCCTGGCAGCCTGCACAACTTTTAATTCCTTTTCTAAGTGGGGTACATACCTTTTGTTTGATTCCTGAAGGGAAGATGGGATATTCCAACAGTGTAGATGACTATGAGAAAGGCACACTTTTAGAAGATCTCTCAATTTTCAGACTGCGGTGTTCTTCACTTGAATATTACTGCATCATCTGACCGGTGATATACGTACTGATGCTATAGCTTTACTCGTAACTTAAGATAGCATCAGAAATAATCTGATTAAGTGATGTATAATGTGTCAGTCTCCTTGTTTTCCCTTGATTTAATAAATATCTCCCAAGAAGAGTGCTGTCTTTAAGTCTCACAGGTTTATGTTCCAGCTCACGATGTTTTATCGCTTGGAGGAGCACACATAAACACAAGCCATAAACATTTTATTTAAACCTTTCAGTATTTGGAGAAGATTATACAGGTGTAAAAAGGTATAAAACAGGAATCCCACACCAAACTGTAATTTTCAGGATTTCAAAGGTTTAAGTAGTAGATTTGAAAGTTGAAAATGCAGCCACTCCATCTGAAAATGTTTTTGTCTCGACTGTGCAAGAATTGCTACTGTGGCAGTAAAATGGCTGAAATCATTTGAACAGCTTCCTCATGTTTGTGAAGCAGTCTAGTAGGGGTCAGTGTAATGAGGGTTGAACAGACAATGAGGAACAAATCCAAACACTGAAATCTCGAAACCCAATAATGGCTGAACATTGATTGCGTTTTACCCATTACAGCGCAGCGTCGCAGAGCCTAATTTTCTTCCTTTGGTACAATTACTCCGTTTTTAGTGTTCTCTGCTTATCGCTGGCATCATCTTTCTGTGCCACAGTTCAAATTAAATTCCTCTGTGTGATAATAAAACTCATTAAAATCATCTGGAAACTCCTAAAGCTGGCAGCCAATGCTCAGTACATGTTGTACAGCACTCAGGGACAATAAACTTGCCTCTGGTGCAAAAAAATATCTACACGCTTTTTTGAAAAAGAACACACAGGGAAATATTGAAACCTTTGACTCCCTTTGAATATCCAATATCCTCTTTCTCTGTGTCGCTCCCTTCTATTTTGTTCAGTTTCTTAAAGCTTAAGTACAGAAAGCCGGCAAAGGCAGCTGGAAGCTTTGCCTCGGAAGTGGTCTGTCTCTTCAGTCAAGGAAGGACCAGTTTACCCAATTTTATTGATCTCAGATATTGATTTGGGAATTTGCCAGCTTTTCCCTGATCAAGCAGACAAGTAAAAGGGGGGTTTTGAAATCTTGATGGTAATGTTCCTCCATGAGCATGGGCATTAGCATTGTACATGATCAGTACTTTTTACTGCTTTTTAATGGGGGGATAGTGGGGGCCTGGGTGGGGGTGTCCTCCTTATCCCCCATGTGTGCTACGTCCCTGGGTAATGAAGATATTTTGTCATAATTTAGTGTTAAAGAAACACTGCTTTTCTGCGTGACCTGAATTCATTTCATATTTATCCTCAATATAGACATAATGTAACTGTGGTAACTAGCTTCACTGAGGAAAAAATAAATGTATCCACTCACTTTTTAATTATAACGAAGGACAAATTTTGATTGAACCTCGGCCGTTGTGGATGCCTACACGCATGTGAATATGTCTGCTCTGTGTCGGTAAATTGAAAAGGCGTTGCAGGAATTTGAGAAATCGCTTGAGGTGAAAACCTTTGGATGCATTAGAGGAGAAAAGTAATACTAAAACAAAATCCAAGGCAATTAAGGATTCAGGGACTGCTTCTTGAACAGGCATTTTCCAGAGTAGTGTTGAGCTAAGACTGGGGCGAGTGCTTTGTAAAAGTAATTAATGAGGCTCTGACAGTAGTTCAATATGTTATGGGCTTTATTGGAATAAAAACCAAGTGTGTTGAATAAGGCAAGGATTAAATCTAAGTATAGTAATAAGTTGATGCATTGAATCTCACTACATTCCAACGGTAGGGAGGGATAAAGAGATCAAATATCACCTCAGATGGCCAGAGGTCTAGTTATGAATTATAAATACAAATGACTGAAAACGCGCACGTCATTTATATTGAAAAAAACAAAAAGCGGAGGGGAGGGGTTGAGCGGACGGGCTCACATATTAGACTTCTGCTTTGCTTGTCAGGTTGTCAAGAAATCTGAACTAATCTATTTAAAAACCTAATGGCTTTGCGAACACGTAGTGTCCAGGACAACTTGTACTCCTGCGACTCGGGTGAGTCTTAATCCACACTATATGAGCAGTAACCCTCACAGGCTCAAAGCGGAATTCTGTTCTAATCAATCTGACTTCACTATCCCCAGCAGGTTAATTAATTTGGCCTTTTGCAGTTACAAATAAAACAAATTAAAAAAGAAAGCCAAACGGCACCAAGAGACCAGATATTGCAAACAGCACTATCTTAAAGCGCCGCAACACGTAAAAGCTCATGTTGAGTCATGGCTGTCTTTGCCGTAGCTGTCAGGCTTCTGACTGGACTACTGATGAAGTTGAGGACTGAAGACTAAGAGCACATGAAGGAAGGAGAGAAGAGAGACAATGGTTGCTCAGGGTAACCTGTAAAGCAAGTGATCTTTGCTGGATGCTTGTCACTGCGTTCTATTAATGCAGATATTCCAAGGTCTTTTTTCTTTTCATTGGAAGCTATGACGAGAGATGACCCGGACCATGAACCACAACAAAACATAATAACTCCTGATTCTTTGAGCCAATCATCTTTGTGTCGTCTAAATCATCTAAAATTTGTGTTTTCATTGCTCATAATATTAATCATAATATTTACACAGTGGTAATAGCATTGCTAGATTAAAAAAGAAAGTTCTTAATTTAAATGAAAATTTTTATCAGAATGCCAAAACATTATTGGTAGCTTATGTCATCCCCTATTTTATCCAATTTCTGCTACAAGTGTTAAAATGATGAACAGCATTTATTGTGTTATTATTGTGAGTCGGCATATTATGGCAGAAATAGCTATTTTATTAGAATGCAGATTAAAATTTTAAATGTCCTGTGTTCCATGGGCTAGAGAGACCACTGACAGTGCATAAGCATTGTATTTCTTCTCGATTGGCATGATTTTCTTAAGTTAAGGTTGGTTTTAAGTTGTGTGTTAATGAGATCATGTTTTTGTTTTTGGTTAGTAGCAGTGGATGCCTGACCACAACCACAGCCCATGGTCATTTCATGATGTACTCATTTTCTATAATTAGTGGAAGTGTTAGGCCCTTCAGTCTGTAGTGGTTAGGGAAATAACACATCAGCACGGGAGATCAAGGAGAAAGGCGTGCGTTTGGATTATTTGAAGGGCAGTACTCCTTGGGCTGCTGCAGTGTGTGAATGGACTCGGCTGTAGCCGGGTGGTGGGAGTGAGACTTCATAAAGCGCGATTGCTTTCCTCTCCCCCGGCGGAGCCGTACAGAGCAAACAGGACGGGATCCGGAGCGCGGCGGCACGGTCCGTCGGTGCGCCTAAAGCCGGGGGGCGGGGGGGGTCCTCGGGGCTACGGTCGGGGTGGGGGCAATTGATTTCGGCTCATGCGCTTGTTCATTTGCAAAGGGCTTACGCTGCCACTGGCTGCGCCGTGATAAACAGTCCGGCCCGTCCCGGTGAGCTTTGTGCCGCAGTCTTAATGAACTGCGGCCGCTCCAGACGCCGGCTGGAATCCGCCTTCCGGCTCCTCCGTTCGCCCGAAGGCCCGCTGAACGCCTCGTTCTTTCCGGGGACAGAACCGAAATATGAATTTGACGGCCCGGCTTCAGAGTATTTGGTAAATAACGGTTTTGCTTGGGCGCTCCTTCGGCGCGCGGACGGGCTGGGCAGCCGGGTGCAGGACCCAGGCTGTGCCAGGGCTGACTGTGGCTGGCTGCCCCGCACGGTGACTCACAGCTGGCTGTAGCGTCGCCCAGGCGGGGGGAGTTTCAGCTGGCCCTAGCTCATCACTCTCCACTACTGTTCCTCTCTGGATAAGAGCGTCTGCCAGATGATTACCATGTAAAGTAATGCCATCACGCATGGGTGACCCGCTGGCCCATCATACCCTGAATGTATTTAAATTGAAAAGAGTAAGACTGCAGTATAACGTGTAGCTTATGTTTACATTATTCATCGTAACAGACCTTGTAAATAGACCCATTATGGATGAGTGTGTGATGGTAAAAAGCAATGTGTCGGTAGTTTAGTGCACGTGTTGTATTGTATATCTAACAAACAAGGATAAAATGCGCATGTTTCATTTTTTTCCATCA
The DNA here is from genome assembly GCF_963514075.1 of Conger conger. Classification (NCBI taxonomy): domain Eukaryota; kingdom Metazoa; phylum Chordata; class Actinopteri; order Anguilliformes; family Congridae; genus Conger; species Conger conger. The sequence continues at coordinate 31,111,081 of NC_083773.1, read as the reverse complement.
TATAAAGATACATTGGATTCACTTCAGCCGGGAATGTAATTCAATTCATTGTAGCCTCCCAACTTGGTGTGGTATGTTGTGCATTAATACTCTCTGTACATGGAGCAGTAAGGCAGCATGACAAGCCGGAGTCCAGGAGGTCTATATCATCCCTGGCCTCTGCAGACACAGACCAGCGGTCTCTTCTCATTAATCCTGTTATTTACTCTGCAAACACATGATTTCAAATGCAAAACCCGGCAGAAAAAAAAAGCGGCTTTCCTGGGAAGAAGGGAATCCATTTTCATTAAAACAGTTCATGTGTAAAAGACGGCGAGCGCGAGGCTGTGCTGGGTGTCGGGGGCTTAGGGCGCAGGGTCTGGTCCGACATCCTTATCACCAGCCGAGGAGCGGAGAGGAGCCCGCATTGCTTCTGTTATGTAAAGTTAATGAATTCTCTGTATCTTCCCTCTCCTGCGGGGGGCTGTGAATTACCACAGAGAAGCACTGTGATATTTACCCAGGTAGATGATATCCCACAGGCCCCTGCTCCTACGTTCTTATCGCCGGTTCCCTCTTTCTACTGCCTGTAATTGCTCTGATGTTAAGGAAACAAGTACAGTACCCGTTTTCTCCACCATTATTCATAAGTGGCTGCTACTGAGAAGAGTGCTGAGGTGCTGACTGCTGGGAGGGAGGGTGAGCTATGGCTTCTAGCATCTTCTTGAACAGGTTTTTGGGTGTAACTCAGAGAGTGTTCCAGGGACCATTTTTAATAATAATGTATGTTAGTTATGAGCTGCTTTTCATTTACCCAAAATGTTGTACTGATTAAATGGAACTAATGAAAGATCCACAATCACAATCATCGCTAAAAGCTGAATAAACAGTATGAAACCAAAACAAGTGAGGACCCACTGGAATTACTGGAATAAGTGCCTGCTGCATTTCTGAACCCTTGAATGTTGAAGCATACGGTGTCTGGGGTGTGGGAGAGGTGCATAATGCATTCTCTGCTGTTGTACTCCTGCTCCTTTTCAGTCAAAAGCCTTGTTGTGCAGGGCTGTGCTTCGTGTACACATTAGGGGGGCATGGTAGCGGTGTTTGGGTGTTACTGGGAGAGGGCAGGCAGGGGGGGAGGCAGAACAGCCCCAGGGGAACAGCTGCCTCCCTCAGAAAATGAAGGTACTCTGTAGCAGAACACTACCTGTGACATAAGGTCAAGATGGCAGAAAAACTGCAGCTTTACAGCGTCGAGTGATATAAGAGAAGTGTGTTTCCTCAAATTGTCCATGATATGACAGAAATTGTGTTGTGTGTGTGAGAGAGAGAGAGAGAGAGAGAGAGAGAGAGAAAGAGAGAGAGGGAGGGGTGGTACAGCAAGTTGTTACAGCAACTAGTCATAAAAAAGTCCCTCTCCCTTCCTGCTGGTAGGGAGGTATTTAGCATGCTTCAGAGACATGTTTGCAGTGGCTGTCTCATTCAGCTTGCATCCCCTGCCAATGGAATAGACGCTGTATTAATTAGCACTCCCACTCACCTGAATATAACCATTTATTTACCCGTCTTCTGTACACATTGCGCGAGGAGTTCTAACTTCATCCTTTGATAGTTATGATTTACATTTGCATTTTCATGCCCCCTCTGTACATTCCATGTTTTCATTTCTCAATCACATTCTGTATAATTAGATCCTGTTTTTACATCCACAAATGTCTGATCATTAAAATACCCCAACAAATATGTTCATAATTCCGAGTCTACGTCATAGGTCTCCTCTAATTGCTAATAAACAATATTTTCTATATTTATTCATGAATCTGTCATTTTTTCCCAAGAGAATCAGGGTCTGCAGACCCAGCCAGAGAGAGAGAGAAACCAAAATGACTCACTGCTGTGCCTCAACTAAAAATTAACACATTTAAAAAAGACCATTTCAACATTTCCAGACATTTTATTTTTCTGATTCATTTTCAAACTGAGGAGACTGTTATGGAAATGAGCTCTGGCATCAGAACATAACTTATGCACTCTTTTACACAAAAAAAGACTGTGACTGAATTATGACATAAACCAAACCAATCAAGAGACTTAATGAAGCGGCATATTCTCGGGTTGATACATTTCCGGACTCAGTGAATCACATAAAGTGCCCGCGTAGAAGTTTTCACGCTGTGGTTGGAGTTGATTTGTGTGCATTGTCATCTTCAGAACCCTGAATCGCAACCCAGAACTCAAGGCTGGGGAGCGTCCCCAGCAGCTGGGGGGTCTCTGGGGAATTGCTGGAGTCTGCCTCACAGAGATTATGCCAGTATTGATTTTGCCTCAGACCGGCTACGGCAAAGGAATACATCGTATTAAGTGACTTGTGGCAGTTTAAGAAAATCTTGTCTCCGTAATTTTGGAGAAAACAGGTCCCTGTCATCTTGTGTGCCAGCAGACACTGAAGGTGGCATTGTTGATGTTTGTGTTGGAGTGATAATAAAATTACAATCCTTTTGTTAAATGACCGCTCCACTTGAATGTGGAGTAATGTTAGGGACTCTTTGTGTCTGCCGCATACTGTGAAATGACAAATTATCCACTAATTTTCACACACATAATGCTCTAGCTACACAGAGCCACTGGCCAAGTCATTTTCCCCCCTCCAAGTTTCCTATCTCTCCAGTGATATAGGGCTGGATGAATTCAACACATTTCAGTCCTTACATTGGCTCACAATCAATTTTGTGTTAGTTTTTCTTACAATCAAATCATTGAACAAGCCCAGTAATCAAAATACTTAACTGACCGTACTGTGTTTGTGAAGAAGACAATAGCAAACAATTGCATTTAATTTGAGTCCAAGTTGAAGACAAGTGTTGACAGAATCTTGCCAATAGTACTGATTTAAAACCAGAGAGAATATAAAACAACTATAATCTACAGTATATACAGCCTATCGAATAAGGACATTGTAGTCACTCTGGATCACAGTGTCTGCTAATTGAAAGAAATTGTCAGATAAAATATTCAGTGAAATATTCAATCATCAAATACTGCCTTTGTAAGGCTTTGCTTTTCCTTCGTAAGACTCCAGTTCAATAAAGCAGACATATTTAATAACCACAACAGTTGAGCACTTTCTGTTGTTATCTCTCTGTTAGGTCTTTCTGTCTCTATCTTTGGACTGGGATCTGCATTGTACCATTATTAATTCATTAATTTTGCTTATTTTTTGATATGCATTGAAGTTCGACAACAGCAAGACCAATCAAAAACCATGTTAGTCACCCATAATGACACCAGTGGATTTCATAATGAAAACAGTTTGTGATTCTTCAGAAAGCCCTGTTCATTAGATTCAGTCTGCTCACCGGAGGTATCGATTGACAACTGTTGAAAGGGCTGGATCTTTTCCACACACAGTCCTCCAAGGAGAGACACTGGGGCGGTGAAAGGACGGACAATAAGGTGAGCATATGGGGAGGGGGAGAGGTTAAATAAATGCAGATGTTTATCTGAACTGGAGTGGAGTGATCCATAAAAAAAACAAATGTCAAATTAATGCGGCTGTCAACATACCCAGTCAATTAATAACCCTCCTTGGGTGGGAGAGTAATGGAGCAGAAGATTTATCAGGCCGAGCTTAACGCTGCCGCGCCGGGGCAGCCCGCCTCATTCCTCAGTCATTAGACCTCTACTCTGTCCCCTGACGTTTTAACTTTGACCGTTTCCCCACTCCCTTCCCTTCTTTAATGCACGTAAATGTCACATTAAAGGACGTTAAAGTTTGTTTCAACTCGCACGATCAATCGCGCGCGCGCGTGCGTGCGAGAGTTTTATCACTGCTTCAAACAGAGAGAGAAAGAACGGAAAGAAAGGTTGATTTTGGGATTAAATAAAATATGCTTGTATTTACTGCATTGCTGTGTTCATCAATAAAAAAAACACTTGTCAGATCGGCTGCCTGTTATGAGATGATATGCACTAATGATGCACTGCTCATTCAAAGACAATTTTTATTGAAAGGTTTGTAAATGTCTTCACAAGCAAACACAACTCCTGATCAAACTCCCAGTGTCCCAGTTTCTATCACCTACGTGAGTCTTTATTTCACCCTCTTTTCACACCTTCACTCGTGGAAGAGCAAAGAATAGTCAAATAACCACTGCACATTTCTGGGAAAGTAAGTCTGTGGGTTTTGCAGTTTCTCTTTTTATCCATGTTACCAGGATACTTTGGGCTGTGTGCAAGAAACAAACAAGCAAAAAAAAAAAATCATTCTTTGTTCCAAAGCCAGGCATTTTAGTTCTCACTCACAGTAAAACTTCACTTTGCCAGTTTGCAATAGATTATAGGCTTTTTAAAATATTGTTTTTTTCCCCTCTTGAGGGCTGGACAAAGCATGTGCCAAAGTGAAGATAACAATGCCTACATATCCTGGGTATATACCGTATGTCACACATTTGGTACTAAGCTTTCTACCATTAATGATTTGCGGGATAATGTCTGAGACGGATAACGAGTCTTCGTATTTACTGTACGTTCTGGTCCGTTACCAGCATGCGGAGAGCTGGAAAACAGACACACCCTTCCGACATCAACTGTTACACACTGTGGATGTGAAACAGTGCTCGAAGGAAACATCATGAAAATAGTGGGACTGATTTATTTTGGAAAGGCCTACACTTTCGCCATTGATACATGCAAGTTTACTACACATATTTTCATTATCAGATGTTAGTGAAGGTGAACCACATCTGATCACACTCACCATGAGCACTGGTACTGTTATGAGAACCGATCGGACACCACGGGCAGACACAGAGATGTAATAAAGAGTTCCACAGAGACAGGTTAGTGCATGGCAAACAGCACTACAGGCAAAGCATGTGATGAGACAATCAGAAACAGACAGAACAGATATCAGGTGCAGGGGGGCGTGTACACGTAATCAAGAAAAGGGGAACTCATGAAATGGAACATTTAACACAGCGATTACATAGAGCAGGGAGGAAGCACAGGAACTATGGGACAGGAGCACAAGACGTGACAGGTCACATGTCCTTCCTGTTGCACCGGTCACTGTGTGTGGTAATCGAAGATACCGATTTAACAAGACTTCAGTCTTATTGGAAGTTCCATCTACTTTCAGTGGTTTCTAATACTCTACTGGCCCGTATAAGGGCCTTTCACAGCACTAGTGCTACAGGGTGTGCATGAGACAGAGCTGCTGACCAACCACAAGAATGAAATCTCAAATACAATATATCCTTGCTGGCAAACATTATTCATATTTATTATATGCCTTTGGCTTTTTAAAAGAGAAAAAAAATGTACCATGATGCAAGATATTTCAATGTAGAAATTGTGACTAAGATACTATTGTTTGTTTACATTGTACAGGCTGGCAAACATTATATAGAATACCATAGATATGTTAAAAAATAATGTATACAATTTTTTTCCCAAAGGAGCTTAAAAAGGCACGATTATCTTTTGCTCCCACCGTTTACAGTGAGGTTTTGCTGTTTTACTGCCTGGTAGCCGAGCTAAAACGGCAAAACAGCCTGCGTTCCTGTGAGAAATAGTGCATAGATTTCTGGAATCTGGGGAGGCTGGCAGCATGACCTCCCTTCTCTCTTGAATAAGGAATTGAAAAATATGTCAGGCCGCATATTGAAAGCTGTCTCGCTCAGAACCTCGTGGGTGAACGATGCAGCAGGATATAAAAACAGCGTGCGGAAGAACTCAAGACCTTCCTACACACGGTAAGACTGCACTAAGTACCTGGATCAGCTGGAAACCTCCTTTAAAACAAAATTATTATAAAAGAGCGAAAAATCATTTAATTGATTTTCCTGTCCTCTGTACACATCACAATGTAGTGCTTATTGGAATTCACTGCTGTTCCTGTTGCCACAGCATACCTTTAGGATTTCCTTCAGGCCTTTATATTCACTGTCAATACTCTGCTGCATTACAGGCATAACAATGCGAGACATCCACGCGTGATGAAGAACATTCCGGCACAGACCAACATGTTACAATTACCACTCTAATCATATGAGCATGCTCCAGCAAACTCGCATTTATCTTGCTGTAGCCATGCATGTTTTAATCTGCCACTGCCGTCGAATGACTACAGGCTGAGGAGTGTATTGTTCATATTTATAACACACGTAAAACATAGTGTATTGATCGCTGCTCTTTTAAAAATTTGGACTTTTATTTTGTGTACATGTAGAGATAGTCAGTTTCGGTTGTGCGTTCCTCTTAGCTGGACTGAGTTTTTTTTAGCAACCTCATGTACTTACCTATCATTCCCCATCCCCACACCTCAACCTGGAAGTTCAGAGTACAGTGGGCTGAGGTCCGTTCGGTGCTCTCAGATTTCCATAGGTATTGGCAGAGCATCTTCAGACAAAATGGCCGCTGAGTCTTCCATCCAACCTGTACATGTTAGTCTCCAACCTTAAGGCGGACTGTTTCTGCTGGTTTCCTCATGCACCATTTGTGTTGGTGGAGGTTTGTGTGAGGAAAAAGGAGGTGACTGTAGAAACGATAATTAGAGAAAATCCTCAAACGTCGGTTCCACTAGCTTAGAATTCTTTCCCCCTGTTGTGCAATCTGGCACTTTAATACCCTCTGGCCCAAATGCCAATTTTCTGCTATGCAAGGGCTGCTTCAGAGGGATTGCTTATGTAAATAACTGGGATAAAATATTTGAGCAATTAAGCAATTAAATTCTAGAAGTAATTAAAAAAACAGTGGAATGGCTATGCTTTTCAGCCCAGATATGGAGTATGCATGCATACATACATATTTCCCCTCAAATGTATTAAAACTTGAGACGACTTGAGACTTATTTTCCTGCCCATAATATGATCTTTGATCTGCTGAATGTTGACTTTGAGATTGGGAGCTGCTTGTCTTCAGTAAGTTAAACAGAAAAGTTAGCTCACCGCCACTGACGTATGGGTGAACACCAACTGTATGTTGTGCTTTTGAACACTTAGCGTACAATTGACCAAAATGTGTGAAACTGCAACAGAAAAGGCAGTCTTAATGGTATTAAAAGCAGTAAATTGTATTTACTTTGCAGTTCCAGTCGGCCCAACTCAACATTAAGAGCCAGATCTAAACGAATGAGGGATCAAGCCTTTGGGAGCATTCGTCGTGGTTGTGTAAGATACTATTCAGCCTTGTTACAATCTCACAGGACTTCAAACATGATATTGTAAATGGGTTAGATAAAGCATCATGCTGAGTTTACCAAAATCCATGTTAAGGAAAGGCATGATATTTTACAGGACTCTGTAAACCAAGCATAAACCCTTGATCCTGGAGCTTGTAATATTGTTGATATCTTTTACTTTATATGCAGTTGTACAGTAGCAATAGGCCTTCCCATTAAAAAAAATGCTTCTACCAACAACATTCAGGGACACAAACACAACAACAATGGATTCAAATAATTTCCCTCGTGTGCTTCTCTGAAGTACTGCGCATCAGTAAAGTTCAGTCCTATTAACAGACATACAAAAGGGGATATTAGTCGCATTATCAGTGTACACCATATCACACATACTGCCTCAAAATGTTTTAAAAGGTGCCTACATCCCTAGTGATTTTGCTTTATCGATGATAAGTAGCCTACATTATATCTGGGAGAAAAGAAATCCCAAGCATTTAATGTGTTTCCTTTATGTGCTCATCCGTGCATTACAGACACATTTAAAGGGCTCTGGCTTCCATCAGTGTGAATTATAACTGCTTTCCTAAGCCTTGTCCCCCGGAACATGGCAGATAAGTCCCAGAATTCCATGAATTTGTGACATTATGATTTTCCACAGCTGACAGGGCAGTTGGAGCTGATTAGAGATGGGATCTTTGGCCGGGTAAGGAAAGGATGCCTGTGACAGCTGTGTGTATTTGCGTGCATGTGTGTGTTTGTTATACTGTGACTGTGTGTATGTGTGTATGTGTGTGTGTGTGTGTGGGTGTGTGTGTGTTTTACAGTAAAACGGGCTCGGAGTGGGATCAGGGATGGAAATGCTTATGAACACCGGAGTTGTGTGTGTGTGTGCTATTCCCGGGGGACTGAAGCAGAACGGCGAGAGAGGGAGAGGGAGAGAGTAAAGGAGAGAGAGGGAGAGAGAGAGAAGGAGAGAGAGGGAGAGAGAGAGAAGGTGAGAGGGAGAGAAGGAGAGAGAGGGAGTGAGAAAGGGAGAAAGGGAGAGAAGGACAGAGAGAGAGAGGGAGAGAGAGACGTGAACAATAAGCGTCTCCCCGCTGGCTCCTCTGGCCGTGCAGGCCTCAGACCCTGCTGGAGGTGCAGGAGGAGAGAGAGCGGCCTTTAGTAATCCCAGATTTGTGTGCTGCGGCGATAATAAACCCCTTCGCCTGCGTGAAATACACGGCGCCGAAGAAGCGATCGACAGATGGAGATGTGTGCCCAGCTGAGGGGAAAAATAAAAACATTTTCCTTTTTTTCTTTTTTCCCATCCCCGATTTATCTAAATCTGGTCTCGGTTGTGAGGACGGGAGAGGAGAGGAGGGAGAAAGCTCAGACCAGATGCACAGCAAATCTGTTTATTCTGCACAATTTGGCATCGCGCGTAACAGACTGCTGAGTGGCTGGTGATGTAGCGGATCCCCATTAAAACCAAATTTACCGCTGCCATAGGAGCCCCGCGCACTGCGCGTATTTCCCCTTCCCCCTTCCCCCTTCCCTGCTCTCATTTGTCCTTTCCTGCTCACGATCTGTTCCTCCTCTGGCAGCTGTCAGAGACGTTGTCAGTGGCTCATTACAGACCCAAATGGCGATAGGAGCGTGCCTGGAAGCGTAGCCCCGGCAACCCCCCCGCCCCCGCCGCGGGCCGCCTCCAGCCTCTAATTGAAACGGGCCTGCCAGCGAGTCCGGATCCGAGGGTAACGCGCGGGAACGGGATGACTGACAGCGCCGGCTCTGAGGCCAAGGCCGCGCCTGCGTGTCGTCTCCCTCGAACCCGCGCTCGCCCGCACGCCCCAGTCTGAGGCTCCCTGAACCCGCGCTCGCCCGCACGCTCCTGTCTGAGGCTCCCTCCACCCCGCGCTCGCCCGCACACTCCTGTCTGAGGCTCCCTGAACCCGCACGCTCCTGTCTGAGGCTCCCTCCGCCCCGCGCTCGCCCGCACGCTCCTGTCTGAGGCTCCCTCCACCCCGCGCTCGCCCGCACGCTCCTGTCTGAGGCTCCCTGAACCCGCGCTCGCCCGCACGCTCCTCTCTGAGGCTCCCTCCACCCCGCGCTCGCCCGCACGCCCCAGTCTGAGGCTCCCTCCACCCCGCGCTCGCCCGCACGCTCCTGTCTGAGGCTCCCTCCACCCCGCACTCGCCCGCACGCTCCTGTCTGAGGCTCCCTGAACCCGCACGCTCCTGTCTGAGGCTCCCTCCACCCCGCGCTCGCCCGCACGCCCCAGTCTGAGGCTCCCTGAACCCGCACACTCCTGTCTGAGGCTCCCTGAACCCGCACGCTCCTGTCTGAGGCTCCCTGAACCCGCGCTCGCCCGCACGCTCCTGTCTCAGGCTCCCTCCGCCCCGCGCTCGCCCGCACGCTCCTGTCTGAGGCTCCCTGAACCCGCACGCTCCTGTCTGAGGCTCCCTCCACCCCGCGCTCGCCCGCACGCTCCTGTCTGAGGCTCCCTGAACCCGCACGCTCCTGTCTGAGGCTCCCTCCACCCCGCGCTCGCCCGCACGCTCCTGTCTGAGGCTGCCGTCACCGCCCGGTCTGAGGAGGCCGTGCAGCGCTGAGTGAGGCTGATGCTCGGACGGGTTTCATGATGCGCTTCGGTGTGGAAAAGATGCACAGAGTTATCGACTGAGTGCTCCACCAAACGTGGTGTGACCCCAGGAGTACCAGAAGCAATTACGCTTTTTCAGGCTCGATATTATAAAACGCATAGTCTATTTTTATTTGTTATTATCAGTGCTGTAAAAAAAAAACTATTGAGTGAGCGTTAAATAGATAAAAACTGTGAATACATTAGTTGCTCTATAATGGCATGCAGGGTCCATCTAAAATCAAAGTTTGAAGGGAGTGGCGTGAAACAAAAGCAGTGGTAGCATGTTAAAATAATGTTTTTTAATGTGCTGCTCAAGGTGCCAACAGAAGCATTGATTAATTAAGCTCACTGGAAGCAGTTCAAGTTGAGCTGAGTTGTCAGAAGCTGCTCGCTTGTCAGCAGACTGCTGTTCTCCTTCCGACGTTACCCTCACTAATGCCATGTATTTTATGATCGCCCACAGCAAAGATCAACCCTCGCTTTCTTTGAAGTCACAATCCCATCTGTCAACTCTTTCGCTCTTTGCTCTGTGCGTTCTCTGTAATTGACATGCATGCATTCTTTATGGTATTTTAGCTGACATGTAATGCTTTTGATAGCAAGACAGGTAGCACTCTTTAACAGTTGTCCACTGCAGACAAGCCATTAGGCCTATGTCTTTCAGGAAGCAAACATTTTGTATGTAATGTTTTCATATCCTGCTGTGTACATTTCATGATATTTCAGCTTAGTTTGAAACATTTTCACTTTGGAGCACATAAGACTTTTATGGTATTTTTATATTTTTTCTGCAGAACCTTTCAGAGAGTGTACAAAGAAAATAAATGAATGTTTTAATGATATCTCGCTTGTGGCTTGTTTTATCAGTGGAAGAGCCTGTTTAAAAAAATTAGGCAACTGTAATGCAAGCAACATTTCCAGTAAATTATTCACTTTAATTTTAATGTTTAAATAATTAAACAATAAATGAAAGCAAAACGACCAACAACTGCTTTGTAAAAACATGTAGACCGTATTGACTGAACTGCCTGTTCAAGGGTAAAATGCTTACAGCTCAAATCACGGTGGATGTTGAATGTTAGGCATTGACGCACATTCTCCACAGCAGGTTCACTTTCATATATAAAAAATACTTTCTTTCCTTTCAAAAACAAATGGACTACAGTTCCAAAATGTAACAGACTCTGTCAGAGGTACTGGAACATGGCAGCCGAATTTAAAGTTCTATTCCCCTCAGTGTGGAAACGACAGGTCAAACCCTCCTGGGCTCGGTCCTCACTCGGACACGAGGCAGCGTGTGAAAACAGGTGCGACTGTTGCGCGGGCGGACACGGGAGAGATTCGCACCTCAGCGCCGGTGTGGCGTGTGCCCACACCTATTTGGTTTAAAGTCGTCGCCCGGTGAGCCGGCAGCCGGTTTAAACCGGACCCCGCCGCGGCGCGTGTGGCCCCGCCGTCTCCCTTCCCGGCCTCATTTATTCCACACACACCTGGGGGCGCGGCACCCCCGGCGGGCGGGGGAAGGTCAGGGTGAGGAATTGTAAACACGGCTGGGTGGCTCATCCATTTCAGACGGCGGGGGCGCGCGGGGCTGCCACGCTGTCGGGCTGTGGGGCCTGCAGGCAGATAAGGACCCCGGTCTGGGACCTGTGGCTTGTTTTCCCTCCTTTCAGAGCTTAATAACTGATAATAGTGCTACAAGTTAGCTCTATTTTAAGATTAATTCGATGATCTTGCAAAAAGAGACAAATGTGGATTTTCGTTTTTGGTTTATCTTTGGTCATCCATTAGGAGAATGTGGGGGAAATTTAGGTGAATAAAGTCCTATATTCGCTACTCGGCATAGTTTGGAGCTTCTGTCTTTGAAATGCCCCCAAAGGCATTATAACACATTATTTTGTTAATAATATTAATTGTATTGCTATGTGTGTGGCATTACCTGGAGTCTTGATTAGTATGAACAGTTGATTGATAAATGGAGAGAGTGCCTGGGAAAACATAATGAGCTCTGCTGCTGTGGAAACAGTTTAGGTCTTCCTGTGCCACAGAGCCTGCTGTGATTTCACTCCAGGTAGTCCCTGCATGGGGTATCAGTTAAACTTTTCCTTTTCCTCCTCGTTGAAAGAGGCTGAGGCTTCTGAGGACAGACCACAGGAGAACCACTCCTGTGTATTCTTCGTATTCTAGCGGTCAAAGCACCTCACCGCTTGCTAATTGGGTCATGTTCACAGGCTCAGAGGAGTGAGGACTCCGTTTGCATCATAGAGCCTTGTCAGCCATATGATACGCATTTTAGTCTTTGGGTCAAGTGTCAGAGGTCGCTAATGTGAAAACTGTCCTTGCCCGCAGCTGCTGATAGCGCCCTTTGTTTTATGCTTGTTGACGGGCGGCCAGGAGGAACCGTGCCAGCCTAATGTGAAATGACGGCCATGTTAGCGGCGGTCAGAGGTAGTCCGGTCCATGTGACAGAGCTGGCAGCAAACCCTCCCCAAGTCATTTTTTCACTTGACACTGAAAAGTTTGCTTGGTGCACTCCTCACGAGTAACGTACTGTATTGCTTATTAATAGCTGTAATTGAGATGTCGACTGCTGCTCATTAGAATGGAAAATTATACAATCAAATTAAATATTTACAGTTAAAATGCTTGTTTTTTTATTTGCAGGTTTTTGTTGCCTATTTGTCAGTCTTTCCCAGCCTGCCTTGCTTGCTGAAGATTCGCCTTTTTGTTGTTTCATCTTTGTAGTTTTTCCGACATAAAAGAAGCCGCCGACAAAATATATAACCAACATATTTTTTGTGCTTTGAATTTTTTGTGCTTCAGCCTAATTTAAAAAAGCTCCCGCATTGTGAAAATCTACAGTGCAAACTGCTCTCCACATTCAAAGATGAAAGGACTGGAAAGAACATGTGTGAGAAGAAATGAGAGGGAGAAATGGGGGGGGGGGAAATGAGAGGAATAGTTCCTCTCAGCAGTGACGGAGATTGCCATGTAACTGTGATTTGACTGGACAGTCATTCACACCCCGAGCTGCAAGCCTTCAAGCCCCTTCTCCTACTTATTTACATTCACTTCTCTCTCTTCTGCTGCTAGACCTTGAAAACAAAAGGCTGGGGGAGGGGAGTACCTGGAGACATCACGTCCGTTATTACTGGTCTTGAACCTGGTAGGGGTGGGTTTTTGTGAGGCTAGTGCTCAAGTCACTGTTTTCATCTGCAAACATCTACAGACCTCTTTACAGTATGACTTATACTTGCATTTTAAGAAGAAGAACCAACCACAGTTTGTATTATAAGATAATTATTTTTCGGTTTTAAAAATCAAACATTGGTCTACCAAGCAGGTTCAGCCACCAGAACTTCAGCTGTCTGGGTCCTGGGTCCAGACACTTTTCTTCTGAATCATCTTTGCTTCAAGGTCTATTTTACTGCATAGTCTTAATAATGTATGTTAAGGTGCACTACTCCTTGGCCTGCACCTCAGGGTAACAGTAAATGAAGGGTATTTTGAAGTGAGAAAGCTCCCTGAGACATATGTACTGATGGGAAAGAGTTTAATTTCACCTTAAAAATGAGAGTTACTACCTTACTCTGTACGCTTCTAGGTCATATGACAATCCGGGTTATTGTTTGTGACCCTGGATCGAGAGTGCCGAAGGTATGTGCGGCCGGAACACGAGAGGAGGAAATAAGAGGCTGTGATCTACAAAAGGTCAGTGAGTAAATCAAACACTGGATGAATTGGCTTAGCTTAATTCATCGTGTCTGCGAGTGAATAATGAGCGGACTGCAGAAGGTCAACTGATAACATCTGAAGAGGGGGAGAATCTGAGAGCGCGAGGAGTGGAAGAGGGATGGGAGTACCTCAGAGCTTGTCACAAAGTTTGATCAAAGTCCTTCTGGAGGAGAGAGGAGAGGAAACGCTAAGTGGAGGAAGACAGGATACTGAGTGCAGCGGCTCTTTCGCGTGTTATTAATCTCTCGCGCTAAGCTAACCGCAACGCGCGCGCCTTTGTGCGGATACGCTGGTGCGTGTGCGCGGGCGTGTGCGCGTGCGTGCGCTTTGTTTGGCTCCGGCTCTCCACGTGTTAGCCATTAAGACTGTTTGAGAAACTCGGGAACAGGAACTGCCATCAAAGAGCGGATGAACTCCAGACCGTCCGTTTGAGCTGGGAGGACAGACGTTCTGAAATGAGCTCAGCATTACGCCATTCCACCCGCGCTGTCTCTCAGAAACCTTATATGCAAGAAAGCTTCACAAATGGCGTGAGTCCCTTTCAAGCACAAGGGTGCCTCATATCCTTCCCCCACTCCCTCATCCCCCTTGTGAATTTTGTAATGCTGTGTGTGTGTGTATGTGCTAGAATGCATGCCTAAACAGTACTCAGAATATAAATTGGCAGGTCCTCTTGGGAATTACAGTACAGTGAAACATGGCACGGTGGTCAGTGGCCATGCCGCTGTTCTCCTACTGGAGCTTTATTGATGCATAAGGCCAATAGTCAAAGCAGACATGCACAAATCCTGCCTCATTTATGTTTCTGTGGTTTTTGTTCTTAGTTGTTAAAAATGAAATGGTTAATCAGAGTGATCCCGGCATACCTCAGTTAATTGTATTATTTTTATCTTCTTATATCTTTGTTTCTCTTTTTCTTTTCTTTTTTCTTTTTTGCAGTGGCTGCATTTTTAAAAGGAACCTACTGTACTAAATCAGGTGGATTGGTATTTAAGGGCATGCTGGCTTTATTCTCACCATATTGTGAATAATATAGTATTCTTACTCTGTGAAAGTTACTTGTATTAGTTTCAAAATGGCAGATTGTAAGCGAGGTCCGTTGCAGACATTCAATAAAAACATTCTTAGGCAAAGTGTTCAGAAAACTGCAGCAGTTGGGTGTTGACCGCACATAAATGCAGTGAAACCTGCTCTTGCCAGTCTACTTTGTGTGGTGGTAACCACATTGTATGTTATCTCATTGCATAGATGACACCTTTTTAGTTGATGTATCCATTTAAACAAATGTTCCTGAATAAGTTCAAAATAAGCATCTCATTATCACAGGTTCAACTGCAGGGCCCTATGTGGGATTTCAGCAAGCTGCCTTCTGGTTACTAATAATCTTTTAAACCTTTAAATGACTATGCTGCTCAGTCATCTAACAGCTGAGACATTAGGATGCATTCAGAGGTAAAGTTGGGGCATGAAGGAGGGCCATTTCATCTGTATTTACTCTCTCCTTGTTTCTGGTTCTTTCTTCTCAGTGCAATGAGAAAACCCTTCACTCAGGAACCGGAGACCGAGTCCACCGAGAGGAGAACGGTCAGAGAGAGTGCGTTTCAACTGGAGCCTGGCAGAGCACAAGAACTCCAGGACTGATGAATTTATATTTAATAGCAGCTGGTATCAGGGGGGAGGGAGGGATCCTTTTTCATTACCCCCCCCCCCCCTCACTAACACCCCACACCCTCCACCCCCCCTCCTGCTTTATTGAGGTAATTGATTTCTCAGTGGTAACAAGGTATCGACCAAATGAAAGATCCCGCAAAGACGAGGGCTTCGATTTAAAAGCAAGCAAGAAGGAAAAAAGAAAAAGAAAAGTCAATGCCTAACCAGTGGCTTGGACATTTATTATACAGAGAGAGGTATCATTACCGCTGTAGAGCAGTCACACAGCTCTGTTCACACTGAGTTAAATAGGGAAAAAGTGGACAGCTATTTGGAAGCTTTTTTTTCTGCGAAGCTTATTAAAGATTAAACACACTTTGGTTGTCATTTCTGTTTGGGATATGATGTGCAGCTTGTTGGAGTAGCATTAATAAAAAGAGAAAGCATAGTATAGTGGGCAATATATTTTTATTACTTTTTTATCAAACATGAATAGTTAAGAGGTTTTGGGGAGAGTGTAAAATGTGGCTGTAGCCTTTAGCTTATTTAAGGGACTGACGATGTACTGTACACCCCAACACTGTTACACATTTACTTTCCGGGAATATGGTGAACATCGTGTTCTGAGTTTGTGAAAAGAGGACACTCGGCACTTTAATTTAATTGTGAGTCACAACTAATGCTGATCCCTGTATTACTGAATATTCCCCCATGGCAAATCATGAACAATTCTCTGCACTCCGATTGATCCCTTTGAGATGATGCTAATCAATATGGACAGTGTATTGAACTGCTAAATTAATCTTAATGGAGTGCCGCCTCATATGAAGAGTATTGACCCTTTCTCTCCCCCGCTGTTCTGCACCAACGCGGAAACCGCGTCTGTAGAAGGCAGCGTGTTTTGACGATGGTCGGGTGAAAAATAGAAGTCTCCTCCTCCTTGCTGCTGTTGGGATATTGATTTATTACAGTGCTATCGGCACCACTTGCTCATATTGATTATTGCTGTGCCAAGCTGCTTACAGTATTCATATTGTTCTGTGTCTGCATCTCCCCCTGAAAAGGTCTGTTATTTGGATGGTGGTTTTCAACAGCTCCCATGAGTGGTGTAATTAGTTGTTATTAGCTGTTAACTCTTGGAATTTCAGTCAAGGACTGAGCCAAGTGTGCCGTTCACTTGTACAGAGACTATTTTGTTGTCTGATGCTAAACATGCAAATAAAAGCAGTCATTTAAACTAACGCATAACGCCACTGGCCTGGATTCAATCAGAATTGGTGCTTCATTTTCAGTCGTGGTTGAATAAAAACATTTTTTGTTGTTTTTTTTCTTTCCACCAAAGATCATTTTGGGGAGCGCTTAATGAGTTAGGGGAAGGTAGGGGCACATGGTGAATGTATTTGGGCCATTCTCCCAACAATCAGTTGTAAATAACGTGGAACAACATCTCAGAAAACATCTTGAGCGGATTTGAAAAATTGGTGCAAGCATCCCTCATAGAGTAACTTGAAAAGGCACAATGTGCATATTAATCTAATCTAATCAATACCGAGAAAACGGTTAGCAGGAAAGAAGGTTTACAGAATCACAATGGCTAAACAGTATATGAGGAACTTTGTTAAGGAACTTCAATAAATAAATAACTGTTGTGTCCAGTATATATTTTTTGATTCTAGATAGGACCTGTCTGGACCCCAATGGCAGAACAAACTACCTATGGAGGTCACAACAACAGAATTGTTGTCTATTTTCAGATGGAGACAGTAACTCCTTCCATTTGTGCGAGTTCAGTTTATTTATTTTTTCCTCTTCAGGCTTGTTATTGATGTAATATGTTTGTATTCAAGGTTTGTATTTTGGTTCTTGCTTTGCGTAGTTCATTTGAATTAGTGCTTTATTGATTTTACATATATATTGCTACGGGAATGTTGTTTGCTGGGTCTGCAGTCACTATTACTCACGTTAATCAGGTGAATGCACTTATGTTCTCCAATTTTATAAGTCGCCCTGGATACAAGTGTCTGCTAAATGAGTGTAATATAATGTAATGTAATTGTCAATGTTTAAAGCATTTGCATGTCTGTAAGACATGAAATGTTTCTTGTCTTTGGTATACTCCTCCAGTCTTGTGTTTTATTTATTTAACAAAACAAGAGGAATATGGAATTATCTTGGTGATGTGTTCAGGACTAGTTGACTTTAAAGAGCTTCTAATTGCACTTTCCTTAATTTGGGCTCAGTAATCCCACAGCAGTTCTCCATGGTTGAGCCAATAGTTTTGGGGGAGATATTGAGTGAGCATCCCGCTGTTTGATGCTTATCTGTGCTATTTTCTGAAATAAGGAAGCAGGCAGCTCAGTAAGGTAGCTCACTCCACAAGAGGCATTATTTAAAGCTAATAATCCATTATGATTGTTTTCTTTTCGTGCTTGTAGAAAGTGCGCGGTGATACGCAGAATATAGGCTTTTAAGTCTGTGCCGTTTCTTTTCTGTCTCGCTGTGTTTTTAAGATGCCAAGAGAAGATAAATAGAAGATGTTCTGTCAGTGTTAAACCAGGAACATGTCTTTCAAACGGTCCTCACGCACAGTTGCGATGTTCAGATGAGAAGTCCCGGTGAATCACGACTGTCACTACCTCTACCGCTACTGCCAAGTGACACATGCAAACAGGGAGGAAGCCAGACTTCACTCACATTACAGGATCTAACTGTGCTATGTGTCATCCAGCCAATTCCTGGAGGCTGAATTCCTGTTTCACGGTCCATCCTGGAGGCACTTGGAGGTGGGAATGAAGTCCAGAAGACTCACATGGAGCAGAGGATGGCCACTTCGTAGTTGTGGAACATGGAGCTATTTAGGTTGCTGTGCTCGTTACAGAAGAATTATGCTTCACATACGAGTGTGGCAGATGTTAGGCAGAATGGTTTTCCAACATAATGTTGCACTGCTCACCTTCCAGAAACCATGTTACCTCCCGAGGCAGTGTACCTCACTTTTCCTGTACAATTTTCCTGTAAATAAAATCATCATTTTATTTCAAATTCTATTTGTCAGTTTACACAAAACTAGTCATTCATACAATCAGGTGATCATGTTCTTTTCTTACAGTTACTTCAAATAGTTAAGTTTATGTTATGTTAGGTGGATTAACTAAGAAATACTATAATGAAAATTCCAATGGCTACTTCCAGCAGAATTTTCACTTTCATCATTTTTCAAATGATTAAAAAATAAAAGGTTTTTCCTCAGAATAACCCCATAACATGAAGAATCCACCATCATACTGCACTGTATGTATGACATCCTTTTTAACAAAAGCACCCTTCTAACGAAACCAAACCCACCTCTAGATATAGAAATACTGTTCTCAACACTGCACCTAACCTTCTGTCACACCTTCGTTGCCTGATTATTATTAAACAACTGAGTATCCGACCATAACACACAGTTCTAATCCTTCCAATGATCCAAAAAATGGCTCTGGGCAATAGTATTAGTATAAATGAATATAATTAAATGTCCATTGTTTATGCATACAATATTACCTGTATTGTTTATTTTTTAAAGACTTCTTTGCTCATCTTTATCAAGGGTGTGACTACTTTGGGGCGGGGGTGTGGGGGGGGTGCTGTAGACCGTCGATAGAAATATATTTCTGAGTTACAAATCAAATAATTGAGCAAAGTGAAGACCTCCAGCTCAGTTGAATACTGTGAATGTCCAGAATTAATGAAATGCAATAATATCCCAAGTAGCTTGCCAGATGGCGATACTCCACCAAGGTCCCTGGCTTTGAAAGAGATTCTCATTCTGTTCTGTACACAGGACATGTTTCCAGAAACAGATGTATTTGGGCTACATCGTAACCAAAGAAGAACATATAAAACCTTGAAATGTCAGATCTAATGCTATTGGATCACCATGCGTGATTTCAGAATTGTATTTGTATAATTCCAATTAAAATAAAACTACAAGCTTTCCCCTTCAGGGATTGTAGTAATTGCAGCTGCCATTGTTTTTGTGTTGACATTTACAATTACACTGGACAATGAATACTCTCACATGAAGGCTAAAGTGTGTTGTCAGATACCCCTCCAGTTGTACTTTGAGATGACACCATATCTTTACTTTTCTATCCATCTCTCTGACACATATGAATTAAGCACAAGCTACAACTGAGCCCTCTCCCTTCTCTAAAGCCTCTGACTGTTTTTCCACTTTCCAGTTTGGGAACCTGCTGTTATTTTAGCTTGAACCTCAAGGACAGCCATTCTGTGTAGTAATTAGAATAGGCAAAGCTATTGGGACAAATCAGTGGGAATTGTAATGTATTCAGAGCTTAACTGGGACCTCAACATTAATGGAAGAGAAAACAAGCGCAGTCTAATTCTGAGGCTACCGGTAACTGCACTCCATTGGTACATTTTCATGGAGAACTTTGATTCCACGGTGAGAAATAAACAGACGTGAATATGCAATTCTGTGAAGTACAATCTTAAATAATGAGCGAAGCTGAAAAGTAATGCCAAAATTGACCTGCATCAATGCCTTATTAGAAACAGTAATTATGATTTTAAAAAAGGGAAGAGGAGATTCAAAATGCATCTAAATACAGAATCTTACCTTTGACTGAAGGAAGAATGAAAACTATCTGTGCTAGTGAAAGTATTACCTCTGGGACATAATGGATCAGGCCAGGGTTCCTTTCAGCGTTTGAGTTTTTAATGTCCTTATGCTCATTTCAAAACCACAGGGGTAAAAACAGGCTATAGTTGTAAACAATTATGTTAATAAATAATAAGCCACATTCAGGAAGCTCCCACAGATCACAGCATGGGCAGTTTTTCTGCCTGTACCCCCCCTCCCCCCTTACTTCTTCCACCTTTTGAGTTTATTTATTTATTTATCCAAACATATGGTGGAGATTCCCACCATAATTTTATAGGGATAACTTTTCACCTTTTCTCTTTCCTCCTCTCTTTTTTACCCACTTCCTTTGGCAGTTTTATTGAATCTTTCCCACGGGTCATCTCACTACATCACTTGTCGGCACCGGTAGCTCTGGGCAACATTGTTCACAACATTGACTTTGTGAACTTGGGGGTGGTGACAGGGGCAGTGGTTGGTGTAAAAGGATATTAGAACGCGCAATGCATTTTTGAAGGGTTAAAAAATGCTGAATGTTGAGAAATATAGTTTTTTTTTCTCCCTGCTATCTACCCGGGCCTGATTGAATGCATACACAGTTAATTACTCTGGGTCTAAGGTAAGGCACCAATTCCAGGATCTGGGTGGGGGGGGGGGGGGGCGTCTTAATCTAAATTCATGGCTTGCTAAGGGTCACTTCTGAAAACATTGATGAACCATGTGCCGATTGATGATCTTAGTAAAACCTCACGCCTAATAGGGAGGATTTGAGTTGTGTTTTGCTGAAAATGCACTGCAGAGTTGTGTTGCAATGAAAATGCACTTCAAATACGTAAGTCAGGGAGAACAATATACGGTACAGCCCTCAGATGACCTGAATATTCTTTGCTGTGTGATGTGTGTTGCATAGCATTGGCAAAAGTCATGGATCTCTTCTTCTACTGCCTGATAAGCAGACATATTTTCTTCTTTTTTGCCAGTATTAGAAGTCTTCTTGTGCAGTCGTGCATCTGGGCTTTTCACTTTCTCTCCTGGTTAGATCCAGTTTGCTCACTTCTTTCAAGACAGTAGTGTACACCTGAAATGAAATCTTCAGTATCTTGGCCTTGCCTTCATCTCTCAAAACAACAATTGACAAATAGGTTTCTCAAGAAAGCTGTTTTCAACAAAAATGTAACTTTGGAAATGCTACATCTATATTGTACTAGATCCACTTAATATAATGGGAGTGGTATCTCTACTACCAAATTAGCACAGTAGCGTGATTACTTAAGGATGAGGTGTCACAGTGTGTTTTTAGCATACCGGAGGAATGGCTTCACGGTCATTTTTGTAAAGATTGAATTTAAAATGTTATATAAATGCAATATAAATTTGTAACATTATCAATGTCTTGGCTGTATTGTTTTGCAATTTCTTGTTTCCTTTTTTTTTTTTTTTTTCTTTACAATTTCTCAGTGATTCCAAACTATTGAATGGTAATGCATGTGTGTAGGATGTGCAATTGTACTCAGAAGCTGTGCCTTTTTAGTGAAAGTAATTCCAGTGGCCCATTCAGCTTAGACTGTGCTGTGATTACATTTACATTAGATTATTGGCATTTGGCAGATGCTCTTATCCAGAGCGACGTACAGTTGATTAGACTAAGCAGGAGACAATCCTCCCCTGTAAGCAGGAGACAATCCTCCCCTGGGTTCAGGGCTTTGCTCAAGGGCCCAACGGTTGTGCGGATCTTATTGTGGCTACACCAGGGATCGAACCGCTGATTGAACCACCCGCGGGTTCCATTGATGTACCTTCACCACTATGCTACAGCCCGCCGTGATCAT
This sequence comes from Conger conger, assembly GCF_963514075.1. Classification (NCBI taxonomy): domain Eukaryota; kingdom Metazoa; phylum Chordata; class Actinopteri; order Anguilliformes; family Congridae; genus Conger; species Conger conger. Next base: position 31,089,434 of record NC_083773.1, on the reverse strand, counting down.
CTCAAAATGCTGAGATAGTGTGATCTACACTAACTTGATATGGCCATCAGTTACAAAACAAAGTTACATTTGCAAATAACAAGGATGTAGACACCCTCAGGCTAAGCAAAGGGCAACAAGACCGGTTCCAAATACCATAAGTTATTGTCTGTAGTATCTGCGATGCTTCTCTATTTCCTATTTTACAGGAGTATGGCTTTATTACATTTTATGTCTTTTATGGCAATTCCCTTTCATGTTTTTTATTCCCCTTGGAAAATGTCAATAAGAACCATTGCCTGACAACCTGATTGCAAATGGTGCTATGCGAAATATAGACTGATTTAGTATTGATTGATCGACTAATAGCTGTGAGAAAGCGAGTCTGCGCTCATGTCCAAAGTTGTGCGCATGAACTGCGGTGGCTCTCTATTGTTAAGACAGCTCACACTCACTCAAATCGTGTGTCAGAGAAAGCCGACACCTTGTCATCCGTTATTAAGTGTAGGACGCAAAGCTTGACTGAGAGCAGTCAAGGACATCAGGTCTGGCACCACCAGACAAAAACATTTCATTTATTATCATCCTGAGATCTCAGAAATATGGGTGATCTAGCATCTTTCCTCATCTCATACATTTTGGTTATGAGAGAAGATGAAAACAGATAATCTTACCAGTTCTTCATCGTGATCCCCTGGGTGAGGAGAATGGTGGAGAGTGTAGCAGTGGTATTGATTCATGAGCTCAGTGTTCCAGCTATACAGATTTGAGCAGCAGTGACCTGGAGATAAGGATTTTATACTAGCAAGGAGGCACAAATGAAACTGTCAGAAAGTCAAAAGTGCACCAGTTTACTTTTTTGCTATTGTTCAAAGGTTTCAGTTTTGTCCTGTAATTAGAAGTCCTTGGTAGACTATTTATAACAGTTTGTGTAAATCATTGTGGCTCCTGAGTAGATCCTATTATCATATTAGCATAATTTCTAGCATTTTATAAAAAACCACAAAACAGCGACCTATCATAACAAATACGTTAAAAAAAAACACACATTAGCTGTGAAACCTGGCCAACAACAACAACAAAAATTCTATAACATCAGTGAAAACTGCATTTGAATCGATTGTTAAGCATGGTGCAATGGTGCCCTCCTGTGGATATGAACAGAAAGGTTTCACACAACAAAATGTTTCCTTTTCAGCTGTGGCCTAGGAGAGCCTATGTATAGTGTGTGTACTCAGTGCAGGGGAAACCCAGGAGAGCTTTCAGAATTTCAAGAGGGCTGAAGGGCAATACATTGGTTTTGGAGCAGGAGATGAAATTAAAATACTGAAACTGGTCAAATTCAATCCTACAGTGCTGTTTTTTTCCACAGGGTAGTGGTGTGAAACTATAGGTAGTAAGGAAGTAGTAATCAGGATGAGGGGAGGAGACAGCAGGCCTTTGATTATGGGGGTATGTGATGAGCAGGTAGGCACGTGGTATCTAAGCAGGCTGCAGGCCAAACCAACCCCCAACTGCTACAGGCCAAATCCCCAGCCTACTGTAGCTACAGCCTAAATTTCTTCTGTCCTAACCCTGCTGCGGCTGCAGAGATTGGCCCTTCCCTTCCCTCCCCTCCCAACTATACTGCATTTGTAAGTCAATTCCTTTATTTGTAGGTATCTGTTCATAACAATAGTGAGGTGCATGAGTGGGTTTTTCTGAGTAATAAGTAGGTACACGTTATTTATGTTCAAGTTAGTTGTGTCTGTGAAATTGGTGGACTTTTTTTGACCAATGGCTGAAATTCTCAGTAGTGCGGTTGTGCATTTTACTTTACCATTCTGAAAGAAGGAAACTGAAGGGAATATTTCAACAGGGAAGAAAACCAGCAGAAACACAAAATGAAACCATAGCAGCTTTGGAAAAGGTAATGAATGGGTTGTGGGTATTCTTTTAATCCCTAGATTGTACGGTACTATTTTTTTCATTGATTAGTGGATTACAGCCCACAGCACCATTTACATAACCAAAAAGCAATTCTATTTAATAAAACTGCAATTGAAAATTTAGCAAATGCCAAATTCCGTCAGAATGCAGTAATCCATTGATCTATTTCCAAAACGTCCCATGTTTTGTCACCAAGTGGCGCTATGGTGCAAAAAATAATAAGCATGGTTCCGCATGGTTCGGAGTATTTGTAATATAGCTGTTCGCATATTTTGCCTGGGTGTTTCATATTGCTAAACACACAGGCAATAGAAAATAATAATATTATTGTAATACCTTGTTTACTTTAAAAGTAAAATATTTGTATGGTAGTGATTTGGGGAATTACGATCAGGCATATTGCTAGATGCTTCTACCGGCTTTGCCAGGACATCTACATGCAGAAGTTCTTTACTACGCAAAACATTTCGCGGGGTTGGCGCCGGTTGCTGAAGATGTCGTGGGTAGAAGTGTTTGACCTATAGCTTAGCAGTTCCAGAAATTGGCATAGAGTCCTGCTATTGAGCAACATTGGAGTGAATATTGCGGCGGGTGTTGTGTGGCTATATTTCAATTTATACGCGCAATCGACAGCGAACAAGTATATTTGTCGTTTTTGACATAACGTTAGCTAGCTAGTAAAATTAGCTATGCCTCCAACTGGCTCTGATCCCGGACGGGATGAAATTAAATCCCGGATCCAGGGGCTCATCGATTCGAGCGAAGTGCTGGTCTTCAGCAAAAGCTACTGCCCTTATTGCGTTAAGGTATGTGAAACTGCCTGTTCCTTCTATTTCGCTAACGTTAGTTCATGTTAATTGTCTACTATCTTATTCCATCGTAGCTATAGTTAGCTAGTTAGCTAACATTATAGTAGCCCCTTACATTATCTGTGTTAGCTGATTACATTAATTGACGTTTTGCCGCCTTTTGTATGGTAATGGATAAGTTACAGTGCATCTAGTGTACATTCACTTTTTAGCGAGTGTTTGGTCCTGATAGTTTGAAGTTCGTAACATCATAGAATACTTCAGTCAATCGTGCGGCAATATGATCCAAGTTCGCTAGATTAGCTAGCGAGCGATTCTTTTTTCCGTAGCGTCAGGCATGACCATGCATGGCAAACTGACAGACTTCACTTGACCTGCCGACTTGGCTAACTTAGCTAGCTAGCCAGCCTGCTTTAAGTTTAACTTGGTTAGCCACGCTGGTTAATTAGCGTAGTTAAATTAGTTTAGCTAGCTATGTAACTTAAGGTTAGCTAGCTAATGTTTGACCGTTGTTGGCTACCATAGTATGTTAGTTAGCTAAGCTGTGCATTCCAGATTCCCCAGGGAATGACACTGGTTAGCTCTGTGTTTGGGCAAACCTTTCCAAGACACAGCCAACGTCAGTTAACTAGAGTAAAATCCGCGTTAGCCAAGTTAGACACCATGACTCAGCGACACTAGCCACCAAGCTGGTTGACTCACTACAGTAAAATCCCCGATAGTAATGGTGACACAGCTAACGTTAGCCCAACGTAGCTAGCTGTCTAACGTTAGCTGTGTTAGCTAGCTAGTTACGTTAGTTAACCCCGACATGGTTCTGATTCAGGCTGCCCCTCTGACTTCAGCAGTGGTCACTGTCCTCGGCTTGGATTTGTGAACCTATTTAAAACGCATTTAAATTCGTTTAGCTGGTTAACTATAGATGACATTCAGTCATAGCTACAAGTTACTTTGTAAACAAGCTCTATGTCGTTATTTCTGTGATCAACGAAGTCGTGCAGTGATGTGCGTAGCGAGCTAGCTAACCAAGTGATTTAAATTAGTTATTTTGTGTATCTGTAAAAGAGTTTTCCCTAATTGTTATACTAACTATAACTTAGTTGCACGCTTTGCTAAGCTGACAAAGAAAGTTAAGTGATTTGTGACCTCTTCCACGTGCTTGTAGCTCATTTAAATTGGTTAAAGAAAATAATAATAAAAAAAAACGTTAGATGTACTACTAATTTCAAAGGTTAAAGTATGTTAATAATATGTTCGCCAAGTAGCTTAATGTGGAGAATTTTTACTCGAGCTCTGGGTCATTGAGGTGGGTTCATAATGTAATTTTCTGATTAGGTTTATGAAGCAGGCAGGTTGGGTTCCAGTTCCCTCAATTGCTCAGTGCAGCTGGGGTCTATTGAGGGAAGTGCTGTGATTGAGACACTCATAAGACTAAAATGAGAGTCTTTTCAGAGTTTTGTGCATGTGCTATAAGACCATTGACCATGGTTGGTATTTATGGAGGGCACAGAACAGTGTGTGTGGGGATGTTCTTGTCACAGTCGTCGTATTGTCATTTAATTTGTTGATTCTTTGTATATCGTAAATGTGTTCATGCATTATTGTATGTTTGTATGTATAATGTACTGTACATAGTGTGTGACACTGTTTTTTTGTGCATTGTTTTTTCAGGTGAAGGATCTCTTCAAACAGCTCAACGTTAAGTGCAATGTGCTGGAGCTGGATTTAATGGGTGAGATTCAGAAATGAAATTGTTGAAAGTGCACTCAATTTAACACAGGACCTAATGAGGCACATAGCCTCATAAATAAAGCGCAAATAAAAACTCAAAATAAAGTTAGAAAAACAATGTGAAAACCTTAACAATAAGGCCAGTTTATGTTGCTCAAAAAGCTAGCCTTTCTCTAAATGGTAAATAGGCTGTGATGCAAGCTCAGCGGGGAGGTTAGGTGACTGTAGTTCCGTTTGTTTCATGTCCTGTTATTTGTGATTTGTTGGTTTTATTGACTGTTCTTTTATGTATTTTTTGATCCTGTGTAGCACTTTGTGTCACTGTCTGTAAAAGGTGTGATAGAAATATAGTTTACTTACTTACTTCGACACATCCAGGCTGGGGGATCGAACCGGCAAACAGACAATACAGAAATTGTACAGTACAATACCTAATTTCATATTCGTGCCTACTTATTTAGTTAAATGGAATACAAGTAAAATCTCTTGCTACTTAACCAGAATTTTTGATTTGTGGAAACTGAATTCCAACCTTCCCATTATCAGTGTGCTGCACATTGGGCTGAATAGCACTGCTACTATTATATTGTTGTTGTTGTTGTTGTTGTTATTATTCATATTTAAAATGTTCCATTTTGTACACATTTCCACTGTTTTATTTTAGGTCCTGGTATCTATTGGATGCTGTTTGTTTTCGGCACTTAAAACCACACAGTCTATCAAGTTTCGCATGTCGATTCATCAGTGTCTCATGAGCGCTCCCTCAAACAGGCTCTTTTAGCGACTGAGTCTTTAAGGCTCATTGATATGAGTGAATCTCTGTTCCGATTGACTTGTTTGCTCCAAGGAACGGAACACAGTCTTCTGTCAGGCTCTTGGATATGAATGGAGCATCTGATTGTGATGTTATAGCTTCAAGGAACTCCAAATGGCTGGTTTAGGTTGACATTTTCTTCATATGGATTGTGCGGATTTATTTGTGGACTGTGCTTTGACACTTTCAGTGTTATTGTAGCACCTACAACTCCTTTATAATCCGCATAGCAGGGGAAATGTTATTTCCCTCAATATGGGGCCTCTGAGCCTCAGGCTTTGAATCCAGCCAGTGTGCACATCCACATGTTGTTCAGTGCGTGTATATATTGCTTCTTTGTACTGGGTGTTGAAATTATGTCTTGTCTGCAGGTAGTGCTTTCTATGTTCAAGACTTTATTTTTGTATATTTTTTGCTGTAAGCATATTGAGTGTCACGTTGCTTCCTTCCCTCTCTTTACTGACCAGAAATCGTATGACTTTACAACGCGTGTCCTTGAATACACCGAAGAGGGCAAAACATGCAATGTCTCCCGTTAAAGTTGTCTACTTGCACTTCAGATCTTTGTCCAAATGCAAACTCACCCACTCTAGTGCTTTCAAGTTGTGGAACTCCATACACAGTGAACATTGTCTGGCTGCTGCCCTTCATTTGGACAATGAATTGCATTAAGCATGTTTGTGTACCACCCATTGCTGAGAGCGCTTCCTGCAGACCGTTCAGTAAAATGTAATTTGAGAGGCGGAAGTTTTTTCGCCACTGTTCCCCTTACTAGTCTATCATATTAGGGCCCGTCTGGTGCGCTGAAATATGAGGACTTGGCCTGTCTCTCGGCGTGCGTGATGGAAAGGAGGTCATTGTGCTGTGTCATTCTCCAGTTCACTGGGTGGTTAGGGGAGAATGCTATTCTGAAGGGAGAGAAAAGCCAGAACACACTTGTGGAATATCTGAGGTGTAGTGGCTGAGAGATGCTGGTGTGATATCATATCTTCCTTGTATATCAGAGACGTGCACTTTTGAAAGCAACCCTTTCTGTTCAAAACATCCTCTTCCTTTTGTCTTGCAGTAACTTGTAAAACCCTCCCAGAAGGTTGAGCCTGGGCCTGTCTTAGTTTTTGTTGATTTGCGGCCTTGTAATTATGGCCTGGTCTGTAGCGGTGAGCCTGGTTTCTCAGCATAGCTGAGACATGAATGTTTCAGGTGGCAGAATCCTGTCGTGTTGCGCTACGGGCAACCACAGGAGTTGCTGAGTCACCCCTGGTGCTGTTTGGCTGCGTTCCACATCTTTCGCCCGCTATCGCTCCCTCACCTGCTCTCTCCCTAATCTCCTTGTCTCATCTCTAAGTTGGGCATATGCATATATCAAATGTGTTCTTGGCACGGTGTAGTGTGCTCTGGCCAGTCAAGCTTGTTCATAGTGATTCCACCAATTCAGCACTTGTCAGCATTGCCTTTGCCTTTTACAAGGGTTTTGATAAGAGCACATTAGCAATGCCCGTACAGAATTCAGCCATCACACGTTTGCATGCATGGCATTTCTCTTTCGGGTTACTTTTGTGCAGTCAGACTTGCTTAGATTTGCATACTGTTGGGAGGCACAGTTTGAGGAGTATATAATGACCTTAGGAGCTGCCAGCCATTATACACACTGCAATACTTGACCCTCCATTCGACAACCGGAGCCAATACTGTTCCTGTAAACCAGGGGTGCACAACAAGGGCCAGTCTGATCCAGGATTTCCACCTCTGGTCTTAATTATTTAACTGAGGCAATCATATCTTATCTGACGTGTATGTGTACCAGCTATAGCTGCAGATTGCAGTTTTATCCTAATGATTTTACTATGCTCAAGTACAGGCTTGAAACAGGGTAATTTATCGAACTGTCAGGAAATTAAGAACAAGGCAATTGTGGAGTTGTGTTCCCCTGCTGTAAACTGAAGCAGTTTTGCACGGCTCAACTTTCTCAGGATTAGACCACACTTAACGTTTCCGTCCTCTCTGCGCCAGCTCTTACCTGACGTCTAGCCTCTCCCTTTCAAATTTTAACTCGTTTTTCTGTATACGCCTGTATTGTCTTGCCTCAGCTCTAATTTCCTGTTCAGGTCCCAGAGAATTTAATCAAGATTTGGCAGATGTTTTTCATTGTACGTGGTGTTGGGGGTATTGGCTTCACTGTCATTGTTTGGAGCTAAGCAAGATGTTCCTGTACTTTATCAGATGATGGCTCGCACTACCAGGACACACTGTTGGAGATGACCGGGCAGAAAACCGTCCCCAACGTCTTCATCAACAAGACCCACGTCGGCGGGTGTGACAAAACCCTGCAGGTACACTTTGAGTCAAGGGCTGAAACCAGGGTGTGCTTTTCTGCAGCAGATGGTCAGTGTGTAACCATGGGGGGAATGGCCACAGCTATTGCTAAAGAAAGGAAGCTGCTTCCTCACTTTTATGGTTATGAGGCCCGTCGTTTGTGTAACTTATCTTGTGTCATCAGATAAGTCAGATACGTCTTCCTGAAAATTCTGAGAAATGTTATAAACCAGTAGATCAAGCATTGCAAGAATATTTATCTTGGCATCTGCACTTAGCATCAGGTTATGGAATTGGATCGACTACAGACAAACGTGGAGGCGGTGACTGATGGGTAGAATCGGGTAGAGCCACGTAGTGTCACGGAGTGATGGCTGGAGACCTCGCCCGCTCCACCGTCACTACGTTCACCACTGCAAGCAGGCTTCAAATGGAGTCTCAAAGGGTTATTGTAATTATGAAATAAAACTGGGGTTATCATTAATCGTGTGGGCGGGGGGAGGTATACAGGTGCAAGAGTGCCTGCTCTGCTCTACAGTGGGAAGATGAGACCGGGTCTGTGGCCCCATCGGCCCGAGACCTGCAGCCATTAGCATGAAAATGGCCCGTCCTTAATTTGGCATCCCTCTGATATGAGGGCTCTCCTCTGATCAGCCTCTCATCCAGAGCTCTTACAGGAAATGAGTCCAATTCAGCAACCTGGCAGTGATCCATCAAAGCAGGGTTTGGGCAGGAGACATGTTTCGACCATTCAGTCTTTGTGCCCATTGATGCATTGATTATATTTAAAAATATGCATCTAGTCTGAAATATGAATCTGCCATATTCACTTCTAGCCCTTTCACTATGTTGTGCAGTAAATCACACAACTGTTTTTCCATTACAAATCTTGGATTTTGGCTTTTAATTTTATTTTTTACTAGCTCTGTCAAGTTTTCTTTTTTGTCAGTTTGGACTCGTGTGATGTGGCTGTCATGGGAAGACTGCAGAGAGCAAAGAAAAATGTTTACAAAGACAGTTGTGACACTTGGGTGGAGATAACTGGTTTCTGGTTTGACGTCATCAAGCACTAGGGATGGAATGGGCTAACCGACAAACGTCCGCTGAGTGAATGGCAGCTATTTTAAATGGCTCCGACCAAAAACAAGAAACTATTTCACTTTCACATTGACTTCTTGGCAGTGGGGAATCTGAACACTATCTTACTAATATCTGTATCCAGACCAGGGTTATTATCTTTATGAATCCCATCAACTGTCATTCTGAATCATTGACTAGCTTACCATGCATCTTATTGTACTCCCAAATATTATTTTTTTAAATGACTTTTCCCATTTAATCATTTCAATACTCCGACTTCCATAGGGGCTAGGACTTCACCATCAACCACTGGGCTGTTTATTTGAAGTGTTTTCTACATGGTAGTGCTAGGCTTTGTTGTGGTGACGTCACAGGAATGAGTCCTGTAGCGCTTGCGTGACAGCCTTCACAGAATGCAATCCTGAAAGTCGAGTTCAAAATCTGAGCTGTGGCTGCTGTCTAGCCCTTGCACATGCAGACCGGTCTACTTTTTCACCAAGCGCCCCCGGTGGTTGTAACGTGAACAGCACTGTTGCTTTGCCAGTAACCAAACGCTCCTGTTTGTCCGGCAGGCCCACCAGGACGGCCTCCTGAAGCAGCTGCTGGACGGCGAGTCCTACGACTTCGACCTCATCGTGATCGGGGGCGGCTCGGGGGGCCTGGCCTGCTCTAAGGTGAGCGCACACACACACACACACACACACACACACACACACCGCCCCACCCTCCTTCCTGTGAGACTGTAGGGCTGCACAAACCTGCCTTCACACTGGCCTCGTTACTTTAGTCATCGGCATAGGACGTCACTTCAAATTTCAAAAACGCATCACAGAGAGCTTTTAAAGGGATAATGTCTCCGTATGCCAGGCGGGCTGTCAGTCACGCGTACTCTTACTCATCCTGACCTAAATGGGGATGTGGTTGGGCTCCACAGGAAGCGGCGTTGCTGGGGAAGAAGGTGATGGTGCTGGACTTTGTGGTGCCCACGCCCAGAGGAACCACCTGGGGTAAGTCCCTCTCTGTACCCCTGCTGCATCCCGGGGCTCTCTCTCACGCCCGTCCCGGCCTGACGTGCCCGCTGCCCTCGCTCTCCCTGCAGGTCTGGGGGGCACGTGCGTCAACGTGGGCTGCATCCCCAAGAAGCTCATGCACCAGACCGCCCTGCTGGGAACGGCTCTGCAAGACGCCCGCAATTTCGGCTGGCAGTTCGAGGAGACTGGTGAGTGCCGCGGGGCCGGATGTAGACGGTGCATTATGGGAGAAGTGAAGGATTTTCTGGTTGCTCAGGGTGTTCCAAGCCAAGCTACTCAAATATATAGTATGTGTCATTCTGTGTGAAAGTCTATTTTGGAAGTAGTATTTTTTGGATGTTATGTGGTTGTTAAATTTTTGTGTGATAGAAGTACTTAGTGCTTAGTTTGCTTGTTGTCGCCCACATAAATACAGTACAGTAAATCTTTTGGTGGTCTTAGTAGATCTAAAGGCAAAGATGGTTCTTCCATGGTTTTGAGTTATGGTCTGTGCTAAAGTGGGCCAGGCTCTGATCAGTGCGATTCTCCTGGTCCATTGCAGTGAAGCACAATTGGGAGACGATGAAGACGGGCGTGAACAACTACATCGGCTCCCTCAACTGGGGGTACAGGGTCCAGCTCCGCGAGAAGAGCGTCAACTACGTCAACTCCTTCGCCGAGTTCGTCTCGCCGCACAAGATAAAGGTCTCTCGCTGCCGAGCCTTCAGCCACCTCACACCAGCCGGAGTCTGCATGTCTGGCCAATGATTAAGCTCTTTCAGATGAAGTCTTTGATCAGTGAACGATTGGTGGATACATTGATTATTTTTCCACCCTGTTGCCGTCAGATGAAAGTCATGCTGGCTATGGATTATCTTTGAGTGCAAGCACAGTAGAAATGTTCTAGTTTTCTATCCAGCAAGGCTGGAAAAGTGGTTGTCCAAGCAAAACCCTGTGTGCCAGTCTAGGTGTGGAAACTTGACAAAGCGAACGGGCGTAAATCATAGTTGCCCAGTTCTCTCATGTAATAAAAGCACTATAGGTATAAGAGGGTTGGTGTAATGGAGGTCTGGGAGCTGGCAGGAGAGCTGCACTGTGTACTGAAGGTGTACTGAAGGGAGCGGTTGTGTAACTGCTGTGACTTGTGTTTCCATAGGCAACAAACAGGCGAGGCAAGGAGACTTTTCATACGGCAGCCAAATTCGTTCTGGCAACAGGAGAGCGGCCACGCTACCTGGGCATCCCTGGGGATCGAGAACTGTGCATCACCAGGTGTGTGTGCCGTGTGTGTGTGCCGTGTGTGTGTGCCGTGTGTGTGTGCCGTGTGTGTGTGCCGTGTGTGTGTGCCGTGTGTGTGTGCCGTGTGTGTGTGCCGTGTGTGTGTGCCGTGTGTGTGTGCCGTGTGTGCCGTGTGGCGTGTGTGTGTCTTAAAGGTACAATGGGTAAGACTTTTGTCTTAAAACATTGTTACAAGACAATTGTAAATCCTTTCCTATCATTGAAAAAGGCTCACTGACATGTTGACTCACCCTCACACAGGGTCTGTTGTCCTTAAATTCGGGTTTCAAAATATACTGTTAACGGCCCAACACTCTGTACCAAAACATTATATAACTGTACACTAATTCAAGCTCGTTGGTTGAAAATTGGTTCTAATTGCCACAGCCAATGGCCTTTCAACATTCAGCACATTTACAGAGAAGGGGGAGGGTTTGAGTGTTGTGGTTTGACGGTGTTTGTGCTCCTATTCCTCTCTTGACCGTTAGAAGTTCTAAATTACCTATCGTACCTTTAAGACATACCAATTATTCATATTTAACATGCTTGATGGCTCACAGAATAATTAGGTGGATAAGTGAAGGGCTGTGCCTGGTGTGACCCCTGCCTTTCCCGACAGCGATGACCTGTTCTCCCTGCCCTACTGCCCCGGTAAGACCCTGGTGATCGGGGCGTCCTACGTGGCGCTGGAGTGCGCCGGCTTCCTGGCGGGGCTGGGCCTCGACGTCACGGTCATGGTGCGGTCCATCCTGCTCCGCGGCTTCGACCAGGACATGGCCAACCGTGCCGGGGAGCACATGGAGGACCACGGGGTCAAGTTCCTCAGGAAATTCGTCCCCACCAGCGTGAGCAGACAGACCCGTTATCCCATTCATTTAACATGCCTGTGGTCTGACCTTTTGGACCTTTTGGACATTTCAATCTGGTTGAAATGTTTGCGCAGGCTACACCTGAATAATATATGCATCATAAAGTTGGTCAGTCTTTAGTATAAATATTTTGGATCCATATGCTGTGTAATAACTTTGGCAGCAGCTCATGTACCTGGCCTGGTTTAGGGGAATCATTTTACTCCAGTGAAAGGCTTCAATTCGATCTGTCAAACTAGATCTGACTAGCACAGCACTCACGGATTGCCTGAATTTTATACTATTAAAGCCTGTTAAAGTAGTGAATTTTAAGCATGTTCCCTTGTCAGGTGGAGGAGCTGGAGAAGGGCACGCCCGGGCGGTTGAAGGTGACGGCCAAGTCTACGGAGACGGACGAGGTCTTCGAGGGCGAGTACAACACGGTGAGTGGCCATCCTTTACGACTTTGGAATAAAGTACACCCTGTCCTCAAAGGACCATAACTTAAAGCTGAAAATATCATCAAAAAATGTGCTTACAATTTTCATTGTTAAACTGATTCAATATTTTTAATCGCATTGGAGCTTGCGTAAAATGCCAAGTTGTGTATTATTGTTTGCTTGCGAACTAGCTTCACTCAAGAATCAAGACTGCAGGCTAATTGGATCTTAGCCCTTACGGCCTTTACACATTATGGGAAGAAGAACAAATGAGGAACAGAATTAAAAGTTAAATGTTCTTGGCTTGTGTACTCCATGCTTGGCATTTCCTCAAAGCAGTAAGCAATTACAGTGCTGTCTTTGGATTTTTTTCAAATTTCCTGAAGCTAGGCTAAAAACTGTCAGAAGCTAATCTAAGAACCTGACCCTGTTATTTTTAAGTCTGGAACAATCTGCCGTCTTGTGCTTGCAGGTCCTGATCGCCGTGGGCCGGGACGCCTGCACGGGGACCATCGGCCTGGACAAAGCAGGAGTCATTGTAAACAAGAAGTACGTGTCCCTCTGGTCTCCTGCCCCCTCTCCCCCCCCCCTTCTCGCTCAGGGTGTGCCTGCTCCTTTAAGAGCTTCCTACGATCACCATGATTCAGCAGTTCTGGCACTCAGCGGTGACAGCAGGGCACTGGGTTGGGGGGGGGGGGCTGGTTGTCATGGCGAGCGGTGGGGCATGGTGTAAATACATCTGGTTGGGTGGAGGTTTTTGGTTTCCTGTGGGTCCTGCCAGCAGTGATCGGTTTGCAGTGGGGTTTTGTCAGGTGACAGTGCAGGCTTGAACTTGTGAGAGTCAGTAGGCTGTTCTTCTGGGACCAGTTGCACGCCTCCTGCCTGATCCCTTGCTGTGTCTCACTGCTCTGTGCACTGCATTCTGCTTTGGTAGCGCACAGCTGATGGTGCTGCTAACCGCAGAAGCCTTTAGACCCCATTCACTTCTCCTTTCAATAATTCATTTCTCAGAAAGTCCAAATGCTATCAATTTGCAAGAGTCTAATTACAGTGAATAAATGTACAGGCAGGGGTGGTACACTCTCGTCTTTTGCGGGGCGGAGGGGCTCTGCAGCGTAGCGGTGGTGTGTAAGAGCGTGTCTCTAATGCGGTCTACAGCGTAGTGGTCGTGTGTAAGAGCGTGTCTCTAATGGGGTCTACAGCGTAGCGGTCGTGTGTAAGAGCGTGTCTCTAATGCGGTCTACAGCGTAGCGGTCGTGTGTAAGAGCGTGTCTCTAATGGGGTCTACAGCGTAGCGGTCGTGTGTAAGAGCGTGTCTCTAATGCGGTCTACAGCGTAGTGGTCGTGTGTAAGAGCGTGTCTCTAATGGGGTCTACAGCGTAGCGGTCGTGTGTAAGAGCGTGTCTCTAATGGGGTCTACAGCGTAGCGGTCGTGTGTAAGAGCGTGTCTCTAATGCGGTCTACAGCGTAGCGGTCGTGTGTAAGAGCGTGTCTCTAATGGGGTCTACAGCGTAGTGGTCGTGTGTAAGAGCGTGTCTCTAATGGGGTCTACAGCGTAGCGGTCGTGTGTAAGAGCGTGTCTCTAATGCGGTCTACAGCGTAGCGGTCGTGTGTAAGAGCGTGTCTCTAATGGGGTCTACAGCGTAGCGGTCGTGTGTAAGAGCGTGTCTCTAATGGGGTCTACAGCGTAGCGGTCGTGTGTAAGAGCGTGTCTCTAATGGGGTCTACAGCATAGCGGTCGTGTGTAAGAGCGTGTCTCTAATGGGGTCTACAGCGTAGCGGTCGTGTGTAAGAGCGTGTCTCTAATGGGGTCTACAGCGTAGCGGTCGTGTGTAAGAGCGTGTCTCTAATGCGGTCTACAGCGTAGCGGTCGTGTGTAAGAGCGTGTCTAATGGGGTCTACAGCGTAGCGGTCGTGTGTAAGAGCGTGTCTCTAATGGGGTCTACAGCGTAGCGGTCGTGTGTAAGAGCGTGGCTCCAATGGGGTCTACAGCGTAGTGGTCGTGTGTAAGAGCGTGTCTCTAATGGGGTCTCTACAGCGTAGCGGTCGTGTGTAAGAGCGTGTCTCCAATGGTGGCTCTGCAGTGTAGCGGTAGAGCTCGTGGCTCTAACGCTCCCCCTTGTGGACAGGAACGGGAAGATCCCCGTGAACGATGAGGAGCAGACCAACGTGCCGCACGTGTACGCCATCGGGGACATCCTGGAGGGGAAGTGGGAGCTGACGCCGGTGGCCATCCAGGCCGGGAAGCTCCTGGCCCGCAGGCTGTTTGGAGGAGCCACGCTGAAGGTGAGTGGCTCACAGGGCTCATTTAGAATACATCATCTCATTCACTGTAAATGGGAAATATGTCATATGAAATGTTTACGCTGTGGCAAATGGCTGCATGTCTTGTGTAGGTGACATGAAAACCAAACAAGTATGTTGCAGCTTATTGCAGTTAGTTGCAGTTTTACTGAGGCAGGAGGGCGAACTTTAACCACCTCTTTTCCCAAAGAAGGAGGTTTGAAGAAAGGTCTTTGGAAGACAGTTCAGCGTCATGTTAGCATGTGCAGAGAAAATTGGGTTTTTCCTGATTGGCTGTGATTACACCGTCTGTTTTTACGATCCCCCACGGCACGCCTCGCGCAAAGACGGTGGTGTTGAGGGGAAAGGACTGACGTCTGCGTGTCTGTGTACCCGCAGTGTGACTACGTGAACGTGCCCACCACCGTGTTCACTCCACTGGAGTACGGCTGCTGCGGGCTGTCTGAGGACAAGGCTCTGGAGGTGTACGGCCCGGAGAACATCGAGGTGAAGGATCCCAATGTGCACTGCATCAGGATACGGGCTCATAGTGCCTGTAATTGTAAAATTGTGGAAACTGCTCACCCCAGCCCATAGTATTATGAGCCCTTTCAGATTTTCACAGAAGCATTGCCGGGCACTTGGTCTGTTGCGAGTTTCCTTGAAGTACTTGCTTTATCGGCTGATATTCTCCTACTCAAGCCAGTTAGCGGCTGAGCTATTGTGCCCCCGGGCGTTTCTAGTTTCTGTTTGACGTGTGATGTTGGCGTGTGTTGTGCTAACGTGCGCTACGTTTCCTGCTGTGCAGGTGTTCCACAGCTTGTTCTGGCCTCTGGAGTTCACTGTCCCCGGCAGGGACAACAACAAGTGCTACGCCAAGATCATCTGTAACAAACAAGACAACGTAAGTGCCCCCTACCTTTAGTTACCACAATACAAGAACAACGTGGACAGTGGCATGTACGATTAACAGTTACAACAATACGATAAGAACAACGTGGACAGTGGCATGTATGATTAACAGTTACAACAATACAAGAACAACATGGACAGTGGCATGTACGATTAACAGTTACAACAATACGATAAGAACAACATGGACAGTGGCATGTATGATTAACAGTTACAACAATACGATAAGAACAACATGGACAGTGGCATGTACGATTAACAGTTACAACAATACGATAAGAACAACATGGACAGTGGCATGTATGATTAACAGTTACAACAATACGATAAGAACAACATGGACAGTGGCATGTACGATTAACAGTTACAACAATACGATGAGAACAACATGGACAGTGGCATGTATGATTAACAGTTACAACAATACGATAAGAACAACATGGACAGTGGCATGTATGATTAACAGTTACAACAATACGATAAGAACAACATGGACAGTGGCATGTACGATTAACAGTTACAACAATACGATAAGAACAACATGGACAGTGGCATGTACGATTAACAGTTACAACAATACGATAAGAACAACATGGACAGTGGCATGTACGATTAACAGTTACAACAATACGATAAGAACAACATTGAAATGACCACTTGTGTGCGTTTGTGGTGCAGTGTACACGGTCTATTGCGCGAGGTTTGTAAATGTTCCTCCCCCCTCTCCCCCACAGGACCGTGTGGTGGGGTTCCACTACCTGGGCCCCAACGCGGGTGAGGTAACGCAGGGCTACGGGGCGGCCATGAAGTGCGGCATGACCAAGGATCAGCTGAGCAACACCATCGGCATCCACCCCACCTGCGCTGAGGTGAGGAAGCGCCCCACAACCCTTTCCCTCCCCACATCCTCTACACCCATCCATACCCCGCGTCTGCCGCCAACGCCGCTGAAACAAGAGCCTGTTAGCTTTATTCACAAACGGTGGGAAAACAGCCCGTTACATTGTGTTGGCCTTGTGGTATGCAGACTGTTCCCCAAGCTGTTACCTGAGCTGCTGAGCATGATGCGCACCGCAGCGGCCAGGAACGAATAACAGGAGATCATAATTCAGCTACAAAACCGCTGAATTACAGCTAACGACTGGAATGTGTTTACTTCACACAGACGCTACAGCTCGCGTTATTGCACTGTGTTTCTGCCTTTGGGGCTGTGTGAATAAGTTTTAGAAAGTCTGCAAAAGCTAATTTGCAAATCTATGGAGTTAACTCTTAATAGATGATCGTATCATATAAATCTCATTGACTTCTGTAACGGTTGAATGAATTGTTCTTTTATTTAAATTTTATGAGCTTTCAAACAAGTCCGCAGTACGCATGTGGAGACAGTGTTCAGTTTAAAGACGCGCGGTCCCTTGTTTCTCTCCGGCAGATCTACACCACGATGGAGGTGACGAAGAGTTCGGGCGGAGACATCGCCGCGGCGGGCTGCTGAGGTTAAACCCTGCTGTTTTAACGGGCTGTCCTGTCCTGTGTAGATCCACTGCCCCCCTCTCTCTCCCATCCGACCCCCTTCCGAGTCTGCGCTCAGAATGACTGATTCTCAGGTAAATCAAAGACGTACAAAACCATCCCGTAGAGGAAAAGGTCACATTAACAACTTCCCTCCATATATGGAACTTGAGCGTAAGGAGCGTACATGCACTTTTGGGGCCCGGTTACAGAGAGAGAGAGAGACCGGGGGCGGCAGTGTTCAGGACAGCCCGTTAAACGGCGGGGTTACTCAGCCGAACTCTGCCCTCGACCCGCTCAGGAACGCGCCGTTCCCGGTGCCGTTTGACGTCCTGGCTCGTAACCGTAGCAATGCGGTGGGCCAGGACCGATGTCCCCCTGAGCGGACCTCAGGGCAGAAACCACTTCGTCCAACCCCCAATTCCCCCACCCCCTATTCCCACCCCCATTACGAGACAGCGCTGTGGTGTTGACCAGGGTTAGATTCGGTGTCGGCCGTGCTCAGAATACTCACCGGCGGCTAGGCTAGCCCTGCTTTTGCTAGAGGCGGAAGTGCAGCATTTGTTTCTTTGTTCTTTTATTATTTCTTATTTTATTTTAAGGGGTTTACAGTTTAATTTAGTCAAGACCTGATTTGCCATGAGTTCACATTCCAGGCATACGTCTGTGTCGCTTTGTTATTGTACGCACAAGTAATTTAATTAAGATTTCACATGTAGCAAAAGTTTATGTTTCGAATAATTCCCGGTATGTTATCAACCTCGACTTATGTAAGCACTTCCCCCCCCCCCCCCCCCCCCGCCACCTTCTACCAAAGTGAGAATAGAAACCCACAGGAATTATGTGTCGTGTGTTAAACCCTACTCATCATACAGCTGCAAAGAATCGCATTCTTCGAGAAGTCAAGAACTCATTATTTTAACTTTGTGTACAAATATACCTGCCTTATGCTACTTTCCCAATGTATCATCATTAAAGGCTGGATCTGTCAAAATATTGAGAAATTGTATGAATGTGCCTTTTTAAAGCATTTTCATTAAAAGAAAAACATAATGCTTATTTGTATGGACCTGGTTTACTGTTGCTGTTTATCTTCTTTTAGGTTACGCATAGAGTATGTTATGTGTACCTGTTATTATAGAATTGTAAAGATGGTGTTTCAAAGTAAATTCGCACTGTGTTCTCAGCAGTGAGCCAGTCCGATGTACAGATACCATTTTCCTGGCTGCATTGTTTCGAGAGCAATTATATTACTGAAATAAATAAGCAAATTAAAAAAAATGTTGTTTCAGTGTAATACTTCATTGCATAAGATATTTGCAATTGTTTCTGTTGCATGTCACCAAGTTCTTCTTTCCATGGTACTGCCATTCTCCACCAAAAAAAAAAAAATGCCTCATGTATGTTATATTTATGCATTGGAATTTTTTTCCAATGCATAAATATATTGGATATTAAATAAATTCAAGAGTCTAGGTAGCATATCCCGGAGTTGCATTTCTCATGACTTGCTGAATGTACTCTCGTTAACATGCTTTAAATCTTCCATGAATTTGTCCCTGCCCCTTTTTGTTAAATATTAATTTCCAACCCACTGACCCTGTACCTTCTGGGAGAGACACTGCAGGCCTGCCTGTTCCTGTTCCACAGTGACACTGCAGGCCTGCCTGTTCCTGTTCCACAGTGACACTGCAGGCCTGCCTGTTCCTCTGTAGCCTCTTCGGCTGCAGAACAACCGCAGAAAGCGTTACCATGCTCTCGTGTTGCTAAGTGACATGGTTCCTTGTTCCCTGCCGTAGCTGACTTGGCATTCAACCAACTTCTCTTTCCAGTGGTATTGGGTTCCCTTGATGTGGACAGAGCGGATTGGCTGTGCAGGACCCTCTGACGTTCCTCTGCCGCATGGCACACGGTAGTGGTAGGCTGAAGATGTGTGTGGAGGTCATCCCACTGCCCTCGGATGCGAATCGTGCCAACGATTAAACCATGATGCACAACTGCAGAGCGATTGTAGTGCAAGGAACGTAGCTGAAGTATTTCCATTGTGGCTGGTGGATGAGCAAGACGCACCCTGCTTTTTTGAGGGGTTGCTGTGACCTGGTGGACTGTAATGGTTTCTGGGAGATTCTGTCTGTGAGCTCTGATTCAGTTCTCTCTCTCAGGGCTGATGTTGTGCCACTTTACCTCAGAAATAGCCCTCCCCATTGGGATTCTCTCTTCTGCCTTACACAATGAGGGGTGAAGGGGGTATCTTCAGTTCAGTCATGTTTTAGGCTTAGTCTGCTTTAGAACTACTGATACTGCCGTACTATACCACAACTGCAATTGTTTTAGAAAAAAAAGTAAAACCATATTTTTCTGTCTCAGCTCATAACCAACTGCAAAACTGCTTCAGGCTTGCTTTATGAATTGCATTTCTCATTTTTATTATTTGCATTCCAATTTGTTTAAATTAAGATTTTATCAATGGAATATTAGGCCTATTCAGTGCAGGAGTTTGTTCATACAGATCAAAGGCCACTGATTTGAATCGCAATGAAAGATCAAGGAAGCTGAAAGTTCACAGCCTTTTCATATTCCTGTTTTTTATTTTTTTTAATATTTCCGTTTTTTCATGGTGGTGCGTTTGTCACCTGCAGCGGTTGCTACGGCAACAGTTCTCCACACTTCAATAGAGGTTCATAAGTAGTCCATGCAAGTGGGGTTATGCAAATACATGACGATGGTACCATTTTTAACCATTTTCATAGAAATGGAAATTAGTTGATTTTGAGTGATCATTACAGGTCTCCTTGTGATCTTTTTTGACAAACCCAAAAAAAATTAAATGGGTAGTAGGCTACAAATTGATCCCTTGGTCCTTTGTAATAGTACCTTTCAGAGAAAACTGATCCCTGTTTTCTGTTGGACAACTAAACAATTGTAAGTGGTCCATTGCATTACATTTCATTGACTTTTGCCTCTTCAAGCCTTTTTTTTTTTTTCTTTTTTTTTGTGAAAGACCCTGTTTACGTGTCTGTCAGGCATTTTCACCTAATAGTTTTCTTAACATTGAGTCAGACCGCTTCCATTACAACAGCCAGTCTGTTATCCAAATTAGTGGTTAGGTCCAGGGCTTGGTCTCATCCGTAATTCAAAAGAATAATGTGAACTGAACTCTGTCCAACCTGGTTTGGTTTGCTTGTTGAATATTTGCATGGTCACCATGACTTTGCACAGGTGTTTTTACTGGTAAATAATGTATGCGGTGATAAGCTTATCCAGGCCTGTGATCCCTTCATTTTGTTGTTAGGCTAAGCCCTGCTAGTGTTTCGCAGGTCCTGCAAGTTCCACTTTTCACCCTATAATTGGTAATGACTTCAGACCTAAGAACCGGGCCAGGCTTTAATTCATAAATTGCATATTGAGTAACAGAATACATTTGATTCTCTGGCTGTCCAGGAAATAGGTACACTCAAACTAAATTACCCCTATTCCCCATTTGTCCTGTATTTGTTAGTGTAATTTGAGTTTGTTTCTTAATTTCAAAAGAATATTGGAAGGCGGTGACTGTGCTGTTCAGACGGACGGTCAGGGGAACCTGAGGCACTCTGGCTACGACATCCCCATGTTTGAGGTGTAAATGCTGAGCTGCTTGTAGGTCAGCAGGAGCAGTGGCATGTCCAGGCATCCACAATCAGCCATAGTGTTGCCTCGGTAGGATGGCTTTCAGTTCATGGTGTAAAGTACTGACCTAAACCCAGACCAACCGATGGGAAAAGATCAGCATCACCAAAACCAGAACAACCGATGGGGGTGGAAAAAAGGCCAGCGTCCCCAAAACTGGACCAACTGATGGAAAAAGACCAGCATCACCAAAATTGTTACACCACTATTGTGCTAGTTTCAGTTGATTGAAACCACATTGTTAAAGGTAAGTTAATTTTGAGTGCACATTTCTATGTTTAAGTCCGTAGCTAAGAATCAAGCTATTTAAATAGTCCCCTCCAAGCTCTAGACCCATTAGGGTTTAATATTGGCTCATTTCAACTCATAAGCTCCTATAACCCTCAAAGTAGTGCTTCATTTGTGAAACTAACCAAGGCCCCTTAATTCTATGCTGAGCTCTGACCACAAAAAAAATAATCCCTGGACATGAGCAAATGCTTAATGCTCTCACCATTTAACCCACTAAACCTCAAACCCTGACCACAGCCGTGTGTGTGTGTGTGTGTGTGTGTGTGTGTGTGTGTCCATCCGTTTAGACATGAAAGGGGATTTTTTTTTTTTGTGCTGTTCATTACTTGAGTAAATTGCATGTGACTTGTGGATACTCAAATCTCAATTGTTCAGCCCACGTGTCCAGTCTACCAGTGGCAGTTGCCCTCATATGCCCTTGATCAAAGACAAGGCTGGTACACGGTAATAGTCCTGCCAAACCGGAGCTAGTGAAGTGATTCCTGTCACTTTTCATGTAACAGGTTACCGTAATTCTGCAATGGCAGAATTGGGTCTTTTTTCAAAAATGAATATGAACAGTTAGTCTAGGATGCATCAGTCAAGCATTTAGGTCTGTGGTCTGGATAGATTCTCTTTCCTCCACTCATTGGAGAAAGAACATAGTTCTTGAACAAAGGATATAAGTTCTCCCCTATCCCCGACAGTCACGTTAAAGTGCTCTCTTTTAATCTTACCAGGGCACTTACATTAATGGCATTTGGCAGACACTCTTATCCAGAGCGACGTACAGTTGATTAGACTAAGCAGAAGACAATCCTCCCCTGGAGCAATGCAGGGTTAACGGCCTTGGTCAAGGGCCCAACGGCTGTGCGGATGTTATTACATCTACAGCTGGTACTTCATATGACTTAACACAAATACGCATAAATCACAATAGATTTGCTACAGTAGAAAATGGTAAGTTGACTAACGAATGTGCAATAAAATATATGGTTTGGCTTGGTTTTTATGTGTTCTAAAATAAATTTGCTTTGTCACATATAAGGAAGTCCAGAAGAAACAACCAAATGAGTCTACTCTTTTCCCATAAATCATGTTACACAAGGGTGAGTTTTGTACACAACTTGCACAATTTCACTGTTGTCGTAATGCACATTGCTCATCTCCTGCTTTGTTCCCGTCAGTCTCTTATCGCAGAATATTTCTGTGGAGCGGCTCAGGTCCTGCTCAGGACTGATCCCCTTGGACATAAAGGTGGGCCTCAGCGTGACAGTAGTGTGAGTCACGCTAGTGCGTTGGTACCTCGCACCGACAGCCAATCGGCATGCAGGAAGCCTGCGCTGATGTAACTCACTCAAACATTAATCCAGGTGAGCTGTGTGTTGTGACACTTCCGCCTCCTGGGCCTTGAACTCTTGAACTCTTAGTCGCTCGTGACCAAGCATTTTTCTGACCCTGAAAGGGTGAGTTTTACATTCAAATTTTTTAAATGTTGAAACGTGTGGCGACCACTTATACCATTTAAGATTCCACCAACTCATTTATTAAAATGACTGATATCCAATATCAAAAATATGATCGATACAAATGATAGTGCTTTACAGTGTGAAAGATGCACTGGTGGCGGCACGGATGGTGCAGTGGGTAGCACTGCCGCCTCACAGCAAGGAGGTCCTGGGTTCGTCGGCCGGGGCCTCTCTGTGTGGAGTTTGCATGTTCTCCCCGTGTCTGCGTGGGTTTCCTCCGGGTACTCCGGTTTCCTCCCACAGTCCAAAGACATGCAGGTTAGGCTGATTGGAGAGTCTAAATTGCCCATAGGTATTTGTGTGTGAGTGAATGGTGTGTGTGCCCTGCGATGGACTGGCGACCTGTCCAGGGTGTATTCCTGCCTTTCGCCCAATGTATGGTGGGATAGGCTCCAGCCCCCCTGCGACCCTGTTCAGGATAAGCGGGTTAGGATAATGAATGAATGAAGATGCGCTGGTCTCACTCTCCCGGGCTCAATCAGCCGGTGTGTGCGCCGCCTTGCTTCACCTGATCTGAACCTGAGAGAGCTCCTCTGTGACGTCTGTGGAGAGTGATGCAGGCCCTCAGGATACGCCATCCTTCCGTCGTTTAGCTGCGTACACTATTTAGCACCGAATGCGAAATGATCTCCCACAGTGCGCTGCCCTCCTTTCATGCCACTGCCACAATTATGTGTGGCAAAAGGAAGACCCATGAGACCTGTGACAAGTTCATTGAAAAATATATTCCCTTGCATTTAGCTGCCTTTTGTTTTCTAGCAGGATTAGAGAATTAATGTGTGGAGCCATGCCATTGCTTTATGCAAAATTGCTGTATGCAAAATCGCTCTGCGGTTGCTTTTCTTTGCTTTTCTCAAATTTGATGCCGAAGATAGGCTGTTGCATTGCAGTGTGTGAAGATCATTAACATATATTTTACAGTATTTTTCTACTTTACAGGAAATGTTATATTTATATTATTGTAATAGGACATTCATTTACTGCAAATTACTTTAACAAATATTGCACTATGCCTTCAGGAAGGATTCGGCTAAATAACCAATGCAGTTGAATTTCTACACAGACTGCTTTGTCCACAGCTGCCACCTGCTGGTCATCCTTTGTATTGCATTTATTTTCCTCCAAACACTCCTTTCGCAACTCCTTTAAAAACTCTGGTTTTCTGTTGAATAGCTTTCATTTTCAGAATTTACATTTATCCAACCATTTATAAATAAATAAACTATGTAGCTATTAATCATCATAAGCAGATTGTTTTGAAATAATTAATCGGTTGGGTGACCTTTGGTGAAGGTCATTTGACACTGAATGTCTTTATGCAATGAGCTTCTGTTGCAACATAAGCTAAAGAAAGATGCAAAAGAGTTTTGGGCGCTGTAAAACTCATTTCAAGTGCATTTCCATCAAATAATCACATAGCTTTAGATATCACATATCAAACCCTCTCTGGGCATTTTATATTCAGATTTCGGAGACCTGTCCCCTTGTCCATATACCTCTTATGGTCAGATAGTATGCTGTATACTATATTACAGTGCTGCCGAACCACAGTGAGTATGTTCACATTTCCTTCACTGTGTTGTGACACCTCTGCTTAAGCATCACTGAAATAAGCACAGATACTGACTATTCAATTGAGATCCTGTTATTACTTATTGTAGCAATGTGATCGATGCACTAAAAACATCTTAAAGATGTTACTTTTTGGCAAACTGTACTTCTACTAGAAGCAAATGCCACTGGTGTTGAACACTTTGAATTAGAAGCCAGACTTGGAGAGTTGTTATAATATATTAATCTACATCTTCAATGCAAGCCACTGAATTATTGAGAAAATAATTTAGAAGTTGGAGAACATCATCAAAAATTATTTTGGGTCTTCAAACTCAAATGTGGCATTGCTCAATAATTACCAATAATTGTGTTATTGTATATGAACTTACCAGTACAAATGGCAACACAAGCTGTACTGAAACCAGGTTGAAATGCGCTCCATATCACTTTCTCGGTAATGGCATGAGGTCATTTCATGTTTGCTCGGCCCATCACATTTTACAAATGCCAAATGCGTCCAATGCCAGCCAAAAAGCTTGCTGTGTATGTTGGGATTTGATCAAATAATATTTTTCTTACAAAAAAAAGAGACTTGCATTTTCTTTCAATTCAAATGAATCTACCTGGGTACTTATTTATTTGATTTATGTGAAATGTAAGTTCCTTGTGTGATGACTGGCGATGGGTGGCTGTGGTGCATCACACAGGTGGGAGCTGGCACACTGCTGCTGTTCGAGTTCTTTGCAATGGTGAGATGAAAGCCTCTGTATGAATACGATCCATCGTTTCATCCAAGAAGACGGTTAGCTGGCATGCCGGGGAGAAGCCAGTAAGCAGTGAACTGGATTTATTTGCCGTAATGTGCAGAACAGTATGTTCCCATGTACTGATATCTGATCACCCTTCTATGATAATAAAGGTGCAATGTCAGTTTTATGAGAAAAATGAGCTATGAAGGGAAACCCAGAAACACAGACATGAATCCTCTCTTTACGTCTCTCAGTGAAGCCCCAGTACAACCTGTTGGCTGTATCCTGCATAAATATCCAAAGCATGAAGAGTCATCAGGAGTTTGGTGTAATGTTATCTCCAGTATGTATTTGTGTGAAGGAATACTTCCCTGATAAGGAGTTACGTTTCATTTGTCCAGCACCTAATTGGTTGTGCATTTCTATATTTCAGTGTGTCAGGGAATTACCTGGGCCATTTCCCAGCAGTTTATAGTTTCATAATACCATCATCATACCTTCTCAAGAGACATATGGGATACAGCCATCCAAGCAACGTAGTCAATGCAGCAGTATACTGTGGTCTCTGCATGGCGGCAGCCAAGAACGCTCTGTAGGTATTTCCTAATTTATCCACTAGAGGGCAATGGAGTGCAACAAGAGCTCCCATACCACATGACGTTCTACTTGGTTCTGCTTTGCGGAAAGAAGTTAGCATTGCGGATTAGGGGATTATTGATTTAAATTAGATACTTCTTGACGGTGAAATAATATTATGAGGCCTAATGACTGGAAATTTCTAATGGCATAAAATTCAGTTTAGTAAATCCACTGCCTAAAATGTACCGTTCAAAGAGACCACAATCCTAGAATGTAGAGAAATACGTAGGCCTATTTCCACTTGCATAGCCTGTTTCAAACGCTATATATTCAAACGGCCTCATTATGCAAATATTATTGGATTTGAAATAAAATGTAAGATCATTTACCAAATTGTGCTTATGCTGGATTTATAAAAATATTTGAGGAAG